>NW_021703775.1:57624756-58023199 GCF_005190385.1 Monodon monoceros
ACACACACACACACACACACACACACACACACACACACACACACACAATGTTCCCAGAACCTCTGAAGTCCAGTGATGCGTGCCTGGATAAGAATCTCTGATCTATAGGCTGGTAAGTATTTTCTGCCTATACCACTACTTGTCACAAAACAAGTTGCCCTCTCATGACCTGATACTGAAATGCACATTTGGAATGTTGCAGTCACATAACCTGAGGTGTCTGGGCAAGAAATGCAGACTGGGAGTTTCCTCCTATAGCAGTGTGGCAAAGGCTTTGCATAATACCTCAGGGCCTTCTTCTGGACGGTTTATGATTTCTCCATATTCTTGCAGCATGGACAATAAACTAACACCGGAAAGGGTACAGAAGCTTGTCTTAGTCTGAGCAATTCAACAGCTCAAAGAAACCGCAGGAAAATGAAGTATCAGAGAAAGTGGAAATTGCCCCAATGACAGCTCAGAAAATGCGGCTGATAGGCAAACTGTGTTCCCTGGTTGCAGGACATATCAGCAGTCATCATCCCCAACTACTGTTATCAGCTTCAGGAGCATCCTGCTCACCTGGTGGGCAGTTAAACTCAATAGACATTAGAGTGGATTTTAGGGCCAGGCAGGCCTGGATTTAAATCCTGACTTTCTTTGCTGTAAAAAATTGTGGAGGTCATTGAGCTTCTCTGAATCTTGACCTCCTCATCTATAAAACGGGGATAACAAGAGTGTCTACTCATAGGATTATGGAAATTAAGTGAGATAAGGCATGCAAAGTGCTCCTACCCAGCACATAGGAAATACCTAGTAATACAGCTGTATTATGGACAATAGCTGAGGACAATAACAACATAGACATTGGAGTTGGGGAGACTGGCTCCAAATCTTGCCTCTGCTAGTGACTTACCCGTTTAACTTTGTGCAGGTTACCTGACCTCTCCAAATGCCCGTTTCTTCAAATGAGGCTTAAGTGAAGCATAACACCTACTTCAAAGATTAGTTCAATGAGCTAATGCACGTATATGCTTAGCTCAGTGTCTGGTACATATTAAACACTCAGTAAAAATGGTGGCAATGATGATAATGATGATGGTCATAATAATAGTTAATACTTACAAAGCTCTTAACTAAATGCCAGGAAGTGTTCTAAGCACTTTACACGTATTATCTCATTTAATCGTCACAACTAGTGAGGTAGGTCCAGTTACCGTCTCCACTCTCCACTCTACACATGAGGCCCACAGAGGTAGAATAAGTTGTCCAAAATCACAGAGCTGGTGAGGATTTAAACCTAAGCAGTCAGGGTTTGAGTCCGTGCCCTTAACTACTGTGTTTCCCCGATGATGATGTGTCAAAATCAGCCCTTTTAAAAAGCCATTCAAGGTCATACCAAGGACTCACTTCACTAAGGTCAGAGGTGCTTTCCACTTCTCTGGCCAGGACTCGCTTGCCTGCCCCCATCAGTTTTCATGGCACCCCGGGGGGACCCACTGCCCAAGAGCAGTGCATTGCTGGGGCCGGATGTTGATCTATGAGAACCAAGACCTCCTTCCCAAATCCCCCTGGATCCACAGGACTCGGTCTGCCAATGGCTGTTAACTGCTCTTGTGTGAGAGGGGCAGCCCTTCTGCCAGTGTTCGGGGTTTACTTGATGATTTCAAAAGGGGAACACGTTGGGGCAGAAGAATTTTCCCATATGCTGCTTCAGAGCAGCTCGAGCAGACTCCAGCGACAATGGAGGCTCATTGGAGACCCCTGGCCTCCACTCTTCCCTGAGAGTCACAAGGCTCCCACAGTGACGGTTCACAGGAAGCCAAGAAGAGCAGCAGGGACAGGTCAGCTGATATCCTGACACCATGAAAAAGATAGTAGTTGAACATAGATAGCCAAATTATGTTAATGGCCTAGGGTCAGAGAACAGAACCAGTAAGGGAGAGAGGGGAGAAATCAGTCCAGCCTTTCTGGTCAGTTGACACAGTGGCAGTGTCAAGAAATGGCTTTATGTGGGAAATTTAGCCCCTCTGATCTCCATCAGTGCTGCCACTTCTCACAAATCACCCCAAACCAACATACCACCATCTAAGTTTCGAGGCATACCCCGGACACCCTTATACTGTGACTGCCACCCCAAGCCCTCCTACACAGAAACGGTGGTCCCATCACAGCTGCTCAGCCTCCTCTGGTTTAGTCTGGACGCGGAAGTTGTGTGTTTGTACTAGTGGAGCTGGAGGGCAGGCAGCCTGGAAAGGCGGGGCCGGCCTCCCCGATCTCACTAACTAACGTGCAGGATGTGGTCGTGTATCCTCTCTGGGAATGTGTGCGCTGCAGACCCGGAGTTCTATTTGCTCCTTGCATCTGGCGCTGCCCACAAGAACAACTTCACACGCTACGAATTTAGGAGCAGTTCTCTGTCCTGGGAAGAATTCCAGAATGGAGACGGAAAAGGAAGGAGGAAGCCTGCTCCCCAGGAACCAAACACAGACGCATTCAAATACAAACCATTCCTGGCCACCCCCTAGGCTTCTCAGACTGGGTCACAAGGCTGGTGGCTCACGGAGCTTGGGGAGATGAAGCATCGGGGCTTCAGTGAGCAGGCTCTGTAGGGAGTTATCAAATGGCCTCTGATCTGTGGCTAATCTAGATGAAGATACAGAAGGTATTCTCCTCAGACTATGACAGCATGAAGCTGGGAGGCAGATACGCTTGGGATAACAGAATCAGGAATTCAAAAGAAAGTATAAAGCAGGGGTAAAGCACTGGTTACAAGATGAAATTTATGGATAACAGGAACAGATAGGGTCCTGCACCTGTGTCTGAAAAAAAAAAAAAAAATCCCCAAACCAAAGGACACCAGCTAGGTTGCGATTGTAACCCTAACCCCAGGTACAAAACAATCTTCTGAGGTTCTATTTCCTTACTTGTGAAATTGGGACACTATAGCCCCTCCCTCATTAAGTTGTCATGAAGATTAAGGACAGTTGATACAGGGAAAGTACCCAGCACAGTGATGTGATGCACGAAGGTACAGTGCTTCACACACAGGCGGTCTGGTTCCAGAGCCTTTGTTCTTAACCGTCACGTTACATTTACTCTCATAAATGTTAAGTCTAGTTACTACAATTATTACCGACTAGGGAGAGATGTAGCTGAGCCACAGCTTGTATGAAAATGACTTTAAGGATGTGGTTGGCAGCAAGTGCGATGGAAGTCACAGAAAGGCTGTAACAAGGTGGTGACAGCTCCTGGTTACTGTCTGCAGCACAGGCATCACAGGACGACCCGAGGATGCTCTGCCTCGGGGGCGACATGACAGCTGCCTTCTAAGGTCATAAGCCTGCTCTTTAGGGACCCGAGGCCCAGAACTAAGCCAAGTGGGGGTCGGCTCTAGGTAGACGGATTTCAGCTCGATATCAGGAAGGCCTTTCCTACGTGCTGGCCCAGGATGGGCAGTGAGCATCCTGGCCAGAAGGCACCTGAGTGTCGGCAAAGCCCATGGTTCTGAGATTCAAATACTCGACTGGTGGGTGGTGGCTGGAAAAGATGAGGTCCTTTCCAACTGTGACATTCCAGGACTATAGGTCCAATGGCCCATGGGACAAACACGGTGAAGCAAGTTGTTCCCTTCGGGAGCACACTGTGATATGTGGTTAATTCTCTCTCTTTTTTAAATAAAAATTTCAGCTTGTCTTACCTAAGGAAGCCATTGGCTGAGAGCAGCTCTTTGCAGAATGAGCTGTAAAGAATGGCTTTTGATAAGAGAGGCTGAGTCAGAGCGTGAAGTGTTGGAGCGGAAAGGGGAATAAAGGTAGCTAAGGGGCAGCAGGAGGACCCAGGGTTGTTGGGGAGAGGAGCAAATGGGCAGAAATAGGGTCAAAAGTGGGGGGAAAGCAACAAAAGTTACTAGAGGTTACACAGAGCTCTTTAGAGCCTTTTCAATAGCTGCTCAAAGCACGAACCGGGACCATCAGCCCAGGCATCACCCGGTGCCTGTTAGAAACAGGCTCCACCCCACACCAAGTCAGAATCTGCGTATCAACAAGTCCCCCAGGTGACTTGTGTGCACTTTAAAGGTGAAAGGCAGTGATGTGGAGACCATCTAAGGGAGACCTAGGCTCAAGTGTGCTGTACTTTCATCTCAAAAAAAAAAGGGGTGGGGGGAGGCGAGGAATGCTGGGGCACAAGGAAGAGTCTGGTCTCTATGGGGACGGCCCAGCTATGCTTCCAGCCCAGCTGCTCCAATTATGTCTGTTTCTTTAGTCAGGTTCAGAACAGTCAGTCAAATTTGCATAAGGAAACCAGCGGTAATGGGGCTCGTGGGCACAGGTACTCACCTGACACCTAATTAAGCCATCTTGGTAAATCATCTCTAGAATGCCTGTTATTATTTTAGGAAACAACATAAAGAGAATGATAATTAAAAGTAACACCCTGGGTGGGAATTTTGACTTCATTCCAGTGGTTGGCAAGTTAAGTACCTTGGGACTTTTTTTTTAAGGTAACATTTCTATAAATTTTCGTAGATCACACGACCTCAAAGCTTGTCTCTGCCGCAGTTTTTTCCTTTTCCTCTGCCGATGCTTCAATTTTGCGGCTTTATTCTACTGCTGGTTTCTATGTATTTATTTATTTTTTCCCACTGAGCACTTTTTGGTTTTGACTTGCAGTGGGGGAGGGCGTTACTTCTGCATATTACATGCCATCGGAAGCATAAAATGCTAAACACTGTTGCATGATGTTTTCAGGTGAGAAGACAATTTTATGTTTCACAGTTGGGCCCACGTGAGGCATTTTCATGCGGGGAATTTTTCCATCCTAGACTCTCATCAAGATGGTATCTGGGGATTTGCCGCCAGTGTAAAATTCACCCAACTGTCTGCAGCCTCCTAGCCTTCCCGCTAGACCTGGTCTCCTCCTGAGGGCCGCCACGCTCCCCTGGACTTCCAGGTGTGCACGAGGGCCCTCACATCCTCTGTTACCTTCCCCGGGCCCACTGTCTGTGACCTGAGCCACTTGGTTAGTAACACCCTTACTGACCTGCTTTACACCCTGTCCTCTCCTCCTGCCCCTCCTTCCAGATAAAACCCAACTAGGGATCATCCCACAATCCACCTTCTCTGCTTCTGACTCCAGCTGCTGAGAGAAACACTTGCTGGGGTGGTATCTGTAAAATGCCAGTCTTGCTAGGTCAATGCCCTGACTTAAAATCCTTCAAAGTCTTACATGATTTAAAGATAAAATCCTAGCTCCTTACTATGGCCCAGAATGCCCATGAAGACTACACTCAACTACAAAGCTGGGACCAGGATGAGGCAATCTAGGACCCAGGGTGCAAAATTTAATGAGACACTCGCTCTCAGGTGCTGACCCTGCGCCTGCATGACCCTGAAAGTGAGTGCTGCCTTAAATTTTGCACGCTAGGTGCTGCACCTCTCTTACCTCACCCTAGCCTCCACCCTGCCAAACTGTCTCTGTAGCATTTGATTTAACAGCCTACCCTCACACCCACATTCCGTGCTTATTAGTACTCTTACTCTCCTTGTTGCTAGACCCTCACAGACACTAGGAAGCTTCTCGAAGCTCAGGGTGATATCGAGAAGGCCTCTTCCTACCCTCGCCTCCACGCTCCCTTAGTCCCACGGGCATCACCTCTACCACTGCCCTGACTACATTAGATTCTTCACTCCCTGTGCGCCTCTCAAGGGCACGGGTAGTGTTTCTATGGCCAGTGCCCCAGGGAGCATGTAGCAATCACTAGGTGTTCCACAAATGTTAGCTGAACTGAACGCAAGTCTGCTCCGAGAACTTGCTTGAGTTAGCCTCAGGCCCATGGCACAAAGCCCACAGTTACCTCTCATCCCTTTCAGAAAGGGGTGACCTCTAAGGATTGTTACGCACCAGGTAGGAACCAGAGCCAGGCCCCTGTCCAGACCTAGGGTGGGGGAGGGGAGTTGGTAAGCCATAAGCTCTTAAAGGGTGGTAGTCAGAGTTCTAGCAAATAGCTCCCCTTCTGGCAAATTTACTGGCTGTTACTCTGAAATGTTCCTAGGAATTATGCAATGTCTGGCCAAGTGCTAATTTCTGAGCTTTCTTCCTGCCAAATTTTCACCGCGCTGGCTCATGTTTGCCAATCTCGTAGCAGTGATATTTTCTAGGAGGGAACACGAGGAGCTTTGCGAGTATTCTGGAGTCCCATAAAGCTGTTCTTGGGGCCGTCTTATAAGGTGGGATTCGGTAATGCATCCCCTTGGAGGGTATCGTTGCTACCAGGAGAGTTCCTTGGAGTTGCTGTATTGAACTTTCTTAGACACTGTCTAGGAGGGACCTGTCATATAAGAAACAGCTCTAGGGTAAATAACAGTCTATAAGATCCAATATCACCAGTTTTACTCCTTTAGTGTCATTCAAGTATTATCTTAACTGTAGCCTTATTTCTTTGAGGACAGGACCTGTGCTATGTACGTGGCTTATGTTCTCCATGCTGCCTGGGTGTGCCTAGTTTGCTCAACATTGCTTCCCCAGGGCTGCACAGTACCTGGCGCATAGTAGGTACTTGATCTCAGCAGGTGATGGAGCATGGGAGAAGAAGCTTGGGGGATAGACTTGGACCTGGAGGGGCTAGTCTCCAGAACTGCAGAGCTGAGGGTAACAAACACAACACCATGCTCTGGCTTTCCACTTACAGGGAGGCCCCAGCATGTCTGCCTGTTCCCACACTCCACAGACTGATGACCAGGCCTGGAATCCTGACTGCACAAGGGCTGGTGAGTAATGGAAGACAATTTCATTCATCTGATCAAGCAGAAACAAACTCTGGCCATCCAACCCAGAGTGTTGGCTGCTGTAGTTCCTCTGGGTAGGACCTTGGGGAGGTTACTCTTCTTTCTGGTGTGCCACCTTCTTCCTCTAGCTAGCCTTCTAGCTCCCTTTAGGGAATTTAATGGTGATGAATTAAAAAAAATAAAATTTACTTTTAAACCACCCTGAAGATTACAAAGAGGGAAATACACCATTGCTAGTCTCAAAAAAGATGACTATCTTGCAAACGATGCAACCGACGACGGATTAATCTCCAAAATTTACAAACAGCTCATGTGGCTCAATATAAAAATTACAAACAACCCAATCAAAACATGGGCAGAAGACCTAAATAGACATTTCTCCAAAGAAGACAGGGCTAAGAGGCACATGAACAGATGCTCAACATTGTTAATTTATTAGAGAAATGCAAATCAAAACTACAAGGAGGTATCACCTCACACTGGTCAGAATGGCCATCATCAAAAAACCTACAAACAGTAAATGCTGGAGAGGGTGTGGAGAAAAGGGAACACTCTTGCACTGTTGGTCGGAATGTAAACTGATACAGCCACTGTGGAGAACAGTATGGAGGTTCCTTAAGAAATTAAAAATAGAGTTACCATATGATTTAGCAATCCCACTCCTGGGCATATATCCAGAGAAAAACATGGTTCGAAAGGATACATGCACCCCAATGTTCATTGCAGCGCTGTTTACAATAGCCAAGACATGGAAGCAACCTAAATGTCCATCAACAGATGAATGGATATAGAAGAGGTGGTACATATATACAATGGAATATTACTCAGCCATTAAAAAGAATGAAATAATGCCATTTGCAGCAACATGGATGGACCTGGAGATTATCATACTAAGTGAAGTCAGACAGAGAAAGACAAATATTATATGATACCGCTTATATGTGGAATCTAAAAAAAATGGTACAAACGAACTTATCTACAAAACAGAAACAGACTCACAGATTTAGAGAAAGAACTTGTGGTTACCAGGGGGAAGAGGGAGGGGGAGGGATAGGTTGGGAGTTTGGGATTGACATGTACACACTGATCTATTTAAAATAGGTAACCAACAAGGACCTAGTATAGCACAGGGTACTCTGCTCAATACTCTATAATAACCTAAATGGGAAAAGAATTTGAAAAAGAACAGATACATGTATATGTATAACTGAATCACTCTGCTGTACACCTGAAACTAATATAACAGTTAATCAACTATACTCCAATATAACAATTAAAAAACAAAACAAAACCAAAAAAATATGACTATCTTTATGTATAGTAATACATAATGGGGCAACCATAAGTTATCATTACCTCAAAAGGGAAAACAAGACCAGAAAATCCCTCTGTGGACCAAGATGATGAGACCAACTCACACAGAGTTTGATACAGAATTTCAGGGGCTGGGGACTTCCCTGGCAGTCCAGTGGTTAAGACTTTGCCTGCCAGTGCAGGGGGTGTGGGTTCAATCCCTGGTCGGGAGCTAAGATCCCACATGCCTCCTGGCCAAAAAACCAAAACATAAAACAGAAGCAATATTGTAACAAATTCAATAAGGACTTTAAAAAAATGGTCCACATCAAAAGAGTCTTAAAAAAAAAAAAGAATTTCAGGGGCTCATGAATCCCTTGAAGTTCTTTCATCATCTTCCTAGACCCTGGTATGGACCCTGGTTAAGAATATCTGGGTTAGAAGTTCCATGTGGTCTTCGAATCATTGTTAGAAACTAACAGGACCTCAGAGTTCAACTAATGTAACCGTCATCTAATGAGATTTTACAGATTAGGTTATGAGGACCAAAGGGTTTTCATGGCTGACTTGAGAGCAAAGATGGTGGGTAGCAGAACTGAGACCTGCATCCAGGTTTGCTAAATTCCAGTTATCACATGGTATTGCTTTAATACACTATGTTTAAAACAAGTGTAAAGAAGAGAGAAGAGTGGAAAAAGACTGACAAGGGATGGAGGGGGAAAGGAAGGAGTAGTTGTTCATAGCATGTGCAGACTGGCTGCTACTTGGTTTCACTTTTCTGTTTATCATAGATTAGTTTTCTAGCTTCAAGCCAAAGAGACCTGGCCTGAAGCTCCCTTCTAGCTTCCTACTTTGGATCTGTAACTAGTAAGTCCTGATAGAATATCTGAGGTAGACTTAATGGAGAGAAAGATAAGGGAGCCTGGGCACACTCTAAAACGGATTATGTCATTACGGAAAACCCCAGAGCAACAAAGAATCCACTGTTTCCAGGAAGCGGGGGAAACATTTCTAAGGAGAAAGTATGAGCCTTGAGGAGAGTAGGGGTATATGCAGCAAGGAAGGGGTATCGAGTGGTCCCTATGGGTGGGAGGGGGATGCTGAAACAGGGTGAGGTGTGAGTGAGGCACGCTGGGGGATTGGTCTGGGAGGCAGCTGGTGTCTGGCCTGGGAGCCATCTAAAAGTTTTTTTAAACTGGAGAGTATCAAAGTAAGATTTGCATTTTAGTTAGATATCTTTAGTAACCAGATGGAGGCTAGATCTAAAGAGATTTTTTTTCCTCTAGTTAGAGAGCTGTTGTCCAGATTCATTTGTTCATTCACTGATTCCCAAATTATGAAGCTTGTAATATAAACCTGGCGCTGATCTAGAGAAGAAAAGACAACCTACACTGGGACAGTGACGATGGAGATGGAGCCATATAATCAATGATACATATTGAAGAGACAGATTCAAGAAATATTAGTTGTTAAAAATCGTCAGGAGCTAATGACTAACAATATGGGGATGGGTGTGGGGAAGGACTGAAAGGGAAAGAGGAAGCATATTGACGGATGGTTGAAACAGATTCAGAGGATTTTTAGGGCATACTCTGTATGATACCATAATGATGGATACATGTCATTATACATTTGTCCAAACTCATAGAGTATACCACACCAAGAGTGAACTCTAGGGACTTCCCTGGCAGTCCAGTGGTTAGGACTCTGTGCTTCCACTGCACGGGGTGTGGGTTCAGTCCCTGGTCGGGGACCTAAGATCCTTCAAGCTGTGTAGCACGGCCCCCCCCCCAAAAAAGAGTGAAGCCTAATGAAAATTATGAACTTTGGGTGATAAAACATGTCAATGTTGGGTTTCTTGTTTTTAATAAATTTATTTATTTTATCTATTTATTTTTGGCTGCGTTGCATCTTCGTTGCTGTGCGTGGGCTTTCTCTAGCTGCGGTGAGCGGGGGCTACTGTTCGTTGCAGTGTGTGGGCTTCTCATTGCGGTGGCTTCTCTTATTGCGGAGCACAGGCTCTAGGCGCACGGGCTTCAGTAGTTGTGACACGTGGACTCAGTAGTTGTGGCTCGCGGGCCTAGTTGCCCTGCAGCATGTGGGATCTTCCCAGACCAGGGATCAAACCTATGTCCCCTGCATTGGCAGGCGGATTCTTAACCACTGTGCCACCAGGGAAGCCCCTCAGTGTAGGTTTATCAATTATAACAAATGCACCACCCTGGTGGTGGGTGTTGATAAGGGGGAGGCTGTCATGTGTGGGAATGGGGGTTATGGAAAAATCTCTGTACCTTCTGCTCAGTTTTTCTGTGAACCTAAAACTTCTCTAAAAAAAATTAAGTCTTATTACAAAAAATCAGCAGGACCTGACGATGATATTGAGTAGGGTGGGGAGGTGGGATGAAAAGGAAAGAGGAAGCATATTGATGGAGGGTTGAAACTAATATTATATCCACTATTTTAGAATTATATAAAGTCTAAAGGAGTTTTCTGTAAGAAGCTCTGCAAAGATTAAAACACGTAGATCAAAACAGTCTTCATCTGTACCATCTTTGAACTGGGAGACTACTTTGGAATTTGTTATTTCTCCAGGTCAGAGACTTAGACCTGTCCTAGGGAAGTAATTATAAAAGCAACTGAATTGTAGGTTGAACCCAGACAGGTTGAAATAAAATACAAATGTCTTGCTGAGCTTCTCTCCGCAGCCTCGTGGTAAGCCTTTCCTACCAGAATTCTAATTTTGTCAAAATGGGGTTGCTTTCATGTAATTTTAGTAGGACCTTTCAAAAATGAAAAGCAGCAAGAACTGCTCTCCACAAGTGAACACAGATGGGCTGGGGGACAAAGTGGATTGGGTAAATTTTTATAAAAATAAAAGGTATCTCATCTCAAGGAAGAGAATAAGACGGGATTTTACTAATGTTACTTTAAGAGACAAAAGACCCAATCAAATCATTCATTTTTGCTGTCTTAATTACTTATCTACTACGAGTAAAGAATAGCACAATTAAAATGAAAAAAAAAAAACACCTATGTGCTGTAAATGCCTATAAAGACGCATGCTTAGTTTTGCACTGTGCTGCGTACATCATAAGGTCTTGCTGGGCTCGTGGCCCAGATCACCTCCAAGTCTCACAGTTCTGTAAGGCGAAAGGATGAAATGTAATATTTACAACCCTGGGAATGAATTAATCCCTGGAGAGACAGGGATTTTCTTGTTTCTCACCTGCTCACGTTCAGCTGGCTTAGTACCTGAGCAGGGTACCAGGGACTGGTTTCCTCCTGTTGCCACAGGACAGGACACCAGACTCAGGCCTCGAAGCTAAATATCTGACATGTCAGCACAGAGACCGGGCACTGGAGTGTTCTCTCTTTGTGGACGTCTACCTGTCCTTCCTGGTAAATGGCTTCCAGGAGTTCCACCTCTGGGAAACTACAGGGAGAGCCCTGACAACAACATAGAAAACATACTCAAGGTGACCTGAAGGTGCCCCAATAACAGAGTATGCGCCCATCCTACGTAGTAGCAAATGCTATAAGGGCTGCACTTTTTTTTAAGTTGAGGAAAACAACTGCTCGGAAAAAACAAAGCTACACTAACTGCTGACATGCAAACCCAGTTTTGACAGCTTAGCTGCAACTCTGCTCCTGGTCTACAGGTGAAATGAGCTCTCAGCCTTGCAGAGACCTTCTACTGGTGCAGGAGACAGGTGCCTGTGAGCAGGGACCATAGCTCACATTTGCTGAGGCGTTTCAAATGGGCTTTGGGAAAAGGACAGCCTTTTACCAGAGCCGAGAAAGGGGAAGAATGAAGAAGCCACAGAGTACAGGCTGTTGTCTTCCAGGCTTTTTTGGCAGACAGGGCTGACGACATTTTATATGCTCTCCCCAAAAGTGTCAGGAGGAAGAAAGGCAGGAGTGAAACAGGTGCCCAAGGCTGCTGGAGGTCTGTGGCCCTGCCTTGGGTAGAGGTCTAAATGCAGCTATAAGTTTAAGACAAAGGGATCTCATCATATTGTGCTTGCTTTGGTTCCCTGAAACTCTATGTCAAGGTATCCCTTTCCTCTCTATGTAATAATGCCCAGTCAGTAAGCCTGTGATAAACAAAATGGAGGACAGGACTTCACCTCTCCCCCCAAACATACATGGGGAAAAGGTCCCTTTTCACCGAGTACCTCGGCCACAGTATTACAACTACTGTAAGATAAGAGGTGCTACTTTCTCATACAATGGGTTTTCCCATCACCTAAAAAATTATTTGCTGAGGGTCTGTAACCAAGGTAAAAACACCCCCAAAGTTTAGATCTGCATTAGCATTTCCCGTAAGAACTCAGGTCACAGCTTTCATGAAGGGCAAACAAAAAGGAGGTGAAAAACAAATATAAGTATAAATTAACAGCCACAAAAGATGGAGACATGGTCTCTATCTTTGTCTTTCTTTTTTGTTTTTCTTTTTTTTTTTTTTTTTTTTTTTTGCGGTACGCGGGCCTCTCACTGTTGTGGCCTCTCCCATTGCGGAGCACAGGCTCCGGACGCACAGGCTCAGCGGCCATGGCTCACGGGCCTAGCCGCTCCGCGGCATGTGGGATCCTCCCGGACTGGGGCACGAACCCGCTGTCCCCTGCATCGGCAGGCGGACTCTCAACCACTGCACCACCAGGGAAGCCCTGTTTTTCTCTTTTTAAATATAATTTGAACAAACTTGTTTGCTGTTTTCTTTGCAGAAAATAAAAAGCAGAAATAAATTGAGAAGAAGGAGAAATGGGAAGGAAAACAGTGAGAGAAGCTGGGAGGCCACCTGTATAAAAGGTGGCAAAAGAATGAGAACTGACAACTGTCCAAAGCTCTATTTATTTATTTAGTTTCTGGCTCCCTGTTTCTTGGCTATATGGTGATCTTGGCTATCTTTATAGTCAAGAAATTCATTTGGGCTTCCCTGGTGGTGCAGTGGTTAAGAATCCGCCTGCCAATGCAGGGGACACGGGTTCGAGCCCTGGTCTGGGAAGATCCCACATGCGGTGGAGCAAATAAGCCCGTGCACCACAACTACTGAGCCCACATGCTGCAACTACTGAAGCCCGTGCGCCTAGAGCCTGTGCTCTGCAGCAAGAGAAGCCACCACAATGAGCAGCCTGCGCACCACAACAAAGAGTAGCTCCCACTCGCCGCAACTAGAGAAAGCCCCCGTGCAGCAAGGAAGACCCAACACAACCAAAAATAAATAAAATTAAAAAAAAAAAAAAAGAAATTCATTTAATTTTCTTTTTTTCTCTCTTTTCTTCCTTTCCCTCTCCCCCATATAACCAGGTCTAGTTAAGAGCTTGAGGTGTTTTTTTTTGGTTTTTTTTTGCGGTACGCGGGCCTCTCACTGTTGTGGCCTCTCTCGTTGCGGAGCACAGGCTTTGGACGCGCAGTCTCAGCGGCCATAGCTCACGGGCCCAGCCGCTCCGCGGCATGTGGGATCTTCCCGGACTGGGGCATGAACCCATGTCCCCTGCATCGGCAGGCGGACTCTCAACCACTGCGCCACCAGGGAAGCCCAAGAGCTTGAGTTTTAACACCAGACTACCTAGGTTTGAATTCCAGCTTTCCACTGCTCTTTAACTGAGTGGTCCTCAGTAAGTTACTTGAACTCCTTGTGCTACAGTTTCCACATCCGTTAAGTAAGAAAAATGATCAGAACCTACCTTATAGGGTTGTGGTGTGGATTATTTATAAAGTATCTCTGAAATACCAGCTATTATTATCATAAACCCTCACCTCATCACACAGATAAACAGTATCTTCCTTTTTCTCAATTCAACACAACCTCAGTCTCTAGATACTGCATATCAATTCCCAGAACCCTTAACAAGTGTGGCTGGTCTAACAGGTTTCTTGCAGCACGTCTCACGGAAGTGGGTTTGGAGTTCAGTCCAGTCCAGTTCTGGCTGAATATCTGGTACACCTGTGAGTCTGCCCTGTGTGGATTGGCCTTGAACTCCAGGCCAGCCTAGGGTCATCCAGGGCCACCCCAGGGATTGCAGCCATATCAGAGTCTGGTGCGGATGTGACCTGGCCCCAGCCAACTGCTTATTGGCCCATCCATTTTCTGCCACCAAAAGCATGCCCTGAATGCTTCAGAAGCCCAGCACTTCCCTGGGGACCATCCTGCTGTTTCCTGCACTGCCCATTCTTGTTCTTCTCCGTCGAAAACACATTTCTCCTCCTCACTGCCTGGCAAAACGCTACTCGCCCTTCCAAGTTTTATTTCATTCTCATCTCCTCTACCTGGGAGCCCCCAGGCAGTGCTTTCCTTCTGTACCAAGTCTCTTAGTTACATCTACTTTGACATGATTTTCCAGGTCAGTGGATAATATTCTGGTTGATTCCTCCACTGGACTGTCAACTCCTGGCAGGCCCAGATACACTGGGGAGGCATTTCTGAATGACCAAATGACTTTGGACTCGTCTCAGTTAAGCCACTTGCTCGTGGGCTTTTGGTCAATGTTAAGAGTCAGATGAAATCTGAGCTCTTAGAGATTTCCTCTCTGCTGAAAGTGGGCCAGACATATGAATTCTTACATCACTGAAGGGTACAGTAGAAGTTACTGCCCTTTTTGAGGAAGTTACAAAGGAATAATATAATTATTTGTTTCTTAAGCATTTCTGAGAAAGGAGGAAGAAAAAAAACTCTATAATTTCAGTTTGTGTCATTGGGCAAACAGATATAATCTATGAGGGACCAGCTAATGTATGGATATGTAAAAGATAATTACAAATTTGTCATGAGCTCTGAAGTTGTTGCAACTTATTTACTTCTGTAATAGAGTTCTAATGAACTTGAAGGGTGCTGGAGATAGCCGTAAAATGTTACACTAAGAGCCTTGTAGAATCACAGAATGTAAGAGTTACAAGTGACCTTGCAGACCAATTATTGGTTCTTAATCATGAGTGCATAATAAAATTTTCACTGGTCCACAGAAAACTGAGATAGATTTGGATAATCAGCTGTCACATTTCTTTAAAAAGTAAGAAAAATTGGGCTTCCCTGGTGGCGCAGTGGTTAAGAATCCCCCTGCCAATGCGGGAGACACAGGTTCGAGCCCTGGTCCGGGAAGATCCCACATGCCGCGGAGCAACTAAGCCCATGCGCCACAACTACTGAGACTGTGCTCTAGAGCCCGTGAGTCATAACTACTGAGCCCATGTGCCATAACTACTGAAGCCTACACGCCTGGAGCCCAGTGCTCTGCAACAAGACAAGCCACCACAATGAGAAGCCCCCTCCTGCAGCAACTAGAGAAAGCCCGTGCGCAGCAAGAAAGGCCCAACGCAGCCAAAAATAAAAGTAAATTAAAAAAAAAAAAAAGTAAGAAAAATTCAATTTAAAGGGTCATTTTCTATTCTGAGATTAAATTTTCCCCACTTTTATGGTGTTAATATATTCTTTCTTTTATGAAACATGGTGATTATGAATGGTAGTTTCAGCTTTTTTTTTTTAATGTAGCCTATTTATCTCTGTTCCTTATTATTATCCCAATTGGTTAAATTTTTTAAAATTGAAATATAATATGCATATATTCCCAATTAATTTTAATAGCCCTGTATTTGTAATAGCTTTCTAGCTTGGCAAAATGAAAAGTTGGGCAACCCCAGATAAGTTTCCCAAACGGTTTTTTAAATAAAATTTATGGGTCTGATTTATGAAAATTTATGAACCCTGATTGAGTTCAACCTCCTATTTGCAGAAAAGGAAATAAGCGTCTATAGAGGTTAAATGTTAAAGCATTATACATGCACCCAAGGTCCCCTAGCTAGTCAATAGCAAAGCCAAGACTAGAACCTGGGCTCTTGCCTCCCTGAAAGTCCAGAGATCTCACAGCCGACTCAACTTCACAGGTGTTCAATATTAGTACAGAGTGTAGAATTTGATCCTAAAGCCACTTACAGTGCAGAACTGAGATGAACATGAGTTTTATGCAGTCAATTAGATTGCATGTTAAGCTGTACTTTGCTTTGCCACAATTATCTCTTACAATCATGACAAATAATCTTTACCTGGTATGAGTTATGCATTTTTGTGATTTTCATCTGATCAAAACTCAGCAGGATAGCATAAAATTTTATAAATATACAGAAGTAAATATGCCCTTATTTCATCACCTCCATTTATAAGCTACTTAGTTCATTTTCTTCCTTATCAGTCACAAAACAGGAGCTGCCACCATTTTTCCCTTGCAGTTCACATCACATAGTTCTAATGCAATAATTCTGCATCTAGGACAAGATGGGCCAGCTTATTCACGTCCATCTATTGAGCCATGTCAATATCAGAAGATAACACATTACCAAGACAAACATAAAAGCCCTGGAGCCAGAAAAATGTTCAACACTGTGACACCAAAAAATTTTTAATCCATTTATCTTGATTCCTCATTATTATTCTAATTAGTTTTGTAGTCGCCTTGTTTATGGGAGTTTCTAATTCCTGCTGTTAACTGAAGTTGCTGTTCAGTATGCAGGCTCACATTCTTTTTCCCCTTAAGAATTTTGAACTACCAGCCATAAACACAGCCCTATGGTTTTAAAGATGCCGAAATAAAGATGCTCAAACAAAAGCCCTTATCTAAAGTAAGGCAGGTGCACAGTAAACTTTAGTATCTTACTTGGATCCCTGGGTCTTTCTTTTTTTCCAGCTTTGAAAATTTGAAATAATTTTAGACTTACAAAAATGTTGCAAAAATAATACATCTATGTGTACCCTTCACCCACCTTTCTCTGCCCTTTTTCTGCCTCATGATCCAGTCTAGGATCCCATGTTGCATTTAATTATTGTATCTCCTTAGTCTCCTCTGTGACTGCTCCTCAGTCTTTTTTTGTCCTTCACGATCTTGATATCTTTGAAGAGTACTGGTCAATTATTTTGTACATGATCCCTCAATTGGGTTCATGTCATGGCTTCTCCTGAATGGACTGAGGTTCTGCATTTTTGACAGAAAACCACACAAGTGATGTGCTTTTTTCAGTGCATCATATGAGGGGGATGTAATGTCAATAGTCTTCTTACTTGTGATGTAAACCAAGTAACTAACAAAGATGGTGCCCTTGGCTTCTAATTGCTCATATTCTATCACCTAAGCTCTTTATTGGAGCAGAAGGTGACAACTAACGTACTAGTACCCTTACACAGGGTGGGAACAGAAGGGACAGGTCTTCCTGACCTTTCACACGTAGCTACCATAGCAATGGGCTTCTGGAGGGCTGGCGCCCTAAACAGAAGCCTGAGAGAACAGACCACAGGACATAAGCCATCTGATAAAGGAGCTATGAGATAACACATCCGAGAAGTCAAGTCACTGTCAGACACAGGTAAGAGACCTAGATCAGGCAAGGGCAGCACGAAGATGGCCCTTCCTCCAGAAGGGGAACTGATACAGAAAGTGTTTGTGTCTTTCTAGATTTCTGTTCTTCCTTCCCTTCATCCTCTACTTTTGTTTACTTTAGTTTTCTTTGACGATGCCTTCTACATTCAGCTGATCTCTGATTTTAACAAAATCCCAATAAGAATATGTATCTACTGCTTTGGGGATAATTATTACAAGTTAATTTCTATAAACTGCCACAAATAACAGCACCCCTGCCGTTCATCTTGTCATCTACCTGTCCCCTGGAGCCAGATGGGGGTACATGTACAATCTAGTACAAAACTATACCCCTCAATCCTGGAGATAACACATGAACCAAGGTTCTTTCTTTCCTTTTTTAAATTGAGATATAATTCACATACCCTTTTAAAGTGCAAAATTCATCAATGTTTAGTATATTTACAAGGTTGTGCAACCATCACCACTGTCTAATTCCAGAATCTTTCACCCCCAAAAGAAATCTAGTACCCATTGTCACTCTCCATTCTCCTCTGTCCCCAGCACCTGGCAACTCACTAATCTACTCTCTATCTCTATGGATTTGCCTATTGAACCAAGGTACTTTTGATCCCAAATAATAATAACCAAAATGATCTCAATCCAGTAAACCTAGGAGACACACACACACACACACACACATGAATTTGACTCTGCCAACACCTCGCCTTCCCTTTTGGTACGCAGAACTACTCCTTCCATCCCATCCCCCTAACTGTGTCTCGGAGGTGATGTATCTGTATTTGTCCTCCTCAGGGTACAACCCATCCAACCCTTTCCTTTTCTGTCAAAAACCATGACATGTTCTATCAGCGTCCTGCATTTGTGAGGTAATGCTTAGGTAAATTTATCTCTGCTAAGATGCTAAGGAGTAACAGATTTACATTTTAATGCAGAACTTCTGGCGTCTATGGCTCAGCTAGGATGACCATCTGACCCAGCTTTTTGGGATTATCTCAGTTTATGCCTGTTGCCCTGGCAAAATTATTAATAGCATCCCCTTACCCTCTCAAGAGTGTCCTGGTTTGGGTGTTTAAGTAAATGGTCACCCAACCATAACCAAAACAAATGACTAATCATGGTAATTATGGGCATTGTGTCAGGCCAACAAGGGAAATATATTTAGGGAAATGAAGTTTTAATGTTTCTCACACTGCACCGCAGCTCTGCATTCCCATAAGAGGTTTAAATTCACCAACCTGTAGGAATCAGGGTTTCATCCACAGGCAAAAAAGCATCAGCTTCTATAGTGACTTCATGGTCGTATATATTCGGGGAACCCTGGGAGAGAAAAAGTAGAGAAGGAAAAGAAGGTTCAGTGCTCAGTCTTATTTTATATATTTGCTTTACAACTTCTCTTGCAGAAATGTTTTCAAGTATTGACGAAAACTTTAGAAACCCCATTTGGCCTATGATGACGATGAATTCGTTCATTTAAGTTAGGTAGATAGGGGCTCAAACATAGCAGCCGATGCATTTGGAAGAAACTTTCGAGTGTGGCCCCAGCATGCATGTTCTTTTCTGAATGGAATTATGAAAGTGAAAAGTCAGAGAAACAACAGTGGTTTGAAAGCCTTTTGGATTTTGACTTATTAGCAGAGGGTTTCCTTCTACTGTCCTCACATGCCAGGCAAACAAAAGAGCAAGGGTCAGTGACCTGTAACACACAGGTGGACAGCCAAAGCATCACCTCTAGGCTCACTAGGGGTGGGCCATGTCACCCCTTCTCTGGCCTAGTTCCCACTCAGAGGACCCACTCCCTCCTCCATGGCAGAAGCCTGGAAGTCAGAACTGGGGACCCATCTCCCCTGTAAAGATGCAGCCTGACCTCCTGGTAGAGTCAAAGGCTGGTCCCTGAAGCACTGGTCAGTGGTCAGAAAGGCCCGGGGTCTAGTTCTGGACTTATTTCCTTCAGTATAAAATCGGGCTGATGTCCCCATTCTGTCCAGGGTTCTTGGGGAACAGTTCAGTAAGGATGTGTTGTGTTGCTTACAAACTGGAAAATACACATATATGTTTCTAATAAAAAGGATTACATTTTAATAGCAGTATTTTAAAGCTTCACAGCAAAAGATGTGGAAAGGAAACCAAGTGAGGGCTTTTGCTGAGTGAATGCTCAAAAATAAACGAAACCAGGGCTTCCCTGGTGGCGCAGTGGTTGAGAGTCCACCTGCCGATGCAGGGGACATGGGTTCGTGCCCCGGTCCGGGAAGATCCCACATGCCGCGGAGCGGCTAGGCCTGTGAGCCATGGCCGCTGAGCCTGCGCGTCTGGAGCTTGTGCTCCGCAACGGGAGAGGCCACAACAGTGAGAGGCCCGCGCACCGCGATGAAGAGTGGCCCCCGCTCGCCACAACTAGAGAAAGTCCTCGCACAGAAACGAAGACCCAACACAGCCAAAACTAATAAATAAATAAATTTAAAAATAAAATAAAATAAACGAAACCAGTAGTTTTCAGCTAGGGATGATTTTGCCCCACAGGTGTCTCGAGACATTTTTGATTGTCACGGCTGGGGGTGGTAATGCTACTGGGGATGCAGTCGTGTGAAGAGGCCAGGGATTCTGCCAAACAGCCTACTATGCTCAGGTCAGCCTCCGCACCCCGACAACAAGGAGTCATCTGGCCCCAAATGGCAACAGTGCCGAGGTTGAGAAACCCTGAGCTCAGCTAAATTGAAGGCTCCGAGGGGTTCCTGAGAAGTGAGCAGAGAGAGGCAGAGTGCTCTGGGTTAACTGAAAACATATTCTAGTGTCAGAAGGCCTCAGCCACACAATCAAATGGAGTCATCCAGAGGACAAAGGCCAAGATTTCAGAGGCTGTGAGAATTGATGTCTAAACATGACAGAAATTGGTTTATTTACACTACCAGGAGGCTCTGTTTCTAATGAACTATGATTCTCCTGTACTGTCCCAGCGGTCAAGGGTAGGAGTGGGTGGGAGACAAGGCTGGGGCAGAGGCTTCTGCCCACACTATCTTAGCCACTTGTTTGGTCCCTGATCTGACCTGGGAAGGCAGGTCCAAAATGGGAGTGGCCTGCACCCCCGCCTAGAGCTGTTCCAGCCTAGAGGGGTCTCTCTCCTGTGTGGCTCTCCCTACTGTCACCTCAGGCCTCAGGCTACTGCCAGTACCGAAGAGGCCCCTGGGACTGAGGGTAGCAGCTGTGGGGGAATGAGAATTTGGGACTCTTTCTTTGGCTCTAATTGTTCAACGCTCAGTTCAAGGTTGAGTAGTATTCCATTGTATAAATATATCACAACTTATCTGTTCTCCTACTGATAGACTTTGGGGTTGTTTTGAGTTTTTTTTATTATTATGAATAGAGCTTCTTAGAAATTTCCTTGTTCTGTTTGTTTTTTAGCACTAGGGCAGGAAGAAAATGATTCAGTATGAAAATCACACACCACTAAATTGAGTCCAAGATGTTGGGAAGAAGCCTGGGAGGAGAAGGAAAGGAACACTGACTAGGCACCCACTCTCTGAATTGTTGGGTCATTAAACAGCAGGAACGTTCCTTCAGTAAAGAAAGCACGCTTTTCATTTTATGACTCTTCTGACCTGGAATAATGCAATGTCTACTCTGGTGGAATGTTACTGTTGGATTCTTTTCCTTTTCAGGCTGATGAAAACTTGGCAAGGAATGCTGATTCACAAACAGAACTGAGGCCCATCTCTGAGTTCAGTGTTTGCTTTGGTTAACTTTGGCTGCTACTATTTGTAACATTAACCATTTATAAAGCTCACTGCGGCTTGGATGGGGCTTTAAAGACCTTTTTGTGCGCTGCCACTACCACTTCCTTACTTCAGCTCTTATCACCACTAGCAGGATGTAACAGACACTATTGGTTACTACCCAAAAGCTATCTCAACTCCATTATCAGCACCCTCCCTTTCCCCTGGCAGAACACTGACTTGTTGATTTATCCTATGTGAGGATATGTTCAGGGAAAGGAACCCCACCCAGGCCCCAGAGGGCAAACTTTGATTTGTCTAAGCCAACCATTGTAGTCTAATTCCCTTGCTGGTGATTGGGTTAAGCAGAGTGTAAGACACACTTCTGGCCAACAAAACATGAGGAAAGTCTGCTGAGGAGCTTCTAGAAAAAGTTTTGCTTGTTCTTAAAATTGGAACATTAGAGATATGAAAAAAAGAATAGTTCCTTCTTTTATCTCTGGATGTGACTATATGAAGAGGTGATTCATGGAGCTGTGGCAACCATCTTGTGACCATGAGGGGATAAGCTGGAAGACAAAAACCATAGCACTGAAGAAGCAGAATGGAACGATGGAAGAATTTGGGTCCTTGATGACATACCTACACAGTCATACCAAAACCAGAACTACTGCTTTTCATCTCAAATTGCCCCAGGCCTGCTTTCATAGATCTTCAGATAAAGTTTCAGTTAAAAAAAAAAAAGTTCTCCCAGTTTTGTGTTAGATAAGAAAGGAACAGCCAAAAAAAAAATCAACCAACCTGCAACCTACATACCTTTTCCATTCTTTGAAAAACACAGTGCTCTCCTCCCCCTAGGCCTCCAACACTCAAACTCAGAAGTGATGAGTCAAAGTTTGACCCCCAAGTAGGACAAAAATACTGCTTATTAAATTTAAAAAACAAACAAAAAGAAAATATATAAGATGAGCTGACTATTGTAAATATCAAGTTTCGAGCTATTTACCTGGGGAGGGTTTAAGACACACAATAATGTTTTTCCAGGTAGGGCAAGAGATGTTTTGAAAATGCAGAGAGACCCCTTGACCCCAGGCCGGGTAACTGCCTACCAACCCTTACCTGATGCTCCAAAAGGCTGGTGGCCCTCACCCACCCCATCCCTGAAGCTAGAGGCTGTGGATGTGAGCTGTACTTACTAAGACAGCACACAGAAGGGAGTTGACCCTGACCGCCCTTCTGTGTGGGGTCTGTGATCTGGGAAACTATTCAGCCTCTGGAAAAAAATTTAGAAATTTTTAGGAGTCACTCCAAGTCCTTGTAGGATTGGAAGGGTAGAAAATTCTGGTCAGGAGGGTCCTCCTCTCACATAAGCAGAAAGAGCCTTAGTGAACCTTACGTTCCCATTTTGCGTCCTACATTGGAACACATTGGCAGAGTAATACTTCACGCCTAATTTCTTTTTCTATTTCTGAATCTATTCCTTTAGATCACCCCCTTAGTTACAAAAATGTGGAAAATAGTGAAAAATCACCATGATCTATTACCTACATAAAACCATTAATATTTTGTTCTATTTCTGTCAAGTTTCTTTCTGAACTTATTTTAAAAAGTGAGGTCTTCCACCTCCTAGAGAAATGGAAATAAAAACAAAAATAAACAAGTGGGACCTAATGAAACTTAAAAGCTTTTGCACAGCAAAGGAAATCATAAACAAGACCAAAAGACAACCCTCAGAATGGGAGAAAATATTTGCAAATGACAAAGGCAACTGACAAAGGATTAATCTCCAAAATTTACAAGCAGCTCATGCAGCTCAATAACAAAAAAACAAACAACCCAACCCAAAAATGGGCAGAAGACCTAAATAGGCATTTCTCCAAAGAAGATATACAGACTGCCAACAAACACATGAAAGAATGCTCAACATCATTAATCACTAGAGAAATGCAAATCAAAACTACAATGAGATATCATCTCACAGCAGTCAGAATGGCCATCATCAAAAAATCTAGAAACAATAAATGCTGGAGAGGGTGTGGAGAAAAGGGAACACTCTTGCACTGCTGGTGGGAATGTGAATTGGTACAGCCACTATGGAGAACAGTATGGAGGTTCCTTAAAAAACTACAAATAGAACTACCATAGGACCCAGCAATCCCACTACTGGGCATATACCTTGAGAAAACCATAATTCAAAAAGAGTCATGTACCAAAATGTCCATTGCAGCTCTATTTACAACAGCCAGGAGATGGAAACAACCTAAGTGTCCATCATCGGATGAATGGATAAAGAAGATGTGGCACATATATACAATGGAATATTATTCAACCATAAAAAGAAATGAAATTGAGTTATTTGTAGTGAGGTGGATGGACCTAGAGTCGGTCATACAAAGTGAAGTAAGTCAGAAAGAGAAAGACAAATACCGTATGCTAACACATATATATGGAATCTAAGAAAAAAAAAATGTCATGAAGAACCTAGGGGTAAGACAGGAATAAAGACACAGACCTACTAGAGAATGGACTTGAGGATATGGGGAGGGGGAAGGGTAAGCTGGGACAAAGCGAGAGAGAGGCATGGACATATATACACTAACAAACGTAAGGTAGATAGCTAGTGGGAAGCAGCCGCATAGCACAGGGAGATCAGCTTGTTGCTCTGTGACCACCTAGAGGGGTGGGATAGGGAGGGTGGGAGGGAGGGAGATGCAAGAGGGAAGAGATATGGGAACATATGTATACATATAACTGATTCACTTTGTTATAAAGCAGAAACTAACACAGCATTGTAAAGCAATTACACTCCAATAAAGATGTAAAAAAAAAAAAAGTGGGGTCTTTATGCTCATGATTGCAGAGTCTCTTATGGCTTGTGTGTACTTATTTTTTGGTTTGTCTTTAAGATCTAAAGAAGGATGGTGGTGGGGCTTCCCTGGTGGCGCAGTGGTTGAGAGTCTGTCTGCCGATGCAGGGGACACGGGTTCGGGCCCTGGTCTGGGAATACCCCACATGCCGCGGAGCGGCTGGGCCCGTGGGCCACAACTACTGAGCCTGCACGTCTGGAGCCTGTGCTCCGCAACAAAAGAGGCCGCGATAGTGAGAGGCCCGCGCACCGCGATGAAGAGTGGCCCCCGCTCGCTGCAACTGGAGAAAGCCCTCGCACAGAAACGAAGACCCTTAAAAAAAAAAAAAAAAAAGGATGGTGGAAGTTCCTGAAGATAAGGAACAAGCAAGTGAAGAACCGTCTTTCTTATTTTCAAATTATGTAAGAACCAATTAACTCATGCTATTTGAAAAGATTCTAGAAAAGAAATCAGCATATCATCAACAAAATCCTAAAAAGTGTAAAAATGCAAGATATTACTAGCTGGCTGTGAACATCATTTTGTAGTAGGAAATCATGCCAAAGCGATTCAAGTCTAGTATACAATGATGAGCTTCTTAGATGAAGAGAAAGTCATAGATAGAATCTACAGATTTTAGCTAAGCCTTTTTTTTATTCTGTCTCATGTAATAGCCTCCTCAGCAAGCTAAAATATTATCATTAGGAGGGAATGAAGTAGTTTAGAGGGAATTACCTAAGGGGGGCTGTCAGTGTCTCCACACCACTCCTAGGGCGGGCCGTACAGCGGGAGCACACAAACATTGGCAGCATTTATCTAAAGGGGCTGGGCTAAGCACATCTTCAAGGATCCAGTGATGGAAAATGCCTTAATTGGAAGTAATTTTGGTGTGGGGGGGGTGAAACTGGAGTGAAACTGGGGAAGCAAATGTAAGCACTTGTTACCATTAGGTGACAGGGAGTTCTTTAAATAGCTTGTTACCTGTCTGAGCGTGTGGGGCAGCACAATGTACTCATTTCCCTATAACTTCCATTTGTGGACCACCTATTATGAGTCAGATGCTTTGCTGGGCACTTTTCCTCATCCCAGGGGCGACCCTATTGCCAGGGTAATTCCATACTGGGTTAGTCTCTCCAGTCACTCCCCCAGGTCATTCCACAAAGCACAATGCAGGAGAGAAGAGGGAAGTGGCACTTCACACTACAGCAGGTGATCAAAGGCAAGTTCACCTACCTGGCCTGCTAGGTTGAAGTAAGAATGGTTGGTCAGATTGACCGGAGTGGTCTGACTGGCCTGTGCTCGGTAGTTGATCACGAGCTCCCCGCCATCCAGTGTGTATGTCACCCAGACTTTTAACTCTCCAGGGTAGCCTTCCTCACCATCTGGACTGACCCGTGAGAACTCGACTCCATTTGACAGCACCTGAGGGGTCCACAGGACCTGGAAGAAAGTGTTTTTGAAGCTGTTTAGTCACTCCAATCCCAAGCTAAATGCCACATTTCAATATTTAAAGACAACTTGGAATCTGAAAAATAAAACAAACTAGTGAATATAACAAAACAGAAACAGACTCACAGACACAGAGAACAAAGTAGTGGTTACCAATGGGGTTACCATAGGGGTAGGGGATTAAAGGTACAAACTACTATGTATAAAATAAATAAGCTACAAGGATATATTGTACAGCGTGGGGAATATAACCAATATTTTATAATAAATTTAAATGGAATATAATCTTTAAAAATTGTGAATCACTATGTTGTACACCTGAAATGTATATGTAAGCTTATATGCCTTATCGAGCGCCCATTATGAGCCTAGGCTCTTTGCTAGAAACTTTGCAGACACTATCTGTCTCAGGGCTGACGTAAAGTAGGTGCCATTAACCTCATTTAAAGATGAGAGAATGGAGGCTCAGAAAGGATAAACTGCTTGTCCCAGGCCACACTGCCAATAAGACAGTGGATTTGAATCAAGTTGTCTAATCCTGAGCCTGCTTCCTTATTCTACACCATCAGAGGACAAGGTAGCCAGAGACCCCCCAGTCCCTTTGGGGAGCTCCGGGGTCACTAGGAAAGGGGCCCTTTGCAGACATGAGACCTCCATTTGTTGGGTGCTCACCAGCCAGTCACTGACCTGGTGCTTTACATAAGCCATTTTATAAGGTAAGGATTTAGTTGAACCAAGCGAAATTACCATCTTTATAGGTCAAAACAGTTGAGCACTGGCAATTTCACCTGGCTCCAACTAATATTATCACCCCCATTTTATAGATGAGCAAATTGAGTTCAGGGGAGCTAACTTGCCCACTTCCACCTCCCACATTCCAGGGGATGGAGTAGAACCCTGTCATAATTCATGCAATTGTTTAAAGGGAGAAATATCTTGTTTAAAGTCATACGTGTAATTAGTGACAGAGCTAGGATTCAAACTTAGCTCGGCAGTCTACACTATTCCACATCTGACTTTCAGTCAATGTTTTGTTCCAATCTTGGTTTCCAACAGCAGAGTTGAGGCCAAACACTGTCATTGCAAATAGAGTTGGAAGATAATAACTTCTGTGGGTCACAGGAAAGGCCCACGAGCCCAGGCTCTGCCCACCCACTTCTGGCATGGCCTGGATCTCTCTCACTGACACTGCATTTACCAGGAAGAGGAGCCCAGTGGGGAACAGAGGTCTCTGCCTTCGCCTACAGTGAAAGCAGCTGGTATTTGAAACAAATTCGCTGACCTTAGTAAAAAATTAATTTTACACCCTAATTATCTCCCGGAAATGTTGCCTGGTATATGTGTGATTCAATAAAGAAAAAGGAATCCCCCAAACGGAAAATTTTAGGAATAAAATATTTGAAATAAAATCGTCTTAACTTGCTACCTAGTTTTTTTCCTTTAGAGAAAGGACACAATGGAAAGATTTTTGTGTAAAGCAATATTATCAGATAAAGTGGAAAGTATAATTCCTATTCATGGGAGGATTTCCCTGACCCTATGGTTTCCAAATTTCCTGAAAATTTCCGCATTTGCATCTCTAGGCCTACTTACACCATTTCTAATCCTGTCAGGTTATTCAAATTTCATCTTTAAAAAAATGTGTTGGTATAAGTAGAAAAACATACCTGCAAACCAACAATTATTCAGTAATTGTTGAAACCAAATGCAACTTAAAACAAAGTCCATGTGATACTGCTCATGTTGCTACATGAAAACCTAGTGGCCTAAAACTTTCAGTGGCTCCAAGATTACATTCCAAGTCTTTCCCCACCCCTCTGTGGGCTGTTGCACAGCCACTCTCCAATATCCACTTATTAAATGACATACTATATTTTCTTCAAGAACAGCTCAAATCCAACCTTCCTACTTGCCATTAATTTGTCCATACCCAGTTCCTGTAGCACACCACTGGCATCTGTGTTATGGGGCTTGTTGCCTGCGACAGTTATGTAAGAATCCCTCACTACACTGGAGTCTCAGGAATCCCCATCCCCCTGGTTCACAGAAGGGGCTCAGCTGACACACTGCATAGAAGGACATGAATACTATCCTTCTGCGTTTGTTCATACAGGGCATGCCCCATTACACAACACCACAGAAAATTCCATGTGGAACAGGAACATGTGAGCAGGAACAAGCTAGAACAAGGTGCTGAGGCTCCTTTGAAGATCCCTGGCCAAACAGAGCTGGGCCTAACTTCCTCTGGTTGGGGTTTGCCCATGCACTTGGCATATTCCAGAGACCCTCTGCCTTAATATTGCCAGGACAGAGGATACCCTCTGCCTTCATGTCTCCCTGGCGTGAGGAGTTCCATCATGGAGGAAAGGGGAAGTGATGGGGCAGTCCAGCTCTAAACCACAGACAGGAAGCTGGTAGGACAGGGGAAACAGAGAGTGACCAACTTCCCTCAACAGCATGGGTGGCAGTAAGAGGTAGAAAAGAAAAAACTGTGATTCTTAACTGCCATACATGTTCCTGTCCTCTCTGGCTTTTTTCTAGGAAGTAACCTGGGTGGTATAATTTAAAGGAAAGCTAACTACCAAAATTACCTCTCTGAAATTAGACTAGTAACAGAATCACTGGGGTTCACCTGCAGGCTCCCACGCAGCTAGGAAACAGGAGGGCAGGCATTCCTACCTCAGGGAGAAGCTGTTTGATCAATTTGTTTTCCTAACCTGGTTTTCCATGGATTCACATAGGGGATGGGAGTTTTAACGTGGAAAGGGGGAACCGGGGAGAATCGAGGTCATTTTGAGGCGTGAGGCACTTCATTGGAAGTGCAGCCTGGATGTGGCACCACAATGCATAGGGAGGGGGCTCACGGACAGATACATGGGGTGTGTTGGGTTGGGGGCACCCACAGCAGCCGTGGCGGACACCAGCAGTGGTAGTACAGGAATGAGGGCTTTGGGTCAGGCAGCCCAACTTAGGAGCTGTGTGGCCTTTCAGGGCCTCAGATTTCTCATTTGGTGACAGTACAGGGTTCTAGTGAGGGTGGGAGATGATATATGCAAATGCCGTGTGCAAGAAGTGGTGGGTATTATTTTTAATCCACTTTTCTGTTGTGCCTAAGGTCAACCAACTCTGATGCCAAAACTGTGAGAAAGGTGCTCCCTGTCTTTCCTAAGGGCTGTCATCCTTTCACTCAGGGCTCTCCTGCCTATTAGAGTCAGATGAGCTAGTGAAGGGTGGTTCCTGGAACACAGCCGGCACATCTGCTCCCCCAAACCATGGGAGCAGCCTCTTTCCTGTATCACCTTATCATGCATTTGCTCTAGGGCCTAGGATTGTGCCTGGCAAATAGAAGGTATGCTTGAAGGTACTCAGTGAAGTGTGCCAGGTGAGGACTCTGTCCGATGCCCCCAACTCACCTTATCAAACCCTCTGACTCCTCCATGCAGGCTGTTGGGCCCATTGTTAATGGCCAGTTGATACTCCTTCCCGTCCAACGTGAATGTTCCTTTGGCAATTCGGTTGGCCACCCTGCCAACCACTGCTCCAAAGTAGGGCTGCTTTTGGAGGTATCCTGCAAGGGTATGGGATGACAGAGTTTTTTATAACTTTAAACCAAAGACAAGGCTCACACCGCTGCCCACCACTTCCTTCTGAGGGCAGCTGCAACTTGGGCATATCTGCGTCCACAGGGAAGCAAGGAAAAATGGTGTTCTTTACACATGACCTTTTCCCTTTCCAAAAGCAATTCATGTTCTTTCCAAACATTTTAAAAGAGCTTTGTAAGGCTTCCCTCGTGGCGCTGTGGTTGAGAGTCCGCCTGCCGATTCAGGGGACACGGGTTCGTGCCCCGGTCCAGGAAGACCCCACATGCCGCGGAGCGGCTGGGCCCGTGAGCCATGGCTGCTGAGCCTGCGCGTCCGAAGCCTGTGTTCCGCAACGGGAGAGGCCACAACAGTGAGAGGCCCGCGTACCACAAAACAAACAAACAAACAAACAAACAAAAGAGCTTTCTAAAGCACAAAGAAGAAACTTAAATCATCCTGATCTCAACACTAGAGAGGACTGTTAGTATTCTTATGTATATCTAGGTATGTATACCTTTCCATCTTTTAGTATATGTGTGCATATGCTTTTCTTCTTACAAAACTGAGGTCTTCATATACATGCTGCTCTGTAATTTGCTTCTAGGCCAACTTTCTTAACCAAAAATTATATTTTTGTGTAGTCTTGAAAAGAAACTATCTTATGCTTCTTTTTCTTTTTTAAAAATCATACAATTAGTACATGAAAATTTCCTTTAATGAGCATTAAATACCCAAGTATATACAGTAGCCTTGCTGGAGGAAACACAGGACACCTGTTAAATCTGAATTTCAGATAAACAGTGAATAACTTTTTAGTGTAAGTATGTCCATATTATTAGAATACATGGGACATTCACATAAAACATATTTATTGTTTATCTGAAACTCAAATTTAGGTGGGTGTCCTACATTTCTATTTGTTAAATCTGGCAAGCTTAATAAAGAGTAAAACATGAAAACCATCCTTCATTTCTCAACTCCTCTCCTTCCCACTGATAATCACTGCTAACAGTCTGGGATATACACTTCCAATTGCTTGTTTTTGTTTTTTAAATTAACTACATATAAACACAAACAAATACACGAACACACACATTCTACATAAAGAGACAAACTACACATATTGTTTTGCAACTTTTCATTTATCAAATGTCTTAAGATCATTCCATGTGACTCCATATCCCTTTTGATGGCTATATGGCATGCTGATGAGCATAAACTGTTGTTGGGCTTTTCTGGGGGAGGGAGGGCGCGGGGACATAAAGAGTAGTGTAGCCAGTGTCCTTGTACTTACAACAGTATGCGTGGGCATATTACAGTAACTTCCTTGTCTTTAAGCTTCTCTATGCTATAATCTTTTAGTTTAGATCATCATGGCAGAGATTAAGGTTTGGAGGTAGTTCATTTTTTTGTATTATTGCTAAGATTACTTTCTGCTCTATTTTTCACTCAGTTGTCCTTGGAACTCCATCCCCCCTTCATGTGGTACTCTGTATCCATCACACCTACTGTGGGTCAGAAGAGTATGTGATTCAAGTGCATGAACTCTTTTTACCATGGCTGGAGGGGCTCTCAGGATATGGGCCCTGAACCTACTGGGCCAGTTATAGGTCACACGTTCCCATTACTCAACTGGTTGGGCATAAGTGAAACATTAATCACTCTCTTCCAGGTCTTCCCTGGTTCACTTCCTTGCCAATCTGCAGGTCCTCAGGGTCCTGCCCATAGACTCTCACAAGAGCTAACGGTTATTGACCGCTTCCTAAGTCTCAGCCACTTTCTAAGTGCTCTACATTTAAATCATTTCATCCTCAGAATACTGCTATAAGGTAGGCAGTATTATTACTCTCATTTTACAGGCATGGAAATTGACGACAGAAGGTTAAGTAACTTGGCCCAAAACATGCAGCTAGTTAGTGGCAGAATCAGGGTTTGAACCCAGGCAGTCTGGCTCCTGAGTACATGTTCTTAAGCATCCCATTATTTGGAGAGCACAAGGCTTTCTGGTTAATTGACCTTACCACCATCTCTCAGCACAGGCAAGGCTGAGTCTCCACCAGCTTCCACCTCTCTCCCCACCTTCTTCTCTGAAGCTGTAGCTTTAAAACCCCTTACATTGAGTAACAAAAAGGAGTCTCTAGGACTTCCCTGGTGGTCCAGTGGCTAGGACTCCACACTTTTCCTGCTGAGGGCGTGTTCCATCCCTGGTCAGGGAACTAAGATCCCACAAGCCGCGCAGCACGGCCAAAAAAAAAAAAAAAAAACTAACTAACTAATAATAATAATAGGTCTCAATGTTGTTTTCATTTGCATTTCCCTGATGACATATAATTTCATTTGCTAATCGGGAGCTCAAAAATGTGAAGAAAAGCAGAATTTTTGTTCAAAAGTTGTTTGGCTATATCTCTTTTTGACTCCTACATTGATCCATTCAACAAGCGTACACCAAGCCCCTACTCTCTGCCAGCCCCATGCTTGGCATCAGAGACAAGGACGAATTCAACAGCAAGGTTGCTGCCTCATGGGCTTGCAAGAATTCCCTAGGAAGGGACCACTTTCTGGCAACAATTATTAAGCCAATGGAGGTAAGAAGCCCTTGGTTTAGATGAAGAGTTTTTAAGGATTAAACCACAAGGACAGCAGAAACCACTGCTCTCAACTGTCTCTGAGAAACTCTTCAGAACACATGGATTTTATACTATTTTCACATGTTACTAAGCTTTTAAATCAAGTCAGAATTACAAAACGTGACAGTCCCCAAATTCTGATTAGGACTAAAAAACTTGTTTTTGAAATGCAGAAAATACTGTTTTCCATGAAAAAGAGCAAAGTTTCTAGGTCAAGACATGAATGCTGATTCAGTCGTCAGTTGCTGATGTAGGATAAAGGGTAGACAAAAAGTTTGTCCCTTTTTCTGGGCAAGGGACTGGCCAGAATATATTAATAAATGCTTAACCATGGGGTATGGCCCTGTCCACTCCTCAAATATCCCAAGGATCCCAGCTATGACACCCACCTCAGACAGCCCAAACTTTAGCAGGAGTGCCCCAAATCTCAAATAAAATCACTCAGGATTCTCAGTCAAAAACTCCACACCTGAGTGACTTTCTTTCGGCTTTCTAAGGAAAATAAACACTAGTTTAATTGACAAGCACTTTTAGCATCCCAAATATTTTATATATTTTTAGATGGCTGCTGGTTGTCCCAGAGGAATCTCCATGCCATTTTGTGCACAGTTAACAAAGTGAAATAAAAAAGTTCAAGGAGTAAGAGGGAAGATATTTGGGGGCAAAGGAAGGAGAGGAGATTAAAATGATTAATTGTTCACTATAGTCAGACATGATCACAGCCAATAGCATTTTAATCCACTTGGTTCAAGTGAAGAAACAGATCTAGAGAGGTTAAATAACTTGCCCAAGGTCACACAGCTTTAAGGGACAAAGCAGAGATTTTAAACTGGGAATCCTCAAAGCTCCTACAAGGACACTCTTGGGCATCTGTAATATTAAACTGCAACCTCTAAACTGGTCTCTTTTCCTCCCAACCCCTCTTATAAACGCAGGTTTTCTAAGAGCACTAAGTTTATTTTTTTCTAAGCTTTCCATAATGGCTCTCATGGCAGTAATAGCTGGGTGTTGGTGGCAACTGGGAGGAAGATGAAGGGGGAGGAATAGCATTGATTGCATGAGTAAGTTATTTACACCTCTGGCTTATAGGAAATATCCTCATCACGGGTTTTGAAAGAAGTCATAATGACTGCAGGTGGGAGTTGCAGATGAAAAACATTAAAAAATATTTTTAATCCAAAAAATGGCAGAAAAAATACTTCACAGGAGGCATTACTGATTTTTCTAGCCTATAACTAAAAGATCATATGATTTACCTCTTTAGAATTCTACAGAAGAAAGATCTCATTTTCCGAGGGAGAATTTGAACTATTCTGACCTCCAGTCATGGCCATCAGCCAAGTAGTTTATAAAATCTATCTGGGAAATTAGAGGTAGTTCACATCTAACCTGGCAATTACAAAAGGACCATGTCTCATGGAATTATCCATGCTTAGCTCTTCACCTTGGCTCAAAACATTTTTGGAACATGGTAATGTGAGGATAACCCCTTACTCACTCTGTCACATCTTATTGCTTTAAATTATTTGCCTCAGTTTGTTTATATAATACTTACATACTCAGATGTTCTAAAAGACTGTACAGTGAAAATCTAGCCTCCTTCCTGTCTCTGTACCCCAGCTACCCAGAGTCCCTTCTTAAAGACATCCTCTGTCGCCAATTTCTTAACATGGGTTTTAATACACTAGAATTGATCAAAATAGTAGCAGACCGCCATTTCACACTATTCTGATTGAGGCAGTTATGCTTCCTGTAATGACATATATGAAGTTCAACCTCGAAGTGGCTAAACATATCAGAAAGCCTCACTTGATATTCTAAATGCTTCTTTATCTTTTGAAAATAGCTTGCTCTCCTTTTTAAATAAGTAATTAAATTATCTAAATTATAGCATAGGATTGAAAATGTCTATCTTGATCTAGCACCTAGAATATTTTACTTTTTTTTTTTTTTTTTTGGCCACGCTACTACGCGGCTTGCCGGATCTTAGTTCCACGACCAGGGATGGAACCTGTGCTCCCTGCAGTGGAAGCTTGGAGTCCTAACCACTGGACCACCAGGGAATTCCCAGAACCTAGAATACTTTAGATGCTTTGATTCGACCTGGCATTTTGTGGTGCCTGTGACACATCCTGATAAGAGAATGCTATTTAACTTTCTCAAGAGATGTTAATAACATGGGGAACAATAGTCAATACAAGCTAGATCATTGTAATCTGAGGGGGGGGTCTATTTTTTTTCTCCCTTTTAAGAACATTTGGGGATAATACTTTCTTCCACCTAGACTCCCACAAGATTCATAGACTCACAGAGATGACTGTATTATTGCCCTCACAAAATAGGCACTTCTATGCCTGCTAAGAAACTGGTGCTTCCCAGGTGCCACATCATCATGGCACACGTTTCATATGAATTCCATAAAGATGCCTTGTGCTTTAAGGTCCATGTGACTCTTACATGAGAACTAAAATTAGTAAGAAGTGAGTGTGTGTATGAGTGGGAGGAGGGGGGGGGTAGTAGTTACCTCCTGAATGGTGAGAAAGAAGAGATGGAAATGGGGTGATTAAAGCAGATGCTCACCGCTTATCAACTCCAGTGCTTTACTGGCTCCGAAATTCTAGGTCATCTATCCAATTCTCCTTGGACTCCACCGGGCAATTTTGCACCAGTCAAGTTATCTCTTTGTGATTCTGGTTCAGCCTAGCAAATGGTTATGCTACTAACAGAGAGAGGTGACTCAGCAAAAGTGATTCTAAAGAATCCTCTTTTGTCACTTGTCAACTCTCTTGCTTTCTGACTCTGAAGACAGAAGATAGGAACACCACCCCCAGAAGTAGAAGGGGGCGTGGAGAGCAAGGGTAAGTGGAGCTGATTTCCCCCAGCCCCTGCACCTTCCTACCAGTGAGTCTCCTATAATAGACTCGCTGAAATCACCAAAGAAATTCTGCTGAAGGTTACCTACCTCCTTCTCCGAGCCAAGCTGTGGAGGCTCCAAAGGAGCTAAAGACAACCAACCAGAGGGCAAGGAATAGGATCCTCGGAAATATTTTTATAATACATTTTGCTAAGGAAATGAGCCAGTTTTATCCTCCTAAGGGAAAACCAATACTCTCAGGTTTCTTGACCTCCAACAATGAGCTATGTTACATATCTAAAGAACCAAACAGACAGAAAAACAGACACCTAAAGGAAAACCTCAAGCCTCCTCTTAACAGATTTCTCCCGTTGTGGAGCACAGGCTCCGGATGCGCAGGCTCAGTGGCCATGGCTCACGGGCCCAGCCGCTCCGCGGCATGTGGGATCTTCCCGGACCGGGGCACGAACCCGTGTCCCCTGCATCGGCAGTTGGACTCTCAACCACTGCGCCACCAGGGAAGCCCCTCTTAACAGATTTTGTCCATGCCCCTACCACTGAGCAGAGAGAATTAATTCTCAAGCAGTTGCCTTCTGCTAACTTTATTTCAACCTCATTTTCTGTCTAGCTACTCGGGTGTGCCAAGAGATAGCAAGCACTATGTACATTTTCTTTTGCCCCAATCAAACTGCACTGTGAGTTATTTATTTACGCAAATATTTGGCTAAGGTCTATCTCCACATCTACGCTGCAAGCTGCATGATGATGGGGACCTGTCTCATTGAATGAGACAGTTGGATCAACAGTGTTTGAATGCAGGAATTAATACATGTTCTTAATTGTCTACGGATTCCCACAGAACAAAGTCCACCCTAGCTATAAGGAGACTCGTTTCTCGACAGTAAGTTGGTCTTCCTCATTCTTTCAGCACATAGTTATTGATCAGCCAGGGGGTGATCACAGACCAAAGCGGATAAGCTTCTGCACCCACTAAGCTTACCTTATGGAGCATTTCTGAAACAACCAGACCTCAAAGAGAATCTGATCAAGGAGAAAGGAAGTAGAAGACGCACGTCTTTGATCATTTTCCTTCTTCAGAAAGGGCAGGAGGAAGAGCAGGGGGCCACACCCCCTCTGGCCTGCACTTTCCCCTCCCCCCCTTACAAAGATCCGGCAGCTCAAAGATCGCTCCAGTGTTACTGGAGTTTATCTTACCCTCAACTGACTTTTTAAATAAGACAAAGTCTAAATGTATAACCAGAGGCCCAGTCCTACGTCAGTTTCTATTCATTTTGTCTTTTTCCAAACACTGGATGGCAACACAGTGAGTTAGCCGGATCCAAGTACTCCTGATGGTCACAAGCTCCGTACTTCCCCTGCATCCCTGCATCCCGGGCAGGCTGTGTGGGGCAGTGTGCCAGGTGGAACTGGGGCCCGTCCGCAGCCCGGGGCGGAATTCAACCCACCTTCCAACTCAGCAAAGCCGAGCACCAAGTCTGAGGCTCTGCCCTGCCTGTCTTTAACCTCCAGGGCCGTGATGGTGCAGCCCCAGGAGATGATGTCTACTCTCAGCTGGTCTGACTGCAGCTGGAACTTCTCCACCGTCCCTGCCCCCAAGGGCAGGTCTCCAAAAACGGCTCTGGTCACCGAAACCATGGGGAAAGCCAGGGGTGTGCAGCTTCTCCAGGTCCTTCGAACTCCCGCCGCCAAACCTGGAAGGGCAGAAGTTTACTGGAGAAGGGGCGGGACACGGCTCAGACTCCTCCCTTTTCTTGCCTGGATTTAGGGAGTGACCGCTCCTGCAAAAAATATCCTCTGGGAGCTTTCTAAATCATTCCTTTGCCTGAGGCTGGCACGCAGGCAAAGTTTCCAGCCAGCCTGGCAATTTCCAGCTAGTTCCTTTCCTTTACTAACGCTGACTGCATTGCATGTTGGGAATGGTAGTCCTTGGAAGGTGAAATTGCATGTTGGGGCCTGTAGTCTTTCTAAACCCAAATCCTGAATCTGCAGGGTTCTATTGCCTTCGCTGACACGAGGTTCTCAATATGCAATGATCTGTTCATTAATGGTGGCTAACTTTCAGATAAAACGCTGATTAATGAAGAGATCAGAATTAGGAATAGTGAGGGAAGGAAAAGTTGGGGGAAATTTTGGTTTTTAAGTTAACTCTTTGATCCAGACCGGAAAGAAGTATGGAGGTAATTTAGAGAAGGGGTAAATAATTGCAGGTTTCTCTGCACACTGACTGAAGATCCATTCTGTTTGTCCCACACAAACAACTCTGAACATGTTTCTGCTGGAGCCACTGCCAACAGCCTGGACAGGGTCACGTGTAGGTGATTAGGGCCTAGTTTATATGGAGGCAATCTCTGACTTTCTTTTCTTCAGGGAACCGGGAAAGGACCTTGGGTATATACCCCTTCTTGTTCCTGAAATCCAAAGTTCCTTTAAGAAGGGATTAAGGATAAATATTTATTAATGTCATATACTGTACTTTTATTATCTGCTTTCCATAAGCAGAAAAAGGCTTTAAGTGGGACTTCCCTGGCAGTCCAGTGGCTAAGACTCTGCGCTTCCAATGCAGGGGATGTGGGTTTGATCCCTGGTCAGGGAACTAAGATCCTGCATGCTGTGGGGCGTGGCCAACAACAACAACAACAAAAGGCTTTAAGTATGCACTGCTAGAAGAGAAAAGACACAGAGGTCATAAATAATAGTTATGCTTTGATGTGCCTCAGAATTATCCACAGAGATTTTTTAAAATGCATATCCCCAGGCCCATACCTGGAATTATGGATTCTGTGAGTCTAGGGTGAAACTCAGGAATCTGCTTTTTTCACAGGTTCCTCAGGTTATTCTTATGCAGTTTATCTGCGACCAGACTTTGAGAAATATTGCTCTAGGTTTTGATGGCTAATCTCAGATTTTTTTTCCCTCTGATGGCAGAGGACTAAGATAGAGCTACCAAAAGCCTTAATAAGATTGCCAGATAAAATACAGGGGCCTGGGTTATTTCTTTGCTAAATCTGTCCAGACAGTACTGGGCCTAGGAAGGGGGAGGATTCTGGAAGCCTGACGACATGTTTTACTTGACCATCTGTATACTCAGCTCAACTTTGCTTGACACTGCTTTTGATTTGGTTCCTAGATACTTCAGAGGGGATCCAGCTAGACTGTGGTGAACGCCAAAATGTGTCTATGACTAGGAAATTAGGAGAATTGGGATCCCATTCCTGGAATCAGATGCTAATAAAACATAACAGTCTCTCAGCCCTGTCTGTGTAGTTTGAAGGAATACTTAACATTCTTGCCACAAAGCCTCAATTCTCATTCATGAATCAGGGGAATTCTGATAGCAAAGGAAAAAGAGAGCTTGCAGCAAGCTTCAGTGAAGCATAACATATAATAACAAAAAGACCCAAACAAGTCAAATTATAGACTGCACTGCACTCATACAATAACGGGTAGGCACTCTTGGTGCTGCTTCATCAGAAATTCCCATAAACTCTGCCACCCTCCTCAGCCCACTTAACATTTATGTGTATGCTGACTCATACCCAAGCCCTTTCTACAATGCTGTATTAGCAAGGATGTCTTAGAATCTCTTCTGTGAGCAGGAAGACCGAATTTTCTTTCTCAGCCACCAGCTCTCAATGTTCTGCCAAGCTCATGTTGTCACAGAAATAAATAAATGCATCTGGATGGCCAAAGCCAAGTGTCACCAGTGGGTGTCTTGTAGCTTGGCTTGTTGGAAAATGAAACATACCATGATGTCTCTCTAAGAGCTACACTTCTTGATTTCATTTTCCTTTAGCTTTGAAGGGTTTAACGTATTGTCCCCAATAGGACTACTTTGTGCTAAGTCAGGTGTCAGGCACAAATCTTGATTTTTCTTACCAAAATATCTTATTTTCTTAATCTCACAGTGCTAATTTAAAGGAATATCTGTGCACTTGAAAAGGAGAAGAAGGGGCTTCCCTGGTGGCGCAGTGGTTGAGAGTCCATCTGCCGATGCTGGGGACGTGGGTTCGTGCCCTGGTCCGGGAAGATCCCACATGCTGCAGAGCATGAGCCATGGCCGTTGAGCCTGCGCGTCCGGAGCCTGTGCTCTGCAATGGGAGAGGCCACAACGGTGAGAGGCCCACGTACCGCAAAAAAAAAAAAAAAAAAAAGGAGAGGAGGAAGGAGGAGGAGAAGAAGCTGAAATCTAAGGAAATATTCTCCATCCCAAATGTTGGATTGGGTTAAAAGCAAGGTAGTAATCTTGAGAATGATGAGAATGAAGCATTGTCAAATTTTAGGGGGTATTTACTTTTATGTGGGGGACAGGGGCTGAGGGTAATGTTATGAGGCAAAGGGAGTAGGAACCGTGACATTTAAGTCAAAGAGGAGTTACTTAAAGTGGATACCTTTTCTTTCAACCAGAGAGTGAGGTATCAGGGTGGACAGGTCAAGAATAAGGTCTGTTTTTCTTCTCAGCTGGAGGTTAGTCCCCAAAGCTGAATGCTAGGAGAGTCAGGAATGAGGAATCAAGGCCCTTGCTCCCTGGGCTCCACCTCCTCTTTCTACACAGAAACTGCAGGTGGGCTGTTCCTAGGACCCATTAGACCCTAAGCCCATAAAGATGTCTCCAAAATCTTAAGCTATTGACAGCCTGCTACACAGAGCAAACTCTCTGAGATATAATAATAGTAAACTCTCTGAGCTATAATAAAAAAACCAACTCACAATACCTCACAGTTTGTCAATAAAGAGACCTAGAATAGATTCTCTTCAGTCAGGTTGATACATTACCATCCTCCTGTTTCCTTTCTCTTTGCTCAGAACTCCAGTGATGTTTACTGTCAGTTCTCTTTATCAAGTGCTCAGTATGCACTGTCTTAGATCATCCCTTATCTTTCCATGAATACATTTTGTTGTTGTTATTGTTTATTCAACTATTGGCTCCCTGACTCAATTTTTTTACATATATGTTTTATAACCCAAACAACACTATATTTGGTTTCAGATGAAAACTACTTGTATCTGGAAGCCAGGCATACTTGGGAGAATGCAATCAAGTTCATGAGAGGTAGGATTCTTCACAGTTCAATTCATCTCCATTTCATCAACAGTTTTGAAGGAGCTGCTGGGGAAGGTATTATGGGGACAGGTGAGAAGTTGCTGAGGAAGATAGATTAAGTTTTGCTGTATGACATGTTCATTTATCAAATAGTCAATAAGTATATGCCAGGCACTGTGCTAAGTGCTGGTTGTACACTGGTAGGTAAAACATGATCTTTGCCTTCAAGATGTTTACAGTCTAAAGTGATATAATGTTCATCTCTATCCTCCATAAAAACTTCAGTAAAATCTTCAAAATTCAATTCATAGTCAACGCTAGATGAAACAAAGTACTGGGACTGGCCTCAAGATAGCTATAATTTCAGGCTTGCCCAAAGATGATCAGCCATATTGGGAATATTTTAGAATTCCCTAGCACCAAGAACAGTGACAGGCAATTTTAGATGCTCAATAAATAATTATTCAACAAATACATCATACATTTATATATACAATTTTCTAGTGGAGAATTGGTTCTGGTGCCAGAAAACCCAGGTTCATGAGGCAACAGAACTTACTGTCTGGGCAATTTGTTCAACCACTTTGGACCTCAGTTTCCTCATCTATGAAATGGGAATAATATCACATGTTTGACCCATCCAATTGTTAATTGATCACTAGTAAATATTAAGTACTAAAAATTTACTGAGCACCGTGATAAGCACCCCTATGAGTCAGACACTATTACCTTATACAGAAATTGAGACTTAGAGAGATTAAGTAACTTGTTCAAAATCACATGGTTAGTAAGTCAGGAAACCAAGATTTGACCCCGGGCTGCTTGACTGCAGAGATAGGAGCATTTAACCTCTTCCTTATATGCTGCCTAGAATTGTGGTCAACTGAGAACATGGATTCCAAAGCACTAACTGAATACTAAAACATCACACTAATGTAAAATATTCATCTTCTAATTTTATGGTAATTGCAAGTTTTAAAAAATCAGTTTCTGGAATTAGGTCACATTGGGTTCAAGAGGGCATTGTATTCACTTACTGTAGGTAAAAAGGACCCAAGGAGAAGAACTAGTCCTTGGCACCCAAAGACTCTGGAAACTAGGCACTCGTCACCTCTGGACCTATTATATATTCATTTTTTATTTGTTATTATGTCTCCTGCCAAGAAAATGAAGCTCCAAGAGAGCTGGAAATCTCACTGCTGCATCCCAGTACCTAGAACAGATTAGTAGATGACTAAAAAACTATTTGTTTAGTGAATGTTTGAGTGCTAGAAAGGATGTGAAGCATCTCTTTTACAAAGCTGGTGAAAGTCTCAAGTGATAAAACTCTGGAGGACAGCTTGTCAATATCTAGTAAAGTCAAAGTACATATAACTCAGCAATGGTCCATAACCAAGCAATTATATTCCTTGGAATATACCGTAGATGATCTTTTGCATATAGGCATAAGAATATTTATGGCAGGGCTTCCCTGGTGGCGCAGTGGTTGAGAGTCTGCCTGCTGATGCAGGGGACACGGGTTCGTGCCCCGGTCCGGGAAGATCCCACATGCCGCGGAGCAGCTAGGCCCGTGAGCCATGGCTGCTGAGCCTGCGTGTCCAGAGCCTGTGCTCCACAACAGGAGGGGCCACAACAGTGAGAGGCCGGCGTACCGCAAAAACAACAACAACAATATTTATGGCAGTAGTATGCATAAGAATGAAAATTTGGTTAAAAAAAAAAGAATAAAAATTTGGGAACAACCTAAGGTCCATCAATTGAAAAGTGAGTAAAAAATATTGTGGTAGGGGACTTCCCTGGTGGTCCAGTGGTTAAGAATAGGTCTTGCAATGCAGGGGACGCTGGTTCGATCCCTGGTCAGGGAACTATGATCCCACATGCCCCAGGGCAGCTAAGCCCTCACTCGCCGCAACTACTGAGCCCACGTGCTCTGGAGCCTGCAAGCCACAACTAGAGAGAAGCCCGCGCACCACAACTGAGAGCTGCAACAAAAGACCCGAGCTGCAACTAAGACCTGACGCAGCCAAAATAAATAAATAAATAAATATTTAAAAAAATATATTGCGGTAGATCTATGTAATGGAATATAACATAACAGGAAAACGAATGCACTAGGGCTCCACAGGACCTCAAGCATGAATTTCATATTTATGATGTTAAGGGAGAAATAAATCACTGGCAGAAGGATGCAGATATATCATTTATATCAAATACAAAAATTTGTAAAACAAACTAGATCTCCCAGAATTTGAGCCATTAGTCCACGGTCATTTAGCTTGGTAAGTTGTACAGCTAGGATCTGAACCCAGAGCACTTTCCATTATATCAAGATGCTTCTGGTAAACACTGAAAGGCAGATATGGATTAGACCTTCACAGAGCTCTGGCAACCTTACTGATTGATCTTTTCTTAGCTTGAGTCAGTTGTGGTGCCAAGCGACTGGCCTGGAGGGTGAGGTATTTTCTTCTCCTCATTCTTTGATATGAATAATAGATGTTTAAGCAAAATTATGTAAAGCAGCTTTAGAACAAGTCCCTCATCCATTACCTCTGGCTTGATTGTAGCACCTATTTATATAAATTCTGGAGCCACAGCTAGCCTGAGCACATTCTTTGCTTTTATACAGACTAGATAGCCACTTCTAGGTAGCTTTTGTGACAGCAATACCTTCAAGAGTCAAAACTCTTTTATTTCTCAAGGTATAAACCACCTCAAGCCTGGCTTAGGCAACAAAGGGAATTTATTGGCTAAAGATAGCGAAAAGTCTAGAGATGTTCAGGCATGTTCAGGCATGGCTGGATCTGGGTTAAAACTATGTCAGTAGGACTTGGTATTTCTCTTCCTCTTGGTTCTGTTTCCACTGCATTGGCCCTATTTCCAGGACTGCTTTTTCTATATATGATTTCTAGCATCCCCAGTCTTATATTATCCTATGATAGCAATCTTAAAATAAATCAAACTTCACATTCCCAATAATATCAATAAAAGTCCCAGTACTGAATCTCACTTGGTCATGTGCTCTTCTGAACCAACTACCTGCTGCTTGGTAGGGTGAAGTCAGGCTGACCCAACAATATGGACTAGGAAAGTCCGGGGGTGGGAGGGGGAAGGTAATTCCCCAAGGAAAAATCTGAATGCTATTCCCAAAGAGAAAATGGATGCTGATCAGGCAAAAACAATGTGTGTCCACCAAAAAGAGTAATGTCATTAGAGTGTTAGAAGTTGGAAATAAAAAATAACTACACAGGGAAGAATGTAAGTTGATACAGCCCTTATGGAAAACAGTATGGAGGTTCCTTAAAAAACTAAAAGTAGAACTAGCATATGACCCAGCAATCCCACTACTGGGCATATACCCAGAGAAAACCATAATTCAAAAAAAAGGATATGCACTCCAGTGTTCATAGCAGCATTATTTACAATAGCTAGGACATGGAAGCAACCTAAATGCCCATTGACAGAGGAATGGATAAAGAAGATGTGGTACATATATACAATGGAATATTACTCAGCCATAAAAAGGAATGTAATTGGGTCATTTGCAGAGATGTGGATGGACTTGGAGAGTGTCATACAGAGTGAAGTAAGTCAGAAAGAGAAAAGCAAATATTGTATAATAATGCACATATGTGGAATCTAGAAAAATGGTATAGATGATCTTAGTTGCAAAGCAGAAATAGAGACGCAGACGTAGAGAACAAATGTATGGATACCAAGGGGGAAAGGGGTGGGGTGGGAGGAATTGGGAGACTGGGACTGACACATATACATTATTGATACTATGTATAAAATGGACAACTGATGGGAACATGCTGTATAGCACAGGGAACTCACCTAGTGCACTACAGTAACCTAAACGGGAGGGAAGTCCAAAAGGGAGGGGATATCTGTTATGTGTATGGCTGATTCATTTTGTTGTGCAGTGGAAGCTAACACAACATTGTAAAGCAACCATACTCCAATAAAAATTAATTTAAAAAGATAACTACAGGGCTTCCCTGGTGGCGCAGTGGTTGAGAGTCCGCCTGCCGATGCAGGGGACATGGGTTTGTGCCCCGGTCCGGGAAGATCCCACATGCCGCGGAGCGGCTGGGCCCGTGAGCCATGACCATTGGGCCTGCACGTCCGGAGCCTGTGCTCCGCAACGGGAGAGGCCACAACAGTGAGAGGCCCACATACCGCAAAAAAAAAAAAAAAAAAAAAAAAAAAACCAAAAAAAACTACACAGGGAATTCTTGTAGAGAGTTCAAGCATTTAGAATATTTTGACACATCAGAATACCTGTGTCTCATGAAGAGCTTTCAACATTTTGTCAGTGCTTTCAGTAGCAGGTGTTGCCACATCCTCATTTCTATTCTTGTTTTACTTTTGCCTTGGTCTCTTGACTAATGTGGTACTGACACAAACTTGCTCAAACCTTTCTCAACATTTTTCAATTACCCTTCGGTTTTTCAAAGGACAAGAGCCACCAACATTCTAGAAAGAAAGTTAGCTTAGATCCAGCCTAGTCTGAAGCACATTAATCTTTGCCTTGTCTGAAGACAAGGTGGATCAAGGAATTGCTCTCCAAGTTTATCTGAACTCCATCCCTCATAATATGGAAACACATCAAAAATCATGGGTGAATATAATTCTTGGCATAAAATAGCATTCAAAAAACATTTTAAGGGACTTCCCTGGTGGTCCAGTGGTTAAGACTCCACGCTTCCACTGCAGGAGGCACAGGCCCAATCCCTGATAGGGGGGAATTAAGATGCTGCGCTGCGTGGACCAAAAAAAAAAATTTTTTTAAAGATATCTTACGCAAATAAATGTGGAGCATTCGCTCTCATGATCTTGCCTGCCTGATTCAGTAAGCTTTGATTCAGTCCGTTCCATATCTGCTAACCATGGGAACCAGTCATAGTGTGATCTTAATTCCTTAATTCCTATATGCTATGTCACTTGTTCAAGAGGTCCCAACACTTTTATAATTTCCTGCTTTTGAATGGATCACATTTGGCTCAGCTTGAATGATAAACTTCTGACAAGATGTAATAAGCAGTTTTTTTTGCCAAATCAAACTTCAAAAAATTACTCTTTGATTCGTTAGAATTATATTTGGCTGTCTGTAACAGACATCCAAAATAATAGTGGCTTAAAAGAGATACAAGTTGATTTCTTTCCTAAAAACGGTCCAGTGGTAGGTATGTGAAGTTCTGGGGGTTTACTTTACTTGCAAGCTAATAAATTGCTGTTTCACGGATGCTGGCTGAAGATACAAGATTCCTAGGTCTGAGACAAAAAATTTTATTACTCACTGCATCCAAGCATCATGGGCATCATGTTGGTGCTGGTTCCTCATGCCTTTCAAAACCCACGGAGGGGTACTTCCCTGGCGGTCCAGTGGTTAAGACTCCATGCTCCCAGTGCAGGGGGCACGGGTTCAATCCCTGGTCGGGGAACTAAGATCCCGCATGCTGCGTGGTGCAGCCAAAAAAAAAAACCATGGAGGCAGCATGGAGGGACAAAGATGGACACTCTACATATAGTGGGTTTGCATTTCAACTGAAATCTACCACTTTTACAGTGGCTGGTAAGCAAGCCTGCTCTTTGTCTGGAAGAAGACGTTACATTATCTCTTGAGCCTGTTGATTGCAAACTCAACTCTGAGAAATGATTGGCTAAAAGCAGTCAAGGTCTTGCATTGCTGGCATACCCAAAAGGGATGTTCAGGGATGCTCAGGCTCACCACTGCTTGTTTCAACAGGTGGTCCGAGGTTGGGATGGCAGCTCTGCTCAATATGGTCATCTGGGACCTAGGCTCCCTCTAACTTGTTGCTTCATCATCTGTAGGGTGTGGCCTAAAGTCCACTTGGCCAAGGAGATATGCTACCATGTCCACAATTAGAGGAACAGGGTGGAAGAGAGGAGACAGGGAGAGGAACTGTTGGAGAAAGGGCAGCCCCCCTCCCTTTAAGAACACATCCTGAAAGTTCTATACTTCACTTCCCTTCATCTCCCATTGGCCACAGTGTATTCACATAACCATATCAAAGTTCAGGGTATGTTGGGAAATGTATAATCTTTATTCTAGATATTCTATTAATGTAGTATAAAGGAGAAGACATTGGAGAATAAGTGGCACTCTGCCACATTCTTTACTAAAAGTTGGTGGTATTTAAATAAATACTTTCCAGGGACCTTAGAGGGTTGCTAATCACCACTTTGTTCCTCCCATTCTTTGTACATAATGAGAATCTGATCCTGTGGCTTGGGTGGGTACTGGTCGCAGCCAGATATCTATGAGTACACACTCGGGATGGGACTACAGGTATCAGATACTCTACAGGCACTGCCCAAAGTGAGAACACACAGGAATCATATGACTTCCAAGGATCTGGAAAATGACAGAGATTTTACTCCAGATGATGGTGTGTTTGTGAGTATGGTGCTAGAGACTCCAAGGATCAAAGTTGCAAGGTCTGGAAGAGCTCTACTTGGAGAAGTTTATTATGCCCAGATGGTGGGTGGTGCAGCTTGGGAACCATTTTCAAGAGCCCAAGCCACACAGGATTTCCCCCCAACCCTCACATAAGTGGATCCTGTAAAAGACGTGGAGAACTCCGAGTCAGTCAGCCCAGGACAAGGGCTATTTCTGTCATGGAAGAGGAGACAAAACCACAGTTGGAGGGAGGGATTTCCAAGAGTCAGTGTTGACCCAGTATAGTTACAGTAAGGAATTTCCCAAGGCCAACTGACTGGGAGTTGCTTGGGGCACTACCCTAAGTAGTACCCAGCTGAGGTCCGTGGGATGACCTTGTAGCTGGCAGGTGTTCTCTACTAGTTAGTGGTGGCTCTGGCCTTCTAGTCTCGGGGAAGCTTCTCCTTCATGGAAGACTTGAGCCTCTGCTCAAAGTAGAAGCATTTGGCCAGTTCATTCTACTTGGACTTCAGCACATTGCCTCAGTCATCTCCCTTGATTTTGTACCATCTCTTACCAAATTGACTGTGTCTCTCTCCCTGCAGGTGGGTAAGACAATTATTGACCAGGTTAACTTTGTCCTGAACAGGGTTCTGGCAGAAGAAATCCTTGTCAAAAATGATCACATATTTAAAAAAAAAAAAAAAAGACTAAGAATGAGGCCCTTAGAATGGTCTCATGTACATCAGCAGATATACCAAGATGCGTGGCATTGATTGATGAAACTATGTGGCTTCTCTAGGAAGAGAGAGAGAGCAGAGAAGGCAAGGAAGTGAGGGGATAGCATTTTAACAGCAAACGCTGGGGGCACAGGAGGCCTATCAGATGTGAGGCCAGGATAGGAAGGCTTATCAGAAAAGACTTTACCTGGACTCCTGGGGCACATTAAAGTGGAAATTGCTATGTGAGTTTATTGCAGCAACTGTGGGGCACTGATAAATAGCCAAGAGGAACAGAGGCAGAGAATCTAGCTAGAGGGAAGGGGCCTGGCAAACACTAATGACCAGGCTCAAAAGGTTACGGGGCAGCTTAGGCAGGGTCCAGCCAGAGTCAAGGCAGTCAGCTAGTCCATAGATGATTCCAGTAAATGAGCTCGTACCCTACTGTAAAGCAGGCCTTTTGCTCCTTGGTTTGTTGGAGACTGTCTTCTGGGCGTGCTATGGATTACAGTCAGCAAGTCAGAAGCCTATAGGCAAATTCTGCCCTCCTTTTGGGTAGGCTTGAACAGGGAAAATTTTAGCCCTACTTCTATTCCTCTTCAAAAGGTCAACACTGAATTTAGGTCAGAGAATTGCAGCGGAATTGGCTGTTTCTTCTGGGCTCAACCACATTCTATAAAGAAGTGTGGTTATACAAGGGCCAGGTGAAGTCAAGAGGGGACAGAATGTGACAGGCCCCTGTGTAGTGTTTTTTTTCTGACACCACTTCTGATACGAAATGTGTGCTGTTTTTCCACATACCAACCAATTCTATGACACTAATTGAGTGCCCAACAATTCAATTCAATTCTGACACTATCTACCTAGAATTAGGGTAAGGTCCCATGAGTTAAGGGGCTCACTCCCACATGACTGCCCCTACTTCAGACCAGCTGCAAATGGGGTACGCAGGCTACCCACTCTTCTGCCTGGCTAACTACAGATTTGGGAGTTCCCACGAGCTCCCCTCAGGTTTTTTTTTTTTTTGAATTTTATTTATTTATTTTTTTATACAGCAGGTTCTTATTAGTTATCTATCTTATACATATTAGTGTATACATGTCAATCCCAATCTCCCAATTCATCCCACCACCACCCCCCCACCACTTTTCCCCCTTGGTGTCCATCCCCTCAGGTTTGATAATATTCTAGAATGACTCATAAAACTCAGGAAAAACACTTTACTTACATATACCAGTTCCTTATAAAGGATATAACTCAGGAACAACCAAATGGAAAAGATGTGTCAGAGAAGAAAAAAAATTTCCCTTACCCTTCTAGGTTCTTCTGGTTGGTCTAAGAATTAAATTGACATGAGAAAGATTAACAGGAGAAAATCAAACAAAAATTTAATAACATGTATACATGGGAGAGGCCAAAGAAAACTGAGTAACTCACCAAAATGGCCAGAACCCTCACCTTAAACACCATCTTCAGTTAGAGACAAAAGAGGATGTTGGGGATAGTGGTTTGGGGCTCTAAAGGGGAGGAAGGCAATTAACATGAGGTGGAAAAGCAAATGTTTGTTGGTAAACAAATGTTTGCTGGGCCATGCAGAGACAGTGGGACACAGAGAGGAATTTTAACAAACAGACTTTGTTAGGTTCCTCTCTGCCAGTCATACTTAGTTCATACTATAGTTATCTATGGTGATAGCTCCCTCCCCAGAACAGGGCCTCTACATTCTTTAGGCAGTTAGGGGGAAGGTCAAAAGTTCTTCCTAAGTCTTTTGGGCCTTGATAGTTTTCAGTTCAGAATAATCTGCATGTCAAGAGATATTTTGGGGTGGCAAATTTTGCTCCCCTACAGATGCATAGGGCCAGTTATAGGGGATGGGGGTGGGGAGTGGGGATTGGCACAGAGCTTCCATGCTCTCTCCTGTCGTGCCATCTTCCCAGCACATGAATGTGTTCACCAACTTGCAAGCCCATGGAACTTATTTTTTAGGTTTTTAATCAAGGGTTTATTAGCTAGGCATGATTAATTAAATTACTGGCCATTGGTGATTGAACTTAGTCTCCACCTCTCTCCCTCCCTGCGGAGGTCAGGGGCTGGGGCTGAAAGTCTAGCCCTTTCATCACTTGGTTGGTTTTTCTTGTGACCAGTCCCCATCCTGAAGCTATCTAGTGTGGGTCCCCCCCACTTAACCCCCCTAAGGGTTACCACATTAGCATAAGACACTCATCACTCAAGAGAGTCCAAGGATTTGGGAGCTTTGTGCCAGGAACTGGAGACAAAGACCAAATAATTTTTTATTATTACCACAGCCCTCAACTGGGCCCCACCACCCACTCTGTCTACCAGAATAACCAGGTCAAGGAGGAGAAGAGAGAAACTTCCAGACAGGGCAGTGATTCTCATACTTTGGTGCACATTAGAATAATCTTGGAAACTTATTTTTATTTTTATTTTTTTTGCGGTACGCAGGCCTCTCACTGTTGTGGACTCTCCCGTTGCGGAGCACAGGCTCCGGACGCGCAGGCTCAGCGGCCCTGGCTCACGGGCCCAGCCGCTTTGCGGCATGTGGGATCTTTCCGGACCGGGGCACGAACCCATGTCCCCTGCATCGGCAGGCGGACTCTCAACCACTGCGCCACCAGGGAAGCCCTCGGAAACTTATTTAAAATGTAGATTCTTGGGTCTGACTGTCAGTGACTCAGTGACAGTCACTGAGAGAGGAAACTGAGTATCTGTATTTTTATTTATTTTTAAATTTTTATTTATTAATTGTTATTATTTTTGGCCGCTTGGCATGCACAATCTTAGTTCCCCGATCAGGGAAAGAACCTGTGCCCCCTGCAGTGGAAGCACACAGTCTTAGCCCCTGGACACCCAGGGAAGTCCCTGTATTTTTAGTAAACTCTCTAAATGATTCCCATGGTCGCTGAAGGTTGAAAGCCAGGGAGTGAGCATTTCCTTTAGTCTTACACCCAACCCCAAAACTATTCCTTTCTATAAGCTTGTCCAGTCAGAGCTCCAAGTCTGATTGTAGGTTACCACCTTCCCCTGACTTAAAGACGAGGAAGAATTACAATTGAGTACAAAGGACTCCCAGGTGAAGCAGATCTTTAGGATCCTGGAGATTCTGCCTCAGGTTGGAATCAGAATCTCAGCATAAGGAATCAGAATTAACACTGGTCAGTGTCTGCTGTGTCAGGGATGTGCATGCTAGGTGTTTTCATGTGGTTTATCTGTGAGGAAGGTATAGCTGTTATTATTTCATGGCTGGGAAAACCGAGACTCAGAGAAGATGTGGCCAACTATGTACGGCCGGTATTCAAACTCAGGCCTGCCTGGCTCCAATACCTACCTCAGAATGGTAAGTAATTAAAAGGGAACATGCTGAGCTGGTGTGACTTAACTGTGGGCTGGAGTCGCTGCAGCCACAGTACCGAATGTCAGTCACTCCATAATCACTGCTATGGAAATGGCAGCGCTGACATGGCAGCACTGGGCTGCCAAGTAGGAAAAGCTTCGGCCTACAAATGCTACTTACTGAAAAGCTACTTTCTCAGAGCCTCCCTGGGAAATCACCAGTCCTGCTGAATGTTTTCCTGTCTTTTTGCTGAACTCAAATCCCTGTGGTAGGAGAGTCCAGCCAACGGTTCTGGAAATTGCTGGGATCATCACATCTTGGGCTGAATCTGGTTGAGTCCAGCGTGGTTGAGTCTAAGTTGTTCCTCTTCTGACAGGAGGAGTGTGCCCTGGAGAGTTCTGTGCATCTAAGTTCTGTCAGCAAGGCCAGGGCAGGCCTAGTGGGAGAGTAGCCCTTCAGTTCATGGCTGGGGTAGAAGGAGACAGGCTGAAACAGGAAAGGTGTCACCCAAGGCTTTTTGAGTTAGCCAAGGTCAAATCCAATGGGAGCAGTGGGGAAATAAGTAGGAGAAGGAATATAAAAGTCAGCAGCCAGAATTTTTTAGTTGGTCAGAAGGAAGTAGACCAGGTGATGGGAAGTGGTTCAGGGATGAGTCACTGAGTGGACAGCTTGGCCACCACACCTGGAGTGTGTCATGGGGCAGGCATAGGACCTTAGAAGAAATATGTGGATCTGGCCAGATTCTGTTCTGCTTCCATGTAGGTTCTTCTCCTTCTCAATTGGAGTCCACAGTGTGACATGACATTGATAGAAGGGGCAGGACAGGGAAATACTGGTGTCACCAGGAGAAACTGGCCAAGCGATTACCAGGGTTTGGATTCACCCATGAGCCCAGAGTCTAGTCCTCGGCCTTTCAGGCAATAAACTCAGTCCATTTTTTTTTTTTTTAATTTAATTTTTCAAGCACTTTTTGGAGTTTTTTGGCTGTGCCACACGGCTTGCGGGATCTCTGTTCCCTAGCCAGGGATTGAACCCAGGCCGCGGTAGTGAAAGCCTGGAATCCTAACCAGTAGGCCACCAGGGAACTCCCTATTGAAGTACAGTTGAATTATGATGTTGTGTTAAGGAAACGCCGTCTTGTTAGAGCCCCAGGATGAGTCCTGCTTAGGGCGACTAATACCAGCTACACTCTTATGAGACTGATGTATAAAATAAAAGCCCATTCTATTTCCTTAAAGGGAGGTTATCCTTTTCCACTGCCAGCCTCTAGTATTGAAGAACTAGTGATGATGAATTAATAATCAAGGACCATTTGATAAGCATGGATTGGAGCAGAAAGCTGGAGGGTTTGGGCCAGGGCTAGGCCCCCCAAAATGTACTTGCTCGTAAGTGGGAGTTGTCTCTGATGACTGGATTGCTGATGCCCCATGGATTCAGTGCCTCCCATGGTGGGTGTGGCATATAACCAGCCAATGTTTGTATTTTCGATTTGGCTTTTTTTGTGTGCTTCTGATTCAGAGTGTATAATTCAACTTTGTTGTGCAGAGAAAATGGATTTTCCTATTATTTTGTCCATAACTGATGTGGTCTTCTCTTGAGCTCCTACCTACTGGTTAGTTGTTTGTGGTGGTGATGATTAGCCAAACGTCCCAACTGGTTTAAAGCATGGTAATGCTGATAATTGAAATGAGCCCTTTAAGTATGTTAAAAGATACAGTGAGGCATTTAAAACTTTTTAAGAGTTTGTTTGAGCAAAAATGGATTGGCATAGGGCACCACCAAACTGGAAGTGGTCAGGAGCTCTCCACTAACAGGAGCCTGGAGAGACACTTTTATAGAAAGAAAGTGGAAGCAAAGTAAGGAAATTATTGATTGGATATATATATATATTTTTTTGGCTGTGCTGTGCAGATTGTGGGATCTTAGTTCCCCAACCAGGGATCGAACCCAGGCCCTTGACAGTGACAGTGAGGAGCCCTAACCACTGGACCGCCAGGGAGTTCCTGATTGGCTGTATCTTAAAGCCCAGTTGGCTATTTGTGACTCGTTGTCCTTAGGTTTCAATTTCCTAAACTTGAGGCATTGACAGGCTTAGATTTTGGTTTGCTTACATAGGCCCCCACGGCATTAGAGCCACCTCAGTTTAATGGCCTCCTTGTTGAATTAATTTAACAGGTATGTTCAGTTTCTCTTGCATTAAAAAAAACAGAAAACAAATCCCCCTCCCCCCAAAAAAGCAACAACAAAAAAATCCAAACTCTCAGATAACCGCCCCTCTCCCTGCTTCTTTTTCTAACTTGTTGAGCAGGTGTTGAGAAGAGGGAGGGGTATCGCTTATGAGTACATGTCACAGCAAGAAGAGCCAGGGTCCTCGGCTGGGGGTCCCTTGCCTCCTCTGCCCCCACGTTCATTTGTTTGCTATGGGCCTCATGGGTTTCCAAAGCTGCAGCCTGCTGCAATTAACACGTGGCTCTTAACAGCCTTGGCAATGCTTCCTAGGAATGCTGACCCCCCTTCTCCCTTGCAGACTTGGCCTCCACTCAGCTTCCTCTGACTGTGAGCCTCTGCTTCATCCTCCATTGGCCTGCTGCCCTGGGGGTCCCCTGCAGCGTCTGCAGTGGGGTTTTCTTAATGACCTTTATCCTCTCTCATTAGTTCTACTGCAATATTCTCCAAATAGCCTCTATGGCCTCCTCCAATCTCTTTTTCTTTCTGAAACACCCACATAATCACGTCACTCCCTTCCTTCAAAACTTCTAAGAGCTTCCAGTTTGCTGTAGGATAAAGTTTAAACTTTAGTGTGCTTAGTCTGGTATATAAGACTGAACAATTTGACTTCAATTTGCTTTCCAGCCTCATCTCCTCTTCTCCGGCCTCCCACGCCCACTTAACACATCATGCCCTTTCATGCTTCTGAGTTTATGTATTCTTCTGTCTGGAATTTTCCTTTCTCTATATTCTTTAAGGCCTAGCTCAGATGTGTTTCTGTGAAACAACGTTTTCTTTTTCTTCATCTTTGAGTAGATCTCTATTATGGCACTTATTAGATCTTTAAGGAAGATAAAATATTTTAAATTAAACTTAAAGGCTTAAGGAAAATTTGTGTCTTCAATAAATTATATAACAATTTGAACCCAGATTAACTATAAATGGTCTTTTCTGTGTACAACAAGCAGCCCCTGGACATTAAAGTAAACCCACTTTGACATTGACATATTTAGATAATTTTTAAATATAAAAGTCTCATAATTGGCTTGTTAAAAGTGCTTGTGGTTGCAAGTAATAGGATACTTGTTTGCAACAGCAAGTCATAGTAGGTTAACAAAAAAGAGTTTTCTTTTTCTCACATAATGAGAAATCCAGAGCTGAGCAGTCCAGCACTGGTACAGCTGCTGAGAAATGCTGACAAGGACCAAGTCTTTCTGCTCCACCTTCATTAGCTTACGGGCTTTTATTCTCATGCTTGTCCTCTCATGTCACCAGCTAGCTGTTGCATCTCCAGGCCTCATGCCTGCTTTCTAGGCAGGAAAAAGGAGGAAGAGACAAAGGAACAAAAGGGCTCTGCCAGTTGTGATTACCCCTTTTAATCTGTAAATAAAACTTCCCTGGAAATCTCATCTGAGAGAGTTCTGCTTACATTCTATTGACCAGAATGAAGTCATACAGCTGCTTCCAGCAGCAAAAATGGAAAAAGAAATATAGTCGTTGGGGGATTGGTTCCAGGACCCCTTCGGATACCAAACTGTGGATGCTCAAATCCCTTATACAAAATGGTGTAGTATTTGCACATAACCTACTCATATGCTCCCTTATACTTTAAATCCTCTCTAGATTACTTATAATACCTAATAAATGCAAATGCTATGCTAATAGCTGTACATACAATGTAAATGCTATGTAAGTAGTTGCCAGCATGTGGCAAATTCAAGTTTTGCTCTTTGGAACTTTCTAGACTCTTTTTTTGCTTTGAATATTTTCAATCTGAGGTTGGTTGAATCCATGAATGCTAAATCCGTGGATAAATACAGAGGGCCAACTGTATTTTGCTCTCTAGCCCCTATAGTGGAAAAGGGTGGGAGAAGAGGACATTGTGAATGGCTTTTGGGTTGCCAATCCCTGAAGTCTATCACAGGACTCCACTGGGTTATATTATTCATGTGATAAATTATAAAGAAGGATCTTGATGGAAGGTAGGGAGAGAAAATTGTGGACTATTAGGATATATTGAATCAAAAACCTCAGGTCTGACCTTTGTTTTCTGGCCTTAAAGCTTTGGCAAAGAGATTACTCAAATCCAAGAGACTTCTCTTTATGGCACTCTTCTCTCTCAGATTCCTCCTGCAGAACAGATTTTTAAAAAATCTCTATTGAAATAATCTGCAAACCATAAAATTCATCCATTTAAAGTGTACAATTCAATGGTGTTAGTATAGTCACAGAGTTGTGCAACCACCATCCAAATCTAAGTTCAGAACCTTTTTATTATCCTAGAAAATAACCCCCTACCCAGTAGCAGTCACTCTTATCCCCACCCCTAGCCCCACAAGCCTAGGCAACCACTAATTTACTTTGAGCACACATTTTTAAAAGAGTGATTTTCTGCTGGAAAGTCAGTAGGAAGCACTACAAAAATGAGCTTTGGGGGTAGGTAATTGGATGTAAATATATCATGGAAGGCAATTCATCTGCTGTAGTAGAGTTTTGTGTGTGTGTGTGTGTGAAGGAACTGATGACGCAGTACTGCACCCAATGAAAGCAGAACTTTTAAGCACCTCATCTCTTTCTTCATTTTGTCCTATAGAATCATGCTGTTTTCTAAATCTTGTCTCTTATATTTCAGCCTTTCTTAAAAGTAAGTGAGATTTCTAAAGACATAAATTAGATATAAAGTTACAAAACTCAAAATTCAAATGCAAAATCTCATTAGTGGGAAGTCTTTAATTAAAAAAAAGAAGAAAAAAAAAACCAAAAAACCCTAAGGCCTGAAGGGGCCAAACATTTGCTGATTGAAAGTGATAACTGAGCCAGGTGCCTTTCTTCTCCCCTGGTACGGGTACAGCCCCTGTACCTCTTTGTGTTATTTGCAAGAGAGAATATCTTTTATATACTGAAATGAAAATGAGCAAATGGGCCTAAGACTCAGAGTAATTACTTTCATTATTGTTTGCAGCATTCCCTCTAACTGTCATATCCTGCTCTACTTCATACCTGTTGTATGTATCTAGATGAGAGAGAAAACAGGAAATGAGGCAGGTACTGAGCAAACAACTATCACCAGAGAGGTCTAGAACCAGGGCTTTCTGACCAGAGGTCTGAGGAACTTTGGAAACAGAAAATTTGTGCCAGATAATATTGAGAAAAAAAAAACCGTGCCCAAACAGAAGTGAAGGAACATTTCAATGAGACAGATTTTGATATTGGGTTACATTCCACTTAAGGTAGAGATCTTACCCCTGAAGACTGCAGATTTGAATGTTGTTCATTTGGTTTTAGATACAATCAAACTATCAAGTTTCTTTTCCTCTAAGCTACATTTTTCCTTTGCCTTTAATTACTATCACTATAGCAGGAAGACATTTTGTACCAGTTTGCCATTAAAAATGGCGTACAGTTAAGTTAGCTTTCTGTTTATTTTTATCTTATTTTTTTGAGATTTAAATAAATCAACAGCTGCGTGGATGCTTTAATAACCAATAATTTCACCTCTGAAGAAAAGATAAATCCCTATTTTAAAATCTTTTTCCAATTTATAAAGTTCATAGAACTTCCCTGGTGGTCCAGTTGTTAAGACTCCGCACTTCCACTGCAGGGGGCATGGGTTTGATCCCTGGTTGGGGAACTAAGATCCCGCATGCCGCGTGGCACAGCCAAAAAAAGTTCATAAATGGGAAAGTAATATTTCTGGTTTCTAGAACAGTACGATTTCTTCATAAGCACAGTTTTTAATTCTCTGCTTAAATTTTTGAAGCATGCAAAAAAAATAGAGAAAAATACAATAAACAGTCAAGTTTCAAATCTTGCTTAAGAAATAAAACTTTGCAAATACAATCGGCCCTTCTGTGTATTCTTCACCTAGTGCATTCCTCACTTTTCCCACAAAAGAAGAAAATTCATACCTGAATTTGGTTTTTACTCTCAGACGCGCCTTTATAATTGTGATACATATCCATGTAATCCTTGTTAAAAACAAGACAATAGGCCCGAAATGGAGTCACTTAAGCTAAGCCCTCAGTTTCTCAACTGAGACTTAAATACAGTTTGGCTCTCCCAGAAACGAAATCTTAAACCAGTCAATTAGGAATCAGCACTAGTTAGGTAATCTGCCTGACAGAACCCCTGTCATCTCCTAAAGGAAAATAACCTTGCAATAACCAATCTGCCTTTTTGCCAAGTACAACTTCCTTGTACCTGCTCCCTTCTACCTATAAAAGTCATTCATTTTGTATCACTCCTTGGAGCTCCTTTCTATCTGCTAGATTGGATGCTGCCTGATTCATGAATCATTGAATACAGCCAATAATATCTTTAAAATTTATTCAGTTGAATTTTGTTTTCTAACATCCTTAAACAAAATCAGGTTTTCTGCATATTTTAAACTTTTCGGAGTGAAGGAAGCACTACAATTCTGGCAGCAGCTTTGGCTTTGGGAAGGCCAGATAGCTGAATCCTGCTTCAAGATCATCTCTGGCACCCAGTTCAGGGATCAAGGCATGACCAATGATCACATGATCTTGTAGTTAACTTTATAGCTAATCAGTGCAGCTATAACAAATTACTTGAACAAGATGTGTAATTTGGATTTATTGTTAATATCTGGAAATTCCTTTTCAAATATAATTTAGCTTTCTAGATATAAGTTGGAGTGAAAAATCTCTTTGTACGCTTTTGTATGTTGAAGTTCTATCAGTCTCTGAAGTAAAAATATGTATTTATTATTGCAAGAGGAATATGCCAGAATAATTAATGATGATTATGAAATATGTTAATTTTATATGAAAATTATTAAGAACTTTTCAATAGTTAAATAAATAGGGAAATAGATGGACATTTAATACAACTATTAAGAGTGCATTTGCTAGATTGTTGTAGGAAGAACAATAGATTTATATTGAGTCAATAAATGTAAATCCTTATGAAAATAATAATACAAGTCAGAATAATAAAAGTTATATCATAATTTTAATAATTGTGCAATTATTTGTATACTGGTACAAAACATTAAATAAAATAATCTTTAAGAACTCTGCTGTTGAGTTCTTAAAGGAGCGGCTGGGCCCGTGAGCCATGGCCACTGAGCCTGTGTGTCCGGAGCCTGTGCTCCGCAACGGGAGAGGCCACAAAAGTGAAAGGCCTGCGTACTGCAAAAAAAAAAAAAAAAAAATTAAAAAAAATAAAATAAAGACTGTTACAAGAGACAAGGAAGGACACTACATAATGATCAAGGGATCTATCCAAGAAGAAGATATAACAATTATAAATATATATGCACCCAACATAGGAGCCCCTCAATACATAAGGCAAATGCTAACAACTATAAAAGAGGAAATTGACAGTAACACAATAATAGTGGGGGACTTTAACACCTCACTTACACCAATGGAGAGATCATCCAGACAGAAAATTAGTAAGGAAACACAAGCTTTAAATAACACAATAGACCAGATAGATTTAATTGATATTTATAGGACATTCCATCCAAAAACAGCAGATTACACTTTCTTCTCAAGTGCACATGGAACATTCTCCAGGGTAGATCACATCTCGGGTCACAAATCAAGCCTTGGTAAATTTAAGAAAATTGAAATCATATCAAGCATGTTTTCTGACCACAACACTATAAGATTACAAATCAATTACAGGGAAAAAAACATAAAAAACACAAACACATGGAGGCTAAACAATACTTTATTAAATAACCAAGAGATCACTGAAGAAATCAAAGAGGAAATCAAAAAATACCTAGAGACAAATGACAATGAAAACACGATGACCCAAAACCTTTGGCGTGCAGCAAAAGCAGTTCTAAGAGGGAAGTTTATAGCAATACAATCATTCCTCAAGAAACAAGAAAAATCTCAAATAAACAATCTAACCTTCCGCCTAAAGGAACTAGAGAAAGAAGTTAGTAGAAGGAAACCAAACCCAAAGTTAGTAGAAGGAAAGAAATCATAAAGATCACAGCAGAAATAAATGAAATAGAAAAAAGAAAACAATAGCAAAGATCAACAAAACTAAAAGCTGGTTCATTGAGAAGATAAACAAAATTGATAAACCTTTAGCCAGACTCATCAAGAAAAAGAGGGAGAGGACTCAAATCAACAAAATTAGAAATGAAAAAGGAGAAGTTACAACAGACACCGCAGAAATACAAAGCATCCTAAGAGACTACTACAAGCAACTCTATGACAATAAAATGGACAACCTAGAAGAAATGGACAAGTTCTTAGAAAGGTATACCTTCCAAGACTGAAGCAGGAAGAAGTGGAAAATATGAACAGACCAATCACAAGCACTGAAATTGAAACTGTGATTAAAAATCTTTCAACAAACAAAAGTCCAGGACCAGATGGCTTCACAGGTAAATTCTATCAAACATTTACAGAAGAGCTAACACCCGTCCTTCTCAAACTCTTCCAAAAAATTGCAGACGAAGGAACACTTCCAAACTCATTCTACGAGGCCACCATCACCCTGATACCAAAACCAGACAAAGATACTACAAAAAAAGAAAATTACAGACAAATATCACTGATGAACATAGATGTAAAAATCCTCAACAAAATACTAGCAAACAGAATCCAACAACACACTAAAAGGATCATACACCATGATCAAGTGGGATTTATCCCAGGAATGCAAGGATTCTTCAATATATGCAAATCAATCAAGGTGATACACCACGTTAACAAATTGAAGAATAAAAACCATACGATCATCTCAATAGATTCAGAAAAAGCTTTTGACAAAATTCAGCACCTATTTATAATAAAAACTCTCCAGAAAGTGGGCATAGAGGGAACCTACCTCAACATAATAAAGGCCATCTATGACAAACCCACAGCAAACATCATTCTCAATGGTGAAAAACTGAAAGCATTTCCTCTAAGATCAGGAACAAGACAAGGATGTCCACTCTTGCCACTATTATTCAACATAGTTTTGGAAGTCCTAGCCATGGCAATCAGAGAAGAAAAAGAAATAAAAGGAATACAAATTGGAAAAGAAGAAGTAAAACTGTCACTGTTTGCAGATGACATGATACTATACATAGATAATCTTAAAGATGCCACCTGAAAACTACTACGCTAATCAATGGATTTAATAAAGTTGCAGAATACAAAATTAATGCACAGGGCTTCCCTGGTGGCGCAGTGGTTGAGAGTCTGCCTGTCGATGCAGGGGACATGGGTTCATACCCCGGTCCGGGAAGATCCCACATGCTGCGGAGTGGCTGGGCCCATGTGCCATGGCCGCTGAGCCTGCACGTCCGGAGCCTGTGCTCCGCAACGGGAGAGGCCACAACAGTGAGAGGCCCGCGTACCACAAAAAAAAAAAAAAAAAAAAAATTAATGCACAGAAATCTCTTGCATTCCTATACACTAACAATGAAAGATCAGAAAGAGAAATTAAGGAAACAATCACATTCACCATTTCAACAAAAAGAATAAAATACCTAGGAATAAACCTACCTAAGGAGGTAAAAGACCTGTACTCAAAAAACTATAAGACACTGATGAAAGAAATCAAAGATGAGACAAACAGATGGAGAGATATACCATGTTCTTGGATTGGAAGAATCAATATTGTGGAAATGACTATACTACCCAAAAGAGTCTACAGATTCAATGCAATCCCTATCAAATTACCAGTGGCACTTTTTACAGAACTAGAACAAAAAATCTTAAAATTTGTATGGAGACACAAAAGACCCCAAATAGCCAAAGCAACCTTTTTTTTTAAAAATATCTTTATTGGAGTATAATTGTTTTACAATGGTGTGTTAGTTTCTGCTTTATAACAAAGTGAATCAGCTATACATATACATAGATCCCCATATCTCCTCCCTCTTGCGTCTCCCTCCCACCCTCCCTATCCCACCCCTCTAGGTGGTCGCAAAGCACCGAGCTGGTCTCCCTGTGCTATGCGGCTGCTTCCCACTAGCTATCTATTTTACCCAAAGCAATCTTGAGGGAAAAAAACAGAGCTGGAGGAATCAGACTCCCTGACTCCAGACTATACTACAAAGCTACAGTAATCAAGACAATACGGTACTGGCACAAAAACAGAAATATAGATCAATGGAACAGGATAGAAAGCCCAGAGATAAACCCGCACACCTATGGTCAACTAATCTATGACAAAAGAGGCAAGAGAATACAATGGAGAAAAGACAGCCTCTTCAATAAGTGGTGCTGGGAAAACTGTACAGCTACATGTAAAAGAATGAAGTTAGAACACTTCCTGACACCCTACACAAAAAATAAACTCAAAATGGATTAAACACCGAAATATAAGGTCAGACACTATAAAACTGTTAGATGGAAACATAGGCAGAACACTCTATGACATAAATCACAGCAAGATCCTTTTTGACCCACCTCCTAGAGAAACGGAAATAAAAACAAAAATAAACAAATGGGACCTAATGAAACTTAAAAGCTTCTGCACAGCAAAGGAAACGATAAACAAGACGAAAAGACAACCCTCAGAATGGTAGAAAATATTTGCAAACGAAGCAACTGACAAAGGATTAATCCCTGAAATATACAAGGTCTGGGTACATTGAAAAGATTTGTTGCCTGAAAGACTTTGCTGTAGAATGACTGGGTAGTGAACTAGCCTTATTATTGGGGGATCCTCTACTGTCAGTGTCTGGAGGTCTCTTCTTTGGGACTGTCTACTTCCCCTACAGGAGAATCTCTGATTGGGCCAGGGTTGGGGCTAGGTATATGCTTGGTTACTGACATTCTGGGAGCAGGAAAGGGGCATGCCTGGAGCTTCCATAGTTCAGTATATATCTTCTTACATAATATACCAGTTTTCAACTCTATGACTTATCCTTGCCCTGCATGTGGCTTAGGCTCCAAGTCCAGAGCCTTTTGGGTTGATTTCTCCAGAGTTTGAACTTCCATTCTCCTGTGCAGTGGTGAGTAGAGAGGGGAATATTTATCTGGCTGCTTAGCGTTAGATGGGGACCTAGGACTAGAGGTCCAACCATTTTCCACACGTATAGTCACCAATCCCACTAATTTTAGAGTCACATCTTCATTTCTACCTTTTGTGGTACTTGCTGCCTCCAAACACTGAGACTTTCAGTTTCTGGCTCATTCACTGGAATTCCCCTCTGAGATGCTTAGATTTCACCTTCCTCTGTTCTATTAAGTTAGTTATAACTTCATTTACTTTCCATCTTCCATAGTTTGTTGAATATTCTTTGTTTCTGTTTCCTTTCCAGTGTTGTTGGGGGTAGTGCCTTTTTATTGTATATTCCTTTACTTTTATTTTATTGGTGCTTGAGAGGAAGAACAGACATGTGATCACTCTGCCAAGTCTTTCTTCCTTTATCTAGTTAACTTGATTTTAAATCCCAGGAATTATGGTAGTGAGCGTTCCCAATAATTGGCTGTAGGAATAAAAACCCCAGAGAAAGGTTTTATTTATTTATTTATTTGGTTGCTCCGGGTCTTACTTGCAGCACGTGGGCTCCTTAGTTGCGGCAGGTGGGCTCCTTAGTTGTGGCACACGGGCTCCCTAGTTGTGGCATGTGAACTCTTAGCTGCGGCATGCATGTGGGATCCAGTTCCCCGACCAGGGATCAAACTTGCGCCCCCTGCATTGGGAGTGCAGAGTCCTATCCGCTGCACCACCAGGGAACTCCCCAGAGAAAGGTTTTGAGTCATCTTTTAGTGAAAGAAACCCTGTGCAAACAGGCTCAAGCAAAAGGAGAACTAATTGGCTCATGCAAGTTGGGAGGTTCAGAGGATTGAATGAACAACTTTGGTCTAAAAGAGAAATTCAGAGAAATAATCTATTATGTAGGAGGAACACAAGCTATCTATGTTAATTAGTATAAGTAAAATAAGTTAAATTAATAAATTCAGGACAAAGTGAACATGTCAGCTAGAAGTTTTGGAAGGAGACAAAACGAGAAGAGAAATGGGTAGGAAATGCAGAAGGCCTATATTTTTGTGAACACAAAAGCAAGGGCAGTGAAGAACACAGTGGAAATTGAATCTGGTGTGGTTCACTCAATTGTGATATGCGTGCTCTTTCCCCACAGTTGTTCTGGCAATAGGACATTCTCTTTATAATAATGACAAAGACCACATGCAAATGAAGTAAATAACTAGTAGGGGCAAGTCATAGGTAGTCCAGCTAACTGAACCTTGGGGGACTATTTATTTACTTTTTTATTATTATTATTTATTATTATTATTTTTTTTTTTTTTCGGTACGCGGCCCTCTCACTGTTGTGGCCTCTCCCGTTGCGGAGAACAGGCTCCGGACGCGCAGGCTCAGCGGCCATGGCTCACGGGCCTAGCCACTCCACGGTATACGGGATCCTCCCTTACCGGGGCACGAACCCGTGTCTCCTGCATCGGCAGGCGGACTCTCAACCACTGCACCACCAGGGAAGCCCGACTGATGAATTTTTAATAACTAGGGAACACATATACATGGCACAAAAGCTGAAAAGTATAAAAGAATGTATCAAGCTTTTTTCAAACTGGGATTTCCAGCAATCTAGTTTCCCTCTCTGGAGGGACTAACATGGATATGCTAGGTATAGGCTAGAAACTGCCATAAACAACAGGTCCCCAAATAAGGCACACAGGCAAAATAGAAGTTCATCTCTCTCATGTAACAGTCTGGAAGTACATGGGGATGGCGCTGCTCCATAAACATCATCCCAGGATCTGGTGCCTTCAATCTTGCTATTCTGCTCTCCCTTTTAGTGTTGCACATGGTGGAAGCTAACTCAGCGCCACATCTGTACTCCAGGATCAGGAAGGGAAAGAAAGGTCATGGAAATCAAACAATTTCTTTTTAAGCAAATGGTGCAGAAGTTGCACCATTTCTGTCATTTCTACTTATATTCCATTGGCAAGAACTTTTTTATATGGCCATGCCAACTGCAAGGGAGGCTGGGGAATGAAGTTTTTAGCTGGGTGGCTGTATGCCTAGCTGAAAATGCAGAAGAGAGCTTAATTTGTAGATATGGGGGTCTGTAAATAAGAATCCTTTCATAATGTGGCAACGGTGTCAACTGGATTATGAATCATTGAATCTGTCCCAGTAGTGAACTGTGAAGTCTGGCGTGTCACAACTATATCTCTCAAAAATACCGGGAGATAAAGTAAACAGCAATCAACAGAGACTTGATGATTCAATACAGTTCATTTCTAGATTGTCTTCTTTAACCCATTCTTCTCTTTCTTATATTTGAACCTCTAAGACTGGGGCATGATAGTCTAGAGGTCACTGGCAATCCAATCTTCCTTCTCCACTACAACACCTGGCAGAGTTAATCTTTTAAAGTTGTGAAGTAGGTGAAATTTATCTCTGGTGATCTTAGCTTTCCTTGCCCTCCTTCCCTTGACATACAATACCCAAGGTGCCATGACCATTCAGAACCCCACACCATAGTACATACAAGACTGCTCTCCATGTAAGGCTGTGGTTACAAAATTCTCTTCTTTGCTCACCTGACAATTACCCCCTTAGTATTCCACCTCCAGCTGGTTGATAGTATTGAGAAATGGGGGGTATAAAAGGGGTTTAAGGAGTGGTCGAAATGTCACCACTTGTGAAAAGAACTCAATTTGATTAGGTAGAACTGTTGTCTTACCTAGTTTAAAATGACTTGAGTTTGTCTTACTGTTTCTAGGACAAAACCAAATAAAAAACAAAACAAAACCAAAAAACCAAAACCAAAAAAACCCCACAACCCTCCCAAACATATATTTATACACAAACACACATCTATCTATTTATCTATCTATTAAGATGTCTGAATTGTAGAGGAACACATTGGTATTTATGCAGAAACATTTCCAAATACCATTTTTGTAAATTTTCACTTCTTTTCACTTTGCTTTTCAAAAGCATTGCACTATGGAAACAATCAAGCAGATTGACTTTCTTCTCCCTTCCTATGGTCATTCTGGTGTCATTGGCAGAACAGCTGAAGCCATCTTAAGATTTGCTTTCAGAATGAGATAACATACTGTATTAGTACTTTCTTTTCTCACTGTACATCTTTATTACAAGATGTAAATCAACTATATTTCAATAAAAAAATTTTTATCACAACAGTTAATTTGGTGATATGTAAGTTGATTATTCCTATTTTTAGTTCTCTTAATTTGTTGAAAGAATACTTAATATTAAAAAAAAATCTGTGACTAATAAAAGATTCCAAAAAGAGCATATATACTGGCCAATACTTGACCAAGACTCAATAATGGACATATTTATTCAAACATTTATTCAAATGCTTCCCACATCACAGCACAGGTAGAAAATATTAATATTGCACACTGATGTAAGATGGAGCCATCTGGTCTGGAGGCTCTGCCTGCACCTGGCCTAACCTAACTGCCCCAAGTGTTGAAGGGAATCATTATCTCAGCATACTCCATTGGACAACCTGGTTGGAGAGGGCTTATAAAATGCTATTCAAAATGTGGTCTTCACATCAGCAGCATCAGCATCACCTGGGAGCTTGTTAGAAATGCAGAATCACAGGCTCTATTCCAATTTACTGAATCAGAATCTGCATTATCATAAGATTCCCAGGTGATTTATGTGCACATTAAAGTTTGAGAGTACCGATCTAGAAAATAGTGGGTAATAATACTAGATAGATGGGAGGCAAAATAGCCAATCATTAAAATGTTTTTTCCCTTGCAAGAAGTTGTGCTAAAATGGCCTGCCTGGGATCTGAGATTTGATCATATAACTTTTCTGTCATCATGGAGCTTTATATATATATAAATTATATATACATATATTACATATATGTATAATTTCAGTATTCTATAAATGTGCAGCACAAAATGCGTGGTCTACTTAAACCAAACATTCATTTTGTTAGGTGAGTATGGAACATAAACAGGCTTGCACCTAACAGCCACTTCATCCTCCTTCAAGCTTCAAGTATGCTTCCTGTAGGGCAGAGGACTGGTAAGCCAAAAATCACATTCTCCAGACTCTGTTGCAGCTAGTTTTATGGAAGTATGTAGGTTTCAACAAACAAACACTTTCGTGTAAGATCTGGAAGTCTGTTTCTCTGATAGGCATAGCTGTGGAGAAAATTTTTTCTTCTGTATCAGAGATAACAGAGTTCTCATTGTTCAGTCATTAGCTTTGTGAACATCAAGAAGCATGGGTGGTGCAACCATTTTGCTGGTTCAGATTACAGTTGGTAAGGTGTGATTCTGGAGCTGGCTGTGGAAGTGGCAGCTTCTTGATTCTGGTAGCTTCCAGACAGTGGCTGTGGTGCCGTAGTTCTGAAGATGTCAGGTTCTCAATGAGGAAGAGCACAGCTCTTTTGGTATCTTAGTCCTGAGGTGTGGTTTTGAGAATTGTTCCATTAATATTCTCAATTATTCTCTTCAAGTGTATTAATACTTCCAGCTAAAACTAACTGGAGTATATTCTGTTCTCTGCAACGAAACTTTGACTGATATAGTCTGCTCAGTATGTTTTCAGGACCACTCATTTTTCATTGATTTATTTAGCAAATATTTATTGAAGGCCTTCTCTGAACAAGTGTTGAGATACATATTAAATATATATATTTTTTCAGATGTGTAAAACAATAGTTTTAGTTCACACAAATTACATGTTGCTTTAAAAATTGTATTTCCAGCAAAGTAGTTCCATCCAAATAGAGCAAAAAAATCAAAAGTTCCATTTCCAATCTAATCACCATGGATAGTTCATATGTCCTCATTGGTATAATGAAAAGATGATGGAGGGACTTCCCTGGTGGCACAGTGAATAAGACTCTGCGCTCCCAATGCAGGGGCCCAGGTTCGATCCCCGGTCAGGGAACTAGAGATCCCGCGTGCATGCTGCAACTAAGAGTTTGCATGCCACAACTAAGGAGCCCAGGAGCCACAACTAAGGAGCCCGACTGCCACAACTAAGGCTGTACACAACCAAATAAATAAATAAATATTAAAAAGAAAGAAAGAAAGAAAAGATGATGAGAATTTAGAGACAAAAGATTAGTCTTTCCAAACTTCGTCTAACAAATGAAGGCAGAAAGGACCTACCCTACCTCATAAGGTTTCTGTGAGAATCAAATGAGGCAAAGTATGTGAAACTGCTTTGTACATTGTAAAGGGCTACACAGTGCTGGTTATTTATAATTAGTAATAATAGTAACTTTATCCTACAAAGTTTTCAACATTGGATGCTTATGATAGCACCTTTAAAGACAACTATTTTTGTTTGCCTAATTCTCAATTCAGTGCAAATTCTGATTTTCATATAAAGGTGTTCTTAAAGATAAATCAGAGAGTGACTACTCACTTTGGGAAAGGAATTTTCACTTTTGAAAAATATTCACAGTAGGAAATCTTTCATTAAATGTGCCTCTCTCTCACATTTAATACAATTGTTGACTTACAAATTTAAATAATACACATTTTGGTATATTCAGTGCACAAAATGAGCTATATTTGTTTAGTTGTGTGAAAAACAGAATTATATCTTACAAATGATCTCATTTCAAATATGGGTAAGGAGCAAATCAAATTACAGTTCAGTCTTTGAGACACCTACATAGTCATAATTTGCCATGTTCACATGCTTTATTTTATGCGCTTCTTTTTCCTGAGCTATGCAAAAGAGAAGCTTGATCTAGATCAAGAAGTGTCTAGTTAGGGCCTCCTATGTACCAGGCAGTGTTTTAGGTTTTGAAGACACCAAGATGAATGAGATACAGTCATCCCCTATGTTACAGTTCAGTCCAGCACTGTCCAAAGCAGCAGCCAATTGTATATGTGGCCATAGATCACAAGTGTGGCTAGTGTGACTCAGAATCTAAATTTTACATTTAATTTAATTTAAATTAATTTAACTAGCCATGTGTGACTAGTGGTCACCGTGATGGAGAGCACAGGTCTAGGCCAAACCCAATAGCTAACTTGTGGTAACCAAAAAAATAAATAAATATAAGATGCATGGGCAAGACCCTTTTCTTCTGTCATAAAATAAACGTGGCCTATTAATTTTCTGGTCTTGGGGTGGGGGTGGGGAAAGTGCTGCAATGGTTTGGAAAAGTATATAGCAACAAGAGAAAGTTATACAATTCTGTTTAAAATCTGTTCTCTTTGATTAAAATATCCCCTAACATGTCTAGAATGAAAGACATTGCCAGGCCAAGAAAGCTAAAGACAACAAAGGTCAAAAAACTGAGGTCTAATTCCATCCAAAAACAACAGAATATACTTCCTTCTCAAGTGCTCATGGAACATTCTCCAGGATAAATCATATCTAGGGTCACAAATCAAGCCTTGGTAAATTTAAGAAAATTGAAATTGTATCAAGTATCTTTTCTGACCACAACGCTATGAGACTAGATATCAGTTACAGGAAACAAACTGTAAAAAATACAAACACATGGGGGCTAAACAATACGCTACCAAATAACCAAGAGATCACTGAATAAATCAAAGAGGAATCAAAAAATACCTATAAACAAATGACAATGAAAACACAATGGCCCAAAACATATGGATGCAGCAAAAGCAGTTTTAAGAGGGAAGTTTATAGCAATACAATCCTACCTCAAGAAACAAGAAAAATCTCAAATAAAAAAATCTAACATTAACACCTAAAGGAACTACAGAAAGAAGAACAAACAAAACCCAAACTTAGTAGAAGAAAAGAAATCATAAAGATTAGAGCATAAATAAATGAAATAGGAACAATGAAAACAATAGTAAAGATCAACAAAACTAAAAGCTGGTTCTTTGAGAAGATAAACAAAATTGATAAACCATTAGCCAGACTCATCAAGAAAAAAAGGGAGAAGACTCAAATCAACAGAATTAGAAATGAAAAAGGAGAAGCAACAAATGACACTGCAGAAATACAAAGGATCATGAGAGATTACTACAAGCAACTCTATGCCAATAAAATGGACAACCTGGAAGATATGGACAATTTCTTAGAAAAGCACAACCTTCCAAGACTGAACCAGGAAGAAACAGAAAATATAAACAGACCAATCACAAGCACTGAAATTGAAACTGTGATTAAAAATCTTCCAACAAACAAAAGCTCAGGACCAGATGGATTCACAGGCAAATTCTATCAAACATTTAGAGAAGAGCTAACACCTATCCTTCTCAAACTCTTCCAAAATACAGCAGAGGGAGGAACACTCCCAAACTCATTCTACGAGGCCACCATCACCCTGATACCAAAACTAGACAAAGATGTCACAAAAAAAGAAAACTACAGGCCAATATCACTGATGAACACAGATGTGAAAATCCTCAACAAAATACTAGCAAACAGAATCCAGCAGCACATTAAAAGGATCATACACCATGATCAAGTGGGGTTTATCCCAGGAATGCAAGGATTCTCCAATATATGCATATCAATCAATGTGATAACCATATTAATAAATTGAAGGATAAAAACCATATATCATCTCAATAGGTGCAGAAAAAGCTTTTGACAAAATTCAACACCCACTTATGATAAAAACCCTGCAGAAAGTAGGCATAGAGGGAACTTACCTCAACATAATAAAGGCCATATATGACAAACCCACAGCCAACATTGTTCTCAATCGTGAAAAACTGAAACCATTTCCACTAAGATCAGGACGAAGATAAGGATGTCCACTCTCACCACTATTATTCAACACAGTTTTGGAAGTTTTAGCCACAGCAATCAGAGAAGAAAAAGAAATAAAAGGAATCCAAATCAGAAAAGTAGAAGTAAAACTGTCACTGTTTGCAGATGACATGATACTATACATAGAGAATCCTACAGATGCTACCAGAAAACTGTTAGAGCTAACAATGAATTTGGTAAAGTAGCAGGATACAAAATAAATGCACAGAAATCTCTGGCATTCCTATACACTAATGATGAATCATCTGAAAGAGAAATTAAGGAAACACTCCCATTTACCATTGCAACAAAAAGAATAAAATACCTAGGAATAAACCTACCTAAGGAGACAAAAGACCTGTATGCAAAAAACTATAAGACACTGATGAAAGAAATTAAAGATGAAACAAACAGATGGAGAGATATACCATGTTCTTGGATTGGAAGAATCAATATTGTGAAAATGACTATACTACCCAAAGCAATCTACAGATTCCATGCAATCCCTATCAAACTACCAATGGCATTTTTCCCAGAACTAGAACAAAATATTTCGCAATTTGTATGGAAACACAAAAGACCCCAAATAGCCAAAGCAATCTTGAGAAAGAAAAACGGAGCTGGAGGAATCAAGCTCCTGGACTTCAGACTACACTACAAAGCTACAGTAATCAAGACAGTATGGTACTAGAACAAAAACAGAAATATAGATCAATGGAACAGGATAGAAATCCCAGAGATAAACCCACGCACATAAGGTCACCTTATCTTTGATAAAGGAGGCAAGAGTATACAATGGAGAAAAAACGACCTCTTCAATAAGTGGTGAACAGCTACATGTAAAAGAATGAAATTAGAACACTCCCTAACACTGTACACAAAAATAAACTCAAAATGGATTAAAGACCGAAATGTAAGGCCAGACACTATCAAATTCTTAGAGGAAAACATAGGCAGAACACTCTATGACATAAATCACAGCAAGATCCTTTTTGACCCACCTCCTAGAGTAATGGAAATAAAAAAAAAAAATAAACAAATGGGACCTAATGAAACTTCAAAGCTTTTGCACAGCAAAGGAAACCATAAACAAGACAAAAAGACAACCCTCAGAATGGGAGAAAATATTCGCAAACGAAGCAACTGACAAAGGATTAATCTCCCAAATATACAAGCAGCTCATGCAGTTCAATGTCAAAAAAACAAACAACCCAATCCAAAAATGGGCGGAAGACCTAAACAGACATTTCTCCAAAGAAGATATATAGATAGGCAACAAACACATGAAAGGATGCTCAACATCACTAATCATTAGAGAAATGCAAATCAAAACTACAATGAGGTATCATCTCACACCAGTCAGAATGGCCATCATCAAAAAATCTACAGACATTAAATGCTGGAGAGGGTGTGCAGAAAAGGGAACCCTCTTGCACTGCTGGTGGGAATGTGAATTGGTACAGCCACTATGGAGAACAGTATGGAGGTTCCTTAAAAAACTAAAAATAGAACTAACATACGACCCAGTAATCCCACTACTGGGCATATCCCCTGAGACAACCATAATTCAAAAAGAGTCATGTACCACAATGTTCACTGTAGCACTATTTACTGTAACCAGGACATGGAAGCAACCTAAGTGTCCATCGACAGATGAATGGATAAAGAAGATGTGGTACATATATACAATGGGATATTACTCAGTCATAAAAAGAAATGAAATTGAGTTATTTGTAGTGAGGTGGATGGACCTAGAGTCTGACATACAGAGTGAAGTAAGTCAGAAAGAGGAAAACATATATCGTATGCTAACACATATATACGGAATCTAAATAAAAAAACAGTTCTGTAGAACCTAGGGGCAGGACAGGAATAAAGACACAAACGTAGAGAATGGACCTGAGGACATGGGAAGGGGGAAGGGTAAGCTGGGAAGAAGTGAGAGAGTGGCATTGATACATATACACTACCAAATGTAAAATAGCTAGTGGGAAGCAGCCGCATGGCACAGGGAGATCAGCTTTGTACTTTGTGACCACCTAGAGGGGTGGAATAGGGAGGGTGGGAGGGAGACGCAAGAGGGAGGGGATATGGGGATATATGTATATGTACAGCTGATTCACTTCGTTATACAGCAGAAACTAATACAACAATGTAAAGCAATTATACTCCAATAAAGATGTTAAAAATAATAATTGTGGGAAAAAAAAAACAACTGAGGTCTAAACAACCTAGTTTAGGGAGTTCCCTGGTGGTCCAGTGGTTAAGACTCTGAGGTTCCACTGCAGGGGGCAAGGGTTCGATCCCTAGTCCAGGAAATAAGGTCCCACATGCCACATGGCATGGCCAAAAAATTTTTTTTAATTTTAAAAATAAAAAATAAAACCCCTAGTTTATGTGTTATTGTTAGCACTCCTTGTCATTTTTATACTGGTCTCAACATCAACGATCAGGCAAGGATGAGGTTATTAGTGACTTGCTTACCATGGAAACTTCCTTGAAGGGGTGGGGTGGGCCATATCCAAGATATTTTTTTACTCAAATTTAAAAAGAAAAGGAGAACTGAGAGCTCATAATTAACAAAAAGTTATTACATACTACTGATCACTTATAATTGGGAGTGGTCTGTAGCACTTAATACGTTTTTATTAAACGTTTGAGCAGCTACCGGTTAATTTTACCTATATTTTCATATGCAAGATGAATTTACTTCGATAAATTCTATTTACTCTAAACAGTGGATGCTATGATTTTACTCTTTTTATTTATTACAATTATTTTTAAAGATGTCTAAACACTATCAATTTATATGAGACAAAGAGAAAGGTGAAAATAAATATTATTTCTAAGACTAAAGGTAAGTGGTTATAACTGATAACAAGAATATGAATTTTACCTGTCATTGTCTGGTCATATACCAGATATCCTTCTAGGGTCAATATATTTATTTTTGCAGATCTGTCACAAATTATTATGTTTTTGAAGAGGCCAAACACAGTGGCAGCTCCAGCCCCAAAGCAGATGTGCCTGATAACAGCATCTGAAAGAGAATACCATTGTGGTTACACTTGACTACACAGTGAGCTAATAGTGCTTGAGGCACTTCCTGCAGGGTGCATCCTCCTGGAACGCTGGTGTCTTATCACCATAACTAACCAAATGTGGACTGAATTAAAGGGGCTAGTTTGGGTAAAAGCACCATAGTGCTCATTCTTGGTGATCTCTAACAAGGAAAGTGGTATCATCGCAAATAGTATACTCTGGATTTGACAAACTTTCGTAGGAACTAATTGATTCGTTTCTGAATGGACTTTGTTCTAAGCTGGATTTCATGTTAAACATGTCTTAATTAAAATACATCTCTAGGGTTCCAATCCTTTGGAAATATTGCTCACAAGTAAGGTAAAGGTTTTATTTGATTTTTGCAGAAGGTGAGGCAGGAAACAAAAGTTTTGTATATTAAGTGAAATAGCAATATTGGAAATTGAGTTTGGGTATGAATATCTTATAATTTGCATCTCTAGTTGTTCAAACGATGCATCCATCAGAAAATGGTGAGAATTTCCTTTTGATTTCTGGGCCTTGTCTATAGAAATTACATTTTAAAATGAACACTAAAACAGTGTATTATATTTAAAATTTCCTATGGAAGCTAATTGAACTTCATTATACCAACGAAAAAACTGATAATTATAACCTATTTATGCCTTCCAGGAGTTACAGCTGTATAAGCCCTAGTAGAAATTATGAATGAATAAGTATCATGATAAATGATTCTAAATTTGATCTGTATGTCCGTGGCAGTAAACAATGCAATACTTAAATCATCATTCTTCTCTACGAAGAGTACTGGCTCTGGAATCGGTTGCTTGGGTTCCAGTCCTGGCTCTCTAGTTTACTAACTGTGGCTCTAGGGCAGGTCTCTTAACTTTTCCTAGACTTTCTTTAATTGTACAACGGCCATAGTAATAATAATGCCTCTGTTAGGGGGCTTTTGTCAGAATTTATTGACATGACCCTTGCAGTGGTTAGCACAGTGCCTGGCACATTGTAAGTGGCTGCTGTTATTACATGTATGTTAGATGTGCCTTATAGCCTCTCTTGGGTATGTGCCCTGTTTCCTCAACCTGATGGCAAGCTTTGAGAAGACAGATACCAGGGACTTCCCTGGTGGTGCAGTGGTTAAGAATCCGCGTGTCAATGCAGGGGACACGGGCTCGAGCCATGGTCAGGGAAGATCCCACATGCCGCGGAACAACTAAGAAGTAGCCCCGCTTGCCGAAACTAGAGAAAGCCCGCGCGCAGCAACCAAGAACCAACGCAGCCAAGAATAAAAATAAATTAATTAATTTAAAAAAAGAAAAAAAGGGCTTCCCTGGTGGCGCAGTGGTTGAGAGTCCGCCTGCCGATGCAAGGGACACGGGTTTGTGCCCCAGTCCTGGAAGATCCCACATGCCGCGGAGCGGCTAGGCTCGTGAGCCATGGCCGCTGAGCCTGCGCGTCCGGAGCCTGTGCTCCGCAACGGGAGAGGCCACAGCAGTGAGAGGCCCGCGTTCCGCAAAAAAAAAAAAAAAAAGAAAAAAGAAAAAAAGAAGACAGAAACCAGCTCATATAGTTTTCTAGTCTCTTCATCGCCCAGCACAATGTCTTATAAATTACATAGGTCAGCAATGAGGTTTAAAACTGAAGGGCAATTTGGGGCTAGATTATAAAGGACCTTGACTATCAGTTTCCCTAGACCTTCCCTGGAGCTCTCTCTCACTCTAGTACAACCCCTAAGTCCCCTTCCAGCTGCTGCGTCAATGGGAATTCATGGCTGATTGCCTAACCCAATCAACAGCAGCCAATCCAATCAAGCATTCACACAATTTACCAAAGGCCTGAGGCTGTATGTATAGTAGTGCAAAAAAGAGATTCCAGGTTGAGCTACGTAACTGATTATTTGCACGCATTTAGGAGCTGTTTCTGAGTTTTAAAGGCATTTCTGGCTAACTGGGAAGTGTGTAATTTCTTGATCTCACCTAAGTTAAATCGTGCAGAATATAATTTATGCCCTCCTTATTTAGCTCTTCTCATGTTTTAGTGATGAGCTAGTTAGCCTTTTCCATATCTAAGAACTTACTGTCACTGAACAATTCATCTGCAATAAGCTCAAAGGTCACTCACAGTCAATGTACTAACGGATGAGTTTTAAACAAGCTTCCTGAGTTTTACTTCTTAGTCTTTTAAATTAACAATTTGATTTGAGCTGTCCGAAAAAAGAATTAAGTTTAATACTAGTACGTACTGACTCTAACCTACTTTTAGTGAAGTAAACGCTGAGTATAGTAGCAAGGTTCAGCAAGGCTGGGCTTCCTTACCAATTGATTGGTGTGAGAGCTGCATTTTAACCTGGTATAATCCATAGGTTGGATGCAGGCTTTGAGAATTATAAATATTTTCACTATCACACAAATATTTGGGAAGTTTGTACAAGGCCGTTCAGCTCTGCTCACTGCTCCCAGTGCTCTGGCAACATTTCCTCATCTGCACCCAGCTCTGCAGCTCCCTCTTTGATACTTCTACTTCCATTTTATCATAATTTAGAAAAATAAAATTCGAATTGTTTTTTAGTTCTATTTTGTCAGTGTACACCTGCAGGCGCACACGAATTTGATTATAGCTGTACGGTGTTGTAAAGAAGCTTGCAAATGGATTCCAAAACGACAGGCAGTGTAAATTATAAAAGTAACAAAACAAACGTAGGTTAAAGCACTGTCAGCAATAAATACAAATGGCTTTTTGCGGGGGAGGAAATAGCTTTGGAAAGAAGCGAGAATAGGCTGGGGGAGGGAAAAATCCACACCATTAGGAAAGGAAGAGCCACACTTAGGGACGCATCTGAGGGACAAGGACATTAAGAACACTTAAGTGACTCTTGATCCTCGGCAATCCTCCCAGGGTTAGAGTCACAGAGGGCAGTTAGGTTGTGTGAGATCTGCTAGTTCCTCTTCTGACACTGGACCTTTATTTCCCAAGGCCCACTCGTTCAGCCTTGTTGAGCAGGGAACTTGCGCCCGGGACTGTACAGCAACTGGGTTTGCAAAGATGAAAAGAGCACACACAGTTCCTGTCTCCAAGCGCTTCTAGTCTTGAAAACAGAACATCCTAGTAGGTGGGTATAAAGGGCCCTGTTGCAAGAAGAGAGGGCAGTAACTAGAAGCTCGTGGAGGCCTCAGGGCTCCACAGAGGAAATGAGCTGTGTGTGGTCCAAAGGACAAACACTTTTGATAGGCTTTCATATCTTTCAAAAATAAATGATGTTAAATAAATAGATCGCCTAGAAAGGAAGGGGTTGGCATGCAGGATGAAACTTTATGTGGAAGGTTTAAAACACATTTAATGGGAGCTGGGACTTGATACAAGTCTCCCGTAATTGTCAGGAAAGAAGGGTCCAGAAGACCCATGAGTGCTAACCGATCAAACGAGCGGCTTCTTCACACTTGCACCTCAGTAAATGTTGAGTGTTCTGTAATATCTACTTAGGGGCGGGGAGAGAGTCCATCCACTTGTATCAGATTTTGCACACAACATAGGGAGAAGGCTACTTTCACGATTCTAATCCCTTTTCTCCCCTCACAGCCTGTAGTTTCAGGGCTGCGAGATGTCTCTGCAGGGATTTTCTCTTTTGAAGTAATAAAAGCATTTAAATTAACGGGAGGGCGGTTAACACCGCAGTCCTGGACCCACCGCACGCCTCCTAGTCCGCCGGGGTTCACTCCGCGCTTCACCTCCAGTTGGCCCAACAGCGCTAATGGCCGTCGGGTAGCCACGGCTCCAGATCAGCACGCTGCGGGCATTGAACGGTCAGGACTAGCAAACCAGCTGAGAGTTCGGAAGGTGCAGGGAGAGGGGCGAGGCCGGGCCGTGGGCGGCTTTTGACGAACAGCCCTTGCAGCCAATTGGAAGCCTGGTCGACTTTTCTCTCTGCCAATAGGGAGCGAGGCCCGGGCTTGGGGGGGGCGCTTCCCGCGGGCTGAGGCTGGATTCGATCCCGCACGGCGGCCGCGAAGGCGGGGGTGGAGGCTCGGCCTGGGCGGCGAGGAGTGGATTAGGGGAGGAGGGAAGACCGGAAGCCACGGTCGCGTCCCCATCCTTAGATTTGCTCCCCGGGACTGGGAGCGGAGACGGAGGAGGAGGGAGAGGCTGAATGTTGGCTCCGTGATAAAGGGGAGCGGCCGATCCGGAGCCTCCTCCCGGGGCGCCCTTCTCATCCCGCGCACTCTCCGCACCCACCCGGCTTCTGGGCGCGCGGCCCACGCGGACAGCCGGGCCGCGCAGACCTTCGCTGAAGAGGCGCTGCCCGCGACGGGGACTGGCCGGCGGCGTCCGAGGCCCGCGCCCCGCTGCCACCCCCACCCGCTAGCCGGCCGGTCCCTCCGGCCGCCGCCATGTCCTCTTCCTCATCCTCCCCCAGGGAGACGTACGAGGAGGATCGGGAGTACGAGAGCCAGGCCAAGCGCCTCAAGACTGAGGAGGGGGAGATCGACTACTCGGCCGAGGAAGGCGAGAACCGCCGGGAAGCGACGCCCCGGGGCGGGGGCGATAGCGGCGGCGGTGGCGGCGGCCGGAGCTTCTCACAGCCGGTAACAAAGCGCGGCGCCCCGACCGCCGTGCCTGGCGGCTCCCCGGGAAGCAGGGCCCAGCGGCAGGGACTCGGCCTCGGGGCCTCCCGCCCTCCTCGTTTTCCCTTTTCGCTGCGCTGATCGGGTCGGGAAGCGCCGGCTCTTCTCTTTGGGGCTTTTATTCTTCGCCCTACCTGTTTCCAGCAACCCGACCGCGGATCCGGTCCCGGCCTGGCCGCAGGCCCCGCAGCGAGTCCTCTGCCGGCCCGAACTTGGGGAGGGTCGCGGGGCGGGGGCGGCGGGGAGGCGTTGCTTCCGCTCCGGGGGGCTCTGGTGCGCGATTAGCCCTTTGTTAGTTTTCACTCCTCGGGCGGCTGGCCGGCGTCTGACTACCCGCTCCCTTCAGCCCCCTGCCCGCAGCATCCGCGCGCTGGTCACAATCACAGGATGGTGGCATTGGTTCCGCCCAGGGCTCTCTTCGCCTGGGTCCTGAGGAGAGCCGCCGCTAAGTGACAAATTAAGCTCTGGGGCTCACCGCCCAGTTCCCCTGAAGGTTTAATTAAAAATTTTTTACTCTTGGCAGGCCTGGCGCGCACGCTTTGCTCCCCAGTTTCCTGATGATTGCTTAGTATAGTGTTTAGCTCTTCGGTTAAAAATAAAATGCGTTGGCAGGTGTTCGCACACGCCTACTTACAAGTAAAACGAAATCTTAAAATCACCTCAGTTCTTCATGGGCAGTGTGTTCCCAATTCGTTCCACAAAAAGAACTGAACTCAGGACTGCATCAAACACACGTTCCTAGATTCTTGTTTCTCTCATCAGAAAGCTTAGATGGAGGCAGAAGGAATGTGAAAATCGTTTTATCCACAGCAAGTGGCAACTCAGCTTCAGCTGGATGGAAACTAAGGAAACAAAGCAAAGGAAACGTTTTTGCCCTTTTTGGTGCGCTTAAGCTGTCTTAATGACTGGATGTTCTTTAAACATTTAACACATTCTAATTGTGATTTTTTTTTTAAAGCAAACTTAACCCGAAATTTACGAAATAGTGCACATATATTCTAATATTAGATTAAAATGTTTTTCACCTTTAATAAGAGGGAAATTAGAAGTCTTTTAGCTCTTGTTTGCATTTTAATGTAAAAAATTCTGGTCAGTAATCCCCGGTGTTAGAGTTTACAAATACGATAATGTTGCAACACATTTTAGAAAGGAGCTTCTTCTTCCTCTAAATAGAATAATTTTTTAAGTGAAATTTTATTTTTATTTATAATATTTATTTTTTTGGCTGCACTGCTCTGCATGTGGGATCTCAGTTCCCTGACGAGGGATCGAACCCGTGTCCCCCTGCAGTGGAAGCACAGAGTCCTAACCACTGGACCCAGGGAATTCCCAAAATAGTTTTATTATGGCTAGATATTGCTTTCTACTTCTGTTCCTGAATATTTGGAGTATTCAAAATGCAACTTGAAAGTGTGAATAAAGAAAGTGCATTTTTTTCTTAGGAAGTTTCAGTTCAAAGCTAACTGCATTGTGGAAATTGAAAACACAATTGGAATATTGGACTCTTATAACTGATATTTAGATGCATTGGATCATTGTATTTCTTTTGCCAAAAATTTTCTCGAGTTTTTATGCAGTAGCATGAAATGTCTTACATTAAGTGTCTTGGAAAGATACTTTAACCAGTTTACAAAAGTTGTTTTTGAAAACATTAAATATTAAGCCAATAGTATTATTTTGGATGTTGGGAAGAAAATAATGTATAATTAATACATCCAAAGTGAATTGTATCTAGCAGTGGAAATAGCACTGGACAGGTCTTGGGGAGAGTCAGGAGTCTTAGCTAGCATACAGTCTGTGTGACCTTGGGAAAGTCAGTTAACTACTGTTCTGAGTTCTCTTACAATGTAAAATGTGAAAGTTGAACTTCACGTTTTCCATACCTGAAGTTGTAGTTCAGTGATTAATGTCATGCAGCTTTTAAATTACCCAGGCAGGAACTAATGTATGCAGATTGAGTTATAAATTCAAATTTTGTTTATCTTATTGCTGTTTTTTCTTAGGAGCGGGTGAATTGCTTTTATTTAACAGTAGAACCAATATTGTACTGTGAAATCTAATGAAGGATTATTTTTCCTGTTTTTAAACATTTTTCTTCATGTAATTTTGGGTACTAGTTTGAAATCATTGCAACTATGGAAACCTGTGCATAATAAATTTTACTAGGACAGGAATGCCCTGAATAGAAGTTTACTGTCTAGTGCGTCATCATCGAGAAATATGGTAATTCATCTAACGGAAAAGGATTTGACTCAACTTCAGCCCAGCCCCTTTGTACAAAGTGTTTAAGTAAATGCAGATCAGGTACAATGATAGGTAATTCTTTCAATGCTAGTTGGAAGTTTGTAAAAGTGTACAGTAAGACTTCAATGATTTACATTGTTTGGCTTTTCATTTTCCTTGAGTTATTTAATAATAACTAGATTTAAAGAGGAATGTGAGTATTTAAGAAAAACTGTTTCTACAAATGCTCCTGATTTAAGGATGAATTGTGAATGATGTTTTAGGGTGTAAAGAGAAATGAGTTTGTAGTTTGGATATGAGAAGTAAGACACTCTTCAAATTTGTGTCTTCTGGTATTAACTTTGAAGAGCAAAAACTCGCAGAGTATTTCAAATTCTTTGGGCTGCATTTTGAACAAAGCTTAATTATGGAGGTTCATGCTATGTATTATACAATTACTCTTGTGGAGTAAATTGTGTTCTTAAATTTAACAGGCATGATCTTCAAGATCATAATAGTAAACTTCTGTATCTGCTAACTTTTATGAAAGCAGCTTGACTTCTGAATATTAGCACTTCACTTGGCAAAACCGATTGAGGAACTGAATTGGGAGCTTACTTACAAAAAAAAGTCTGCTTTTATAGAGATTGGTATCAATAAAAATTTATGGAGTACTAATGCATTTTAGAGACTTAAGTTTTTCTTTTACTCTATTCTGCTAGTGACTAAACAGGCAAATCAAAGATTGTTAAAGTGATTGCTGATGAGGTGAAAATTTAAGTTTCTCAACTTTTAATAAATAGACTTGTAAGATGGCAAAATGCCAAGATAAAAAATATGGATCCTAGGATTTCCAAACAAAGGAATATGCATTATATAGAGAATCTAGTTTGAATTTAAGATATAGTTAAACTTTAATGATCTGAATTACAGAGATGATAGGACTATTATGATGGCTTATTGGGATGAATATAGAATGGGAGATGGGATGAAGGCACTTTGTTAGCTTAGCTCCCACAGGAAAAGTTTAGAGACTGTGACAGTGAGCATAGTAACTACACTGTGGTGTGTACCTCAGAGGTAAGTGCCAGAGCCTTGAGGCTTCTGTAACGGTAATGTCCTGTGTCTTATTTAGCTAAGCTGCTGCAGTAGAGTGAGAATTTTAGGCTTAGTTTTGGGAAGTAAATGAAAAGTAGTAGGTTTTACTATCTTTTGGTTTTAACAAGTGACAGTTTCTTCATGTTAGTACATATAGTGAAAAGTGCTGTTAATAGAGCCCTAAGCCCAACCAGAGCAGGTGTCTTGGCTCTGCTACCAACATGCTTTGTGACTTAACCTCTTTGGAACTCAACTTGCTACCTATCACATGAGATGGCTGGATTAGATGATCACTGTGATCTCTTAGCTCATTAAAAAAATAGTACTTGAGCCCTGTCATGTGCTAGGTGCTGTTCTTGGTGATGGGATATAATTTTTTAAAAAATTCCATATCTAAAAATCTGTGATTCTACATCATTTAGTGCTTTATTTTATAAAGGAGTGAAAATATATATTTTCCCTCTATGAAATTGAATACAACTTTCAAAGCTTGCAGTTGCAGCCACAGCAACAACTCAAGGTGAGCTTAAACAACAAAAAGGGGGCAGGGGTAGGGAATTTATTGGCCCGAATAACTATGAATGCCAAGTTGTAGCATTAGTTTTAGGCATGGCAGGATCGAAGGTTTTAGATGATGTCATAGGGACTAGATTCTGTCTCTTTCCATGTTTCAGCTCTATTTCCTCTATGTAGTGATAAAGCTAGGCTTACATTTTTATAGCTAGTAAATAAAGAAGAACAGTGTCTCCCTCAGAGTCCATAGCTATCCCCTCTGATCAGCCATTTTTTATATCTCCCTACCCCCAACTAGTCACTGGACTACCTCTGAAGTTGGGGAGTTACGACTGTGTGACTGAGAATACCAGTGGAATAATATGGGGTCGAGGAGTTTTTGTTTGTTCGTTTGCTTGTTTTTGTGTTCAGCCACAAGAAGGGGGAAGGAGTTTTGGGTAGGCAAAACCAAAGGATTTCTACCACATGAGCCAAAAAAATAAAGATTACTTTTTAAGAAGTTATTTGAATCAAAGTTATTTTTAATCTTTGTTATGTGATCAAGTGTTCCTTAAAACATTTTAGGATAGGAAAATTAAAGGGTTTCCTGTGTTTTGGATCTGCTCTATTAAGAAAAAGATCAAGTAAAGAGATGTGATTGTTTAATTTTAAGAAAAACCGGGACTTCCCTGGTGGTCCAGTGGGTAAGACTCTGGGCTCCCAGTGCAGTGGGCCTGGGTTTGATCCCTGGTCCGGGAACTAGATCCCACATGCATGCTGCAACTCAGAGATCGCATGCTGCAAGTAAGACCTGGTACAGCCTGAATAAATAAATAAATATTAAAACAAAAAAAAGAAAAACCATGTACTAGTTAACTCTAAGTATAGTGTGAGTTAAAAGCTATTTGCAGCTGTCCCTTAAAACTAGTTTGTCCTTGATCTATGTGAAGTATCCAAAGTAAAAGGGGGGATAATCTTAAGTATCTGGAAATCTGTACTCATTTCTTGGTAGTACTTTGATAAATTCTAATGTATCCAGAAAATGATTACCAGAATAGAGAAGGCACTCAAGATCATATCATAAGAGGAATGACAGAAGACTCTGGGGGACATTTAGCTTGAAGGGTAAACTTAGGTGTGATTTAAGAAATCATTTCAAATTATAGGAAGGTTATGTAGCAGAGGGAAATGAAGATAAGGATAGGAGGTGGCAATTAATGTTTACCGAGCCCTGTTAATAACAACATCTAGCACTGTGCTAGACATTTCATATTTGTCCTATTTGTTGTAATTTTAAGTGATGAAGATTTTGTTTTATTTTTTATTTATTTTTAAAATTTTATTTTTTTAATTTTTGGCTGCGTTGAGGCTTCATTGCTGTGTGCGGGCTTTCTCTGGTTGCAGCGAGCGGGGGCTACTCTTCATTGCAGTGCGCGGGCGTCTCATTGTGGTGGCTTCTCTTATTGTGGAGCACGGGCTCTAGGCACGCGGGCTTCAGTAGTCGTAGCACGGGGGCTCAGTAGTTGTGGCTCGTGGGCTCTAGAGCGCAGGCTCAGTAGTTGTGGTGCACGGGCTTAGTTGCTCTGCCGCATGTGGGATCTTCCCAGATCAGGGCTTGAACCCGTGTTCCCTGCATTGGCAGGCGATTCTTAACCACTGCGCCACCAGGGCAGCCCTGTTTTATTTTTTTTTAAGTGAAACTGAGGTTCAGAAATGTTAAGTAAGTAGCGTAGCGTAAGATCGCAGAGCCAGTAAATGTCCACATATTCAAATGCTGGTCTGACTTCAAAGGCCATTTTGTGTAGGAAGTTACAGGGAGACAGATTTGGATGCATATTATGAAGAACTTTCTAAAAATATAGTAGATTGTCTCACAAGGTAGTGTGTTTTCCTGTCATTGGAGGTGATTAAGGAGAGGCTGATAATCACTTGCAGTGGATCTGTGCACGTTTGGTTTTGGGGGATGAATTATTGAATTTGAGGTTGGTCTTTTTTATATATTATATTTATAGGAGGGTAGAAAAGGCTGTTCAGTGGCTGTTGAGCACGTGTTATGCGTGGAGATGTTGGGAAAACAAAAAGCCTGAGGACATTGTGCATTGCCTTTGTGAGTTTACAGTTTTACTATATCGAGAGCTTTAATGGGCCCTTCTCATTCCTCTCATATGGAAGCTTCATTTCTATTCTATTCTATTCTGAGCTTCCCTTCTCTTTAGTTAAGCCTGGTTTTCTGTCTGCAGTCGTCAAAATTAGCATTCAAGATAGATGTTATTGGAGTTTGTCTTTGAGGTAGCCTTTGAAGAGGGGCTGGGGGTTTGTAACTGGTGTGTAGCTTGCAGTGAGGACCAAATAATGTCTTCATTATAGTTGACCCAGTTTACTTAAAGAAGGGATTGAGTAATTAAAAAAGAAAAAAGTATATGGAAATTGCAGGTATGCCTCCACTTGCTGGGTACTTATTTGGAATATTGTTTCTAGTCTGATAAATAATAGATATAAATAGACCAGGAGAGAGCCTAGATAACTAAACATTTGAACTGGAAAGAATTTGAGCTTCTGTATGAGAAAGGATTAAAAAATACTCCTTAAAAAAAAAATACTCCTTAAGCTTTAGAAGACGTGGTCAAAGTATTAACATATGGATGGAGTAAGCAATACTGACTATTCACCAATTTAAGATTCAGATGCATAGTATGATGCTTACAGGAGGTAATTTTAGGGTAGTAAAAGAAGCTCTGAAGATGATTTCAGATTTCTTATCACCACCATATAGTATAGGTAGAGATAAAATGTTGATTTAAGAAACATGTTAGGGGCTTCCCTGGTGACGCAGTGGTTAAGTATCCGCCTGCCAATGCAGGGGACACGGGTTCGAGCCCTGGTCGGGAAAGATCCCACATGCCAAGGAGCAACTAAGCCCATGCGCCACAACTACGGAGCCTGTGCTCCAGATCCTGTGAGCCACAACTACTGAAGCCCGTGCGCCTAGAGCCCATGCTCGGCAACAAGAGAAGCCACCGCAATGAGAAGCCTGCACACCTCAGTGAAGAGTGGCCCCTGCTCGCCCGCAGGCAGCAACGAAGACCCCAACACAGCCAAAAATAAATGTAAATAAAATAAATAAATTTATTGTTGTGATGAATTGGGAGATTGGGATTGACATATATACAGTAATATGTATAAAATGGGTAACTAATAAGACCCTGCTGTATAAAAAAATAAATAAAATTCAAAATAAATAAATTTATAAAAAAAAGGAACATGTTAGTATTTGTGGGGAAAAAGAGGGGTGGTGAAAATATAGTTTGAAAAGATACCTTTAATATATCAGTTTTATATTTGGAAACAACACTAGGGTTTTTTAATTTTTTAAATAAACTACAGAAAGGATGAGAAAATTTTAAGTTCAAGAAAAGGGGACAGGGCTTCCCTGGTGGCGCAGTGGTTGAGAGTCCGCCTGCTGATGCAGGGGACACGGGTTCGTGCCCTGGTCCGGGAAGATCTCACATGCCGCGGAGCAGCTGCGTCCGTGAGCCATGGCCGCTGAGCCTGCGCGTCTGGAGCCTGTTGCTCCGCAACGGGAGAGGTCACAACAGTGAGAGGTCCGCGTACCGCAAAAAAAAAAAGAAAAAGAAAAAAGAAAAGGGGACATAATTTAAAGATAGAGAAATATCAAGGTAGATAAACTCACGAAAGGCAGAGTTTTATTGAGTGGGAATAAGGGAAATACAGAGGGTATGGGATATATTCTCAGCCTTGAGGTTGAGATAATCATATCTTCCCCTGAGTACCATATTGATTGCATTTAACATCTTTCAGCTTTTAAAGAATAACTTAAATCTTGATCTGTTTCATTTAAGAAATATAATTAAGTAGTAATATATTAAAATCAGATCTTTTGAGAGATTTTTAAAATTGATCCTATAATCCATTTCTTTGTAAGAAGACCAGTTTGAAAAGTACTCATTTTTTAGCACTGTATTCAAGATAGTGGTTCTCTGTGTTGGGAAGGGAGGTAGGAAGAGGAGATGTGTTCAGCTCCCTCTTCCTAGTGTTTTATTTATTAAACTGGGTGGTGAGTTAATGAATATTTTTATATTGTTCTTCATACCTTTTCGTAGGTCTTAAATATATTATACAATAATTTCCCAATTTTTTTATTATGTAAAATATTTAATTACATATGCCCTTCACCTAGATTCAGCAGTTTTTAACATTTTGCCATTTGGGATTTTATCTCTATATGTGTATATATTTATATACATACTTTTTTTCTCTATACTATTTGAAAGTAAGTTGAGACATCATGACAGTTCATTCCTAAATATCACAGTTTTCCTAAGAATAAGGATATTCTTTTCATATAGCTATTGCCATTATAATGGTACCTAAGACAATCAAAAACATCTTACAGAAAAACCCAAATGAACTTTTTGGCTAACTCAGTAATATCCTGTTTATAATTCAATTTCTCCAATTTTCCCTAAGATGTCTTTTGTAGCAGTTTTTATCAATTGTAAAATGAAGGCTCACATACTGCATTTGGTTGTTGTGTTTACTCTCAGTCTGAAATTTTCCTTCCACTTTTTTTTACTTTTGGAGAAGCCCAGGCCAATTTTCTTTTGCATTTTTACCTTTGCTAGCTCATTTCTAAAGACCAAAGGAGATGACTGTCTTATTTCTTGTAGTTTATTATTGTCTAATTATTTTTAGAGTAAAACTTATTATTTATACTTTAAATGTTTTCTCTAAGTTAGGTTTTTAGGTATTACTTAGAGCTTTCTTCCTGTGTTATTGTCATCCAGTAATTAAGAGCTTAATGAGGATAATGTACATCTGGTTGTTGAGTTTCACCAAGGCGGTAGCATTTGTTAAAGTTGCTAATAAAGTGTTGGTATACATAGGGTACAATCAGAATGGTTCATTTCAGACTTAGTGGCATGTAATGAATATCTGTTGAACCATAGAAAAGACTCAGCATAAGCAATTCAAATAAAATTCCAAGGACTGAAATAGTATTTGCAAAGGATTTAATTTATTTGTTGGATTTGACAAGAGTGTAAGAATAGTCTCATGGTTACTTTATATACTTAAATTAGTTCTTTTTTTAAAATTCTGACATTTTTTTGTTGGCATGGCACAAGACTGTTATAGTATTTTCTAACAGTCTTTATGATAATAAAGCAAAGTTGGTGAGTCTTTAAAAATAGCCAAAAAGGGATTTAATGTTCCTAAAATTATTCTTAAGTTTTAATGGTAAAACATTTGTGTTTTTAGATTAGGAGGAAAAACCCTTTTTTCCTGTTTATAGAAGAAAAAAACCTTTCCTTTAATAGATTTTTTTGGTATATGTGTGAATTGTACTTGGAATTCATTTCTTTCCTTTTAGAAATTACTTTTTAATTGGAATATAGTTGATATATAATATTATGTTAGCTTCAGGTGTACTGCATAGTGATTTGACTTTGCATACATTATGAAATGATCACCATGATAAGTCTAGTAACCATCAGTCCCATACAAAGTTATTATAATATTATTGACCATATTCCTTATGCTGTATATTACATCCCATGGCTTATTTATTTTGTAACTGCAGGTTTGTACCTCTTAATCCCCTTCACCTGTTTCACATCCCTCCCCCGCAACCACCCATTTGTTCTCTGTATCTATGAGTCTGTTTTGGTTTTGTTTTGCTTGTTGCTTTATTTTGTTTTTTAGATTCTGCATAATACCCTTTAGATCCAACCATGTTGTCACAAATGGCAAGATTTCATTTTTTATGGAGGTCATTTCTGAAGTGATGCAAGAGAGGTACCCAATGGCTAGTTGTAAATACAGATCTTTGTCTTAATAGAACTTGAATAAGTAAATGAGAGCTATTTTCATTTTCAAGCTAATTCTCCTACATAGTCCCTTTTAAAATAAAGTTTAAGACCATATGTTTTAAAACTTCTTGCTGGGCATACTCAAAGATACACAGTACTTCACAGAAGCCCAGGAAGGCTTGTTTTTTTTTTTTTGGCTGTGCCACACGGCTTGTGGGATCTTAGTTCCCCAATCAGGGATTGAACCCAGGCCCTGGCATTGAAAGCACCAAGTCCTAACCACTGGACCGCCAGGAAATTTCCCAAGGCTTGTATTTTTGAGTACTCCTTGTTCATCAGCAAAGATGGTATCTTGTATAAATTTAAGTTGTCAGGTGTACTGAATAACTTCAAATTATTGTGGGACTAGGTAACCAATTAAACAAGGACAAATGATATTAATCTATATTGCAGGAAAAATAAAGTATATAATCTTTATATTAAAGAAGAAATTTTAATTGGGACTTTTTGTTCATTTGGTCTACTTGAGATTTTGATTTTTATGGAAGTGAAATTATGAATATAAAGTATGTTTCCAATTGTAGCATGTAGCATGCTCTGTGTATCTGCTGACTTTTTTTCTGAGATTTTCTTGAAGTTGAAAGTTATTTTTTTATTGAAGTATAGTTGATGTACAATATTATGTAAGTTGAAGTTGAAATGAGTTATTAAATAACTTATCTGTAGTTCTTATTGAGAGAGAATGCTCCCTTTTAAGAAATCAGAATTTTCATGCCAAACATTTAATTAGTGATTTTACTCTCGGGTCCTTTCGCTAACTTATGAATTGCAGTTTGGATTGGGATTTTTTTTTTTTTAATGTTTGCTTTTTAATGCAGAGGTGGGTTTAATAAAAGAGCAATTTATTTAGACTTTTAAAGTTTTTAACTAGAAATTATTTTATCTTGCTAGGAGGCAGGTGGAAGTCATCATAAAGTTTCTGTTTCACCCGTTGTCCATGTTCGAGGACTCTGTGAATCTGTGGTGGAAGCAGACCTTGTGGAGGCTCTGGAAAAATTTGGGACAATATGGTAAGGCCAACAGGGACTTCATACAGATTGTGAAAACAGTATGGTAGAACAAACTTTGCTTGCTTGCTATAAGCCTTGATGTTTAACCATAGTATATATTGTTTGCCTATGATTGTATATCTTTGAAGCCTTCTGAGGCTTTCTGGGATTATGCATGGATGAATTTTTGTGTATCCATGATCCCCTCTCACTCCTCAACCAGGTTGTGTGTAAAATTGATTATTTCATCTTTCATCTGATTTTCAAATGAATCCATGATTCCTTCTTAAACGCTGCTTTTAAACCATTGGGTTAATTATGCCCTTCATCTTCAGAATTTCAAATAGTGGTACTTAAATACTGATTTTGTTTTGTTTTGTTTTGTTTGAACTATTTAAGAATTAGTTGGCAATGAAAAGTGTGTAGATTAAGGGTAGGCATTATTTGCTTAGGTGCGTGTTGCTGTGAGTTCTTATGCAGATCATGAGCGTCAGTGTTTTATCTTGGCTTGTCTTCCTTTTGTGTTTTATATTCACTCAGGCTCCTCCTTTTTCCACAGCTGGTGTGTACTTAAGAATATTGACTTAAATGAAATATATAATTAGAAAAGTGAATCTGCTGCAAAAATAGACACTCTAAAACATTTTGTAGATTATTTTTGGAATATGCCTGGCTGTTCTCTTCTTAGTATGGATAATCTAGAGTTTATTTTATTATTTTTTTTCCATTGATGAGTACATTTGGGGTTTTTGTTATAGGCATCAGACACAGACTAAGTCATAATATGTAAGTAGAGAAATTTCAATATACTTGCTGAGATCACTTGATTGCTTCAATTTTATAAAAATTTATGTGGAGTTTTGAGTATTGAAAGGATGGTGAATAAATAGATGGGGAGGGAGTGATCAGAGGTTTCAACAGAGGAATCATTGCTTCAAAGGAGTAGGGGTTGTGTTACCTTCCATCATGGGATCTTTTTAATTAATTTCCTTGGTGACCTCATCGAGAGATGGATGACTTAGCAAACTTGTTACCCTTAACTTATGTACCTCAGAAACCACTGTTAACATATTGTTGATCCTTGGAGGTACAAATTGGAAATCCACACAGGCATTAAAAAAGCCCATTTCTTGAAATATCACTAAGATAACTATATCACTTCTTAGTAATTTGGAGTGGATATTGGTAGTTAAGTTTGTCTGGACAGTTACATAGTATTGAAGCAGACTCCTTAGGCTATATTTATTTAGACTTGCATGTTGGTACTAGTCTAACCCAGTCACTATAAGGACCTTCTAGGTGGTGCACTGTTTCATGGAGTTATAAAAAGATGGTTATCTCTGAATTATTACTTTCTTCTGTTCTTATATATTTAGGGTTTTTTTTGTTTGTTTGTTTTTATTTTTCTTTTTTTTTTTTCTGCTGTATGTGGGCCTCTCACTGTTGTGGCCTCTCCCGTTGCGGAGCACAGGCTCCATACGCTCAGGCTCAGCGGCCATGGCTCACGGGCCCAGCCGCTCCGTGGCAGGTAGGATCCTCCCGGACCGGGGCACGAACCCATGTCCCCTGCATTGGCAGGTGGATTCTCAACCACTGTACCACCAGGGAAGCCCCATATTTAGGGTTTTTAAAGTTATTTTCTTAGAGCCAAGAAATACCAAAGCAATGTCAGAAAACAAGTTGATGAGCAAATACAGTTGGAAACTTCAGGGAAATAATAACTATATTGATATTTTGATGTTAATTACGACCATGACCTGAATGTTGGGGATTAAAGAAATACAACTATTTGTTTAAGTTTGTAAGTAATTTGAATTACTTCTGAGTGGCCTGTCCGTTTTTATTATTTTATTTATATACTTAAAAAAAATTACTTATTTGGTTGTGCTGGGTCTTAGTTGTGGCAGACAGGCTCCTTAGTTGCAGCTCGTGGACTCTTAGTTGCAGCACACATGTGGCATCTAGTTCCCTGACCAGGGATGGAACCCGGGCCCCCTGCATTGGGAGCTTGGAGTCTTATCCACCATGCCACCAGGGAAGTCCCAGTTTTAGACTCTATACTGTTTGATACTTAGTCCATGGTAATGTGTTCCATATATGAATTTTATTTAGTTAATTTTCATATTACATCGTTCTGTCCTCGAGATTGGTAGTTATGTGTATAGAAAAGTCATGAAATAATCGGAACAAATTAGTGTATAATTACGAGCTTAATTGGCATAAATATGTATAATAGAAGTTTCAGTTGTGTGGAATGATCTTGAATAAGAGGTGGCTGCTACTAAAGCTAAAAGAACCTTGAAGAGCCTCCTATGAGGAGTAGGTGTTTTGCTTCAAAATGTTGCATTTATAGAACCTTTCCCTATTTTTTTATTTATTTGTTGATTTATTTAGTGGTGTGGGGGGGGAGGGAATTATAAAGATTATAAAGAAACTGCTCGTCTTAAATAGGTGAGTCACCAAGTTCAATATATAGTAAGTTGATACTTAAAAACTAGATGTATAGGAAAGAAGTTCAGGATAAACTATAACAAGATCTTGAGAACGGTTGTGTCAGGATAATAAAATTGCTATTTTTTTGTCTTTATTTAATCAAAAGAATATTTAGAAATATATACTGAGTCGCTTTTCCTCTCTTATCCCCTCTCATTAAAGGAGAGGATGCTAGGTAGTGATTAGCTATACCAGTTTAAATTTTAAAACAAAACTTTTGGGACCTAATTTGTGTAGTAAATCTCTTGCTTCCTCCTGTTTTTATTTAAAAATTAGTAAACATGTTTTAAGCTATTAAGTTGAAAGCACCCACCCTACCTACCATGTTCCTTAGACTTTTTATTTTTTCTCTCTTTGGTCTTCCAGTCTTTCTCATACTAATGCTTTAAAAAAAATTTTTTTTTTAATTATATGCCAGGGCTTCCCTGGTGGCACAGTGGTTGAGAGTCCGCCTGCCGATGCAGGGTACACGGGTTCGTGCCCCAATCCGGGAGGATCCCACATGCCGCGGAGCGGCTAGGCCCGTGGGCCATGGCCGCTGGGTCTGTGCGTCCGGAGCCTGTGCTCCACAACGGGAGAAGGCCACAGCAGTGAAAGGCCCGCGTACCGCAAAAAAAAAAAAAATTAGTAAACATGTTTTAAGCTATAAGTTGAAAGCACCCACCCTACCTACCATGTTCCTTAGACTTTTTGTTTATTTTTTCTCTCTTTGGTCTTCCAGTCTTTCTCATACTAATGCTTTAAAAAAATTTTTTTTTTTTAAATTATGTGCCCTGGGAGGGAGCAAAGCTAAATAAATGGCTGCTTCCTCTTAAAAAAAAAAATTATGTGCCAGGGCTTCCCTGGTGGCGCAGTGGTTGAGAGTCCACCTGCCGATGCAGGGTACGCAGGTTCATGCCCCGGTCTGGGAGGATCCCACATGCCGCGGAGCGGCTGGGCCTATGAACCATGGCCGCTGAGCCTGCGCGTCTAGAACCTGTGCTCCGCAACGGGAGAAGCCACAACAGTGAGAGGCCCAAGTACCGGCAAAAAAAAAAAAAAAAAATTATGTGCCAGGGACTTCACTGGTGGCGCAGTGGTTGAGAGTCCGCCTGCCGATGCTAGGGGACACGGGTTCGTGCCCCCGTCTAGGAAGATCCCACATGCCTTGGAGCGGCTGGGCCTGTGAGCCATGGACGCTGAGCCTGCGCGTCCGGAGCCTGTGCTCTGCAACGGGAGAGGCCACAACAGAGAGACGGCTGCGTAACACAAAAGAAAAAACAAAACAAAACAAAACAAAACAAAAAAATGTGCCAAACACTTTAAGTGAATTCTAAAATGTCTTTGTGACATTCTAATTTTCCCTTCCCTATCTTCATATGATGCCACTTTTCCTGGGTAACCTGTTTAACCTTTAGCTCTGTGCTTCTAGCTTACTGCTTATAGTTAATGACAGTACTTTTTACTACAAACAGGTGAGTCTATTTTAATAGGCCAATAAAGAATTTAAATATTTTTGGGCCTTTATAATTTTTCTGTGTTTCCAAAGAGCCAAAGGGCATTATTAACATATTTACTTGGTGATATCATTTAGCTATAAAACAACTTATATTTGTGAGAGGAGAATATTTATTATTCCTTAATTTCTTTAGCGTAGACCTGATTCCAGGGTTTTCTATTTTTTTGTATGCAAGACTTTAGAACTTTAGCTAGGAGTTTGCATTTCTAAAACGAATGTTTCTCTCTGGGACTTTATATCTTGCATTTATAAACTAATCCCAGGCGTTATGTTTTCTGTGTTTTATTCTTTAATTGTGAATGATGTGGGTTGAGAGAACTAATAAGCCTCATAGACCAACAAATATTGATTGAATGCCTGTCATGTGCCAGGCTCCGTTTCTAGATTCTGAGGGTGTAAAGATGATTGAGGCAAGGCAAGCAATATGTATGCAGGAACTGTAATCTTGATGATAATCCTCCCAGTTGTATAAATTAGGAAGCTGAAATTCATAAGAAATTACATAATTTGCCAGGCTACAAAGTGGTCTGTTTCTTACTAAGAAACACTTGCTAGGTTTTGAAGTTTAGTGGTTGGTCCTGGATGTCTGATTGAGAAGCAGTGCTGTCACTGAGTACCTGACCTGATGTTATTTCTCTGGCCTTCTGCTATTATAAAAAGCACATTGATTGTATTTTAAAATATTTTTAAGGTCCTTGTTCCTGTGAATAAAGGACATGTTTCCCTGTTCTGATCCATGTGTTCTGATTTCTTGCTAACCTCCCTTCCTTCATTTCTTTACTTTTCATTTCATGTATTAAAATATATTCCCCTTCCCAAAGAGTATAAAATGAAGAGTAAATACTTCATTGTCTTGGCCATAGCATCCATGATTACCATATTCTAGTGAATATCTTTTTATGGATTCTTTAATATTTAAAAATATTTAAGAATTTTAGAGGAGATTATTTTATGAAATTTGGTCTGTTTGTAGTTGCTTCTTTTTGTCTTTTGGTTCTCTGTTTTTAGTAAGACAAATGGAAGTGTAGTCATTTCTTAGTGTGGCGGTTACTTGTTTGCAAAATTCAATAGAGATGGTAGTTTCTGTTGTCGAGGAGATCCATCTGCTAACCTTCTCTTGAGTTTTATCTCTATTGATTTCTTTTTTTTAAATTTTTTTATTGAGGTATAGTTGCTTTACAGTGTTGTGTTAATTTCTGCTGTTCAGCAAAGTGGCTCAGCTATACATATATATTATTTTCCATTATGGTTTTTCACAGTATGTTGAATATAGTTCCCTGTGCTACACAGTAGGATCTTCTTGTTTTTCTACTGATTTCTGTATCTAGGTATTTTCTAATGCTGCTTGGAAGTGGCAGCCTGAGGAATAAACTGGATGGCATTATTAACAACTGGTAACAGAATTGTGCTTGAGGAGGGCATGAGGTAGTTAAAAGCTTTCAGTCACCGGAGGAGGAGGTTTCAAATATGTGCCATCTACCTGGTATACCACAATTTATTTGGATAATTTAAGAGTTGACTAATATTGGATACAGGTAGTGAAGACTACTAATCTGTATGATTTGAGACATTTTTATTAAAGTCTGCTTTTACTTGATTGAGAAAAATAATGTTAATTGAACTTGCTATATTATTCTTTCCCAATCTCCCTTTCAGCTATGTGATGATGATGCCTTTTAAACGGCAGGCTCTAGTGGAATTTGAGAACATAGATAGTGCCAAAGAATGTGTGACGTTTGCTGCAGATGAACCCGTGTACATAGCTGGTCAGCAGGCTTTTTTCAACTATTCTACAAGCAAAAGGATCACTCGGCCAGGAAATACTGATGATCCATCAGGAGGCAACAAAGTTCTTCTGCTGTCAATTCAGAATCCTCTTTATCCAATTACGGTGGTATGTATTTTAGTAAGACAAACTAAATTAAAAGTGATTTTGGAATTTGTCTTGAGTGACTAATCTGTAGTTTTCTTCACTGCCATATAGATATTTCAAAATAGTGGATTTTTAAAAAAGAATTATTAAAATTAATTTTAATTTTGACTATCAAGTTTAGTGAACAAAGACATGGTGAGCACTAAAGCTATAAAAAGTCAGAAGCACGGTTGTCACAATTAAATAAGCACATTAAATTTTTTAATTAACATCAGTGTTAACTCTCTTTCTGTTAATAAAGCGTTAGACGGACTTGGTGGAAATGATCCAAGAAATCTCTCTCTAATATGCCAGCACATGTATTAAGAGCATCTACTAGGTAGTGACAGAATTCCATAGTACAGTAAGATACATTTATCATTATAAGCTGTTTAGAGATAGCTTGTTAAAAACTTCTCTGATTTACCTAAAAATTCCCTTCTTCACTCTTTAGAAAAGTGATATTAAAATTTAAAAGGATTCATGTTCTTGAACCAGTTCAGTTTTCTACTTCATGATAATCACATGCTGTTTAATAATAAACTAGTGATAAGGACACTGGATTTTTGTAATGAATAAAATATCACAATAAGAAGAGCTTCATTTAGTATGATTTCTAGGGGATATGATATTTTGACATAAACTTAAAGCATAAGAAACTATTTAAATTTAGACATTATGTATCTATTTACTTTTGTAATATGTATAGACTTATTAATAAACAATATTAATATATTTACAATACTTGGTGTTTTAGGAGAAAGAATATAACTAGTACAAGTACTCCAATTTATTTACTGTATCCTTAGTACCTAATGGTGTAGCTGTGTAATTGTAGGTACTCAGAATTTTGAAAGTTGAAGAATTGTTCCTAAGTGGGTATTTAGGGTTCTCTCTTAGATGATTCAGGCATCTTGTTTGGTGAAATTTAACTCAATATAAATGATCTTCCCTGGGTCTTTTATCTATAGCCATTGTCCTTGAAAATAAATACTGAGTTGTTTTACTACTACTCTTTAATAAATATTTATTATTATAATTTAAGTTATTATAGTATTAAACATTTCAGAGTCACATTTGGAAAAAAACAAAGTGATTACAGCTTTAGTTTATTAATTGTGTATTGTTAGAGATTCTTTTAGGTACCTGTTAAGAAAATAAAAATTGAGGATTCATTTAGGAGATTAAAAATAAGTAATAATGCTTTTCAGATGTTTCATTGGAAGTTCTCTAATGTGGGTATATTGTGTAGGTGAAGAAATAACTTTAGATTTATTAAAGTGTTGCAGTTTTTAAAAGTTTAATTAGTACTTAACAGAAATGACATCTTGACAGTTTTTTTTAGTAAAATAAAAGAGTATAGCTTTATTATTTTTCTAAGTATAAAATGTGATGAAGTCTTGTTTTCTTTACTTCATAGGATGTTTTATATACTGTATGCAATCCTGTTGGAAAAGTGCAACGTATTGTTATATTCAAGAGAAATGGGATACAAGCAATGGTTGAATATCCTTTATTTGTAAATTTTTTATTGATGTGTATGAATACTGTGTATATAGATCTTAATTTTTCCTGTTTAATCATTTCTAGACAAGTGATGTTTATTCTCCCCACCATCCCCTATATCTATTTGTCTTCGATTTAAAGAATGAAACTGCAGTACCCACAGAGAATTTTACTATTTTTGATAAAATAACTTGCTACCATAAAATAGTCCATTGTTTCATCTTACAGCGTGCTTTGCGTTTTTAATGAGGAAAAAATAACACTGTTTGATAATATGTTCACTTGTACCTTTTTGAAATTTTTCCCAAATGGACTTTTCTGAATCTCTCTTTAAAATAGGCAGCTTGGAAGTATCAAAACGTTGGAGTTAATAGACCATTTCTTGCCTTTCTTCATTGAATCTTTTAAATGGTCATGGTTTATGTAAGACCTGCTTCCCTATGTTAAATTTGTTATACATTGAGTAAAAAGAGCAAGTTGCAAAATAGTACATATAGTACAATCCCATTAAAAAATAATAATTTTAAAAAGATGTAACTTATGTGATGCATAGAAAAAGGTTGGGATATACAACAAATGCTTTTTTTTTAATTTTTTAAAAATTTCATTTATTTATTTATTTATTTTTGGCTGCATTGGGTTTTCGTTACTGCACATGGGCTTTCTCTAGTTGTGGCGAGTGGGGGGCTACTCTTCGTTGTGGTGTGCAGGCTTCTCATTGCAGTGGCTTCTTTTGTTGTGGAGCACAGGCTCTAGAGTTCAGGCTTAGTAGTTGTGGTGCACGGGCTTAGTTGCTCCGCGGCAATGTGGGACCTTCCTGGACCAGGGCTGGAACCCGTGTCCCCTGCACGGACAGGCGGGTTCTTAACCACTGCGCCACCAGGGAAGCCCTATAGCAAACCCTTTATGGTGCTTACTCTGGCAAGTTGTTTTTGCTTTTTTTTTTCCTACTACTTTTGTGGTTTGATTTTTTTAATTTTTTTTAACAATTAGAAACTTAAGTAATTTTTAAAAACTAGTAAAATGAAAGATAAAGATTATAAACTCAGCCTTCTCAGAAATATATAAAAATCAAGTATTTCTTTTGTATTATATTGATTCTTTGTAATGTTCCTCCTACTTTATTTATTTATTTATTTTTGGCCATTCCATGCAGCTTGCACAGCTTGCAGGATCTTAGTTTCCTGACCAGGGATTGAACCCCGCGCCCTTGGCAGTGAACGTGTGGAGTCCTAACCACTGGACCGCCCTGTTCTTCCTACTTAAAGAGTAAAATATTTCCTGTTTCAAGATAGAAAGCTGGCCTTTGCTAGGGAATGGGACCATGCTCCATGCTCCCTCCCACACACCCCCAAACCACAGGTTATAAAGTACTTCTGATGACCTAGAAGGATTAATGTATTATGAGTAGTTTTGGTTGTATTACATTTTCTTTGGTACCCTTGATCTTAAAAATAAATTCTCCTACTAAAATTCATAGAAATTTTATTTGGTAAAGCATTTTCAGAAGTGAGAAAGTTATTTCTCATTTTTTTCAGTCCATTTCTTATGGAGTGAATAATGGTAAATTTTGGACACCTTAAACCAAATTTCCTTAATAGAGCTTATGTTTGAATCAGTCCTTTGTGCCCAGAAAGCTAAAGCAGCACTCAATGGAGCAGATATATATGCTGGATGTTGCACACTAAAAATTGAATATGCAAGGGTAAATATTTTTTTTCAACACTTCACCAAAGAAATATATATGCTTTGGATATACAATTTGAACTTACTTTCTTTTTAATCTTAACAGCCAACTCGTCTAAATGTTATTAGGAATGACAATGACAGTTGGGACTACACTAAACCATATTTGGGAAGACGAGGTAAGTATTTTATGCATTTTAGATGTACTTACATCTGCTGTCAAATTTTTACATGCAGTTAGAGTCCTTTTTCCTGAGATGAGCTAGTTCATTCAAATGATGAAAACCTTGTTGGTGAAGCTTTTGTTGCAAAAGACCTTGTAATGCTGGAAAAGAACCTTGAACATTAGTGCCCCTTACTGGTATGTACTGAGTTATTTATATTTAGTTCAACAAGGAGCCCACACATACAGGCACGCCCGCAGTTCAAGGACTTGCATTTCTCCAAGCAGCTCTCTCTCTTTGGAGGAGAGGAAACTGATTCAGAATATTACTTACAAACTGCAAACTTGCACACTGCTTCTCTATGGAAAGGACTTTTCCCCCAAGCTGGACGAGGCATTAAGAAGGATAGAGGACTCCAGCAGGCTGACTCTACACTTCATCACGCACAACATCGGCATCAGCAAAAAGCCCTCTGAAAAACTCAGACTTGCAATTCACCTTGACTGCATACTGCATGCACCATCACCCCAAGTTTTTAAAGGAGGACACTTAACAGTACTTCAGACTTGCATGGGATGAATACCATGATAGACTGTGCCCACTTATTCAAGTTGTATGTATATATTGGTTTGACTTCCCTTAAGGTTTCAGTTGTAGAATTTAAAACTTTTCACTGACGGATACTAGATTTTATATACAATGTTGTAAATCTTAATGCCCGTTGCTGTAACTGTTAGCAGCTTAGATTCAAATTGTTAATTGACAAATAACCAGGGCCAATTTATCTACAGGTCTTGGGAATTATAATGCTCAACCAATCCACACAGATATTAAAGATAAAAGGATTAGAAAGGTGCATACTTGCTGCACTTTAAGTTTACTTTTTTTTTTTCCCTCAATTGTGGACATTGAATAGAATAACATAATGAAAAGATGCATTATATGTAAAAGACGATTTTCTGTGTGGTTTGATTTTTGTAAAGTGGCTGTTTATAAGTTGTCACTTTTTGTAACAATTTAAGGTTATCACTCATGTTAATTTGTGTAACTAGAAATTTTGACATTTAAAATGTAGGTGAAAGTACCATGTGTGTTCAAGGTAGAATATATTTAAACTTGATAAATCTGAAAATAGGAGCATTTCATTTGAGATGCATTTTCACCTATAACTTATAAATGCTAGATTTCATGAGCATAGATTTGACTGATAAAATTGTTCAACTAACTGTATGGCAATTCTGGAATATACAAATCAAAATGTGGATCTTGTAAAAACAAGGGGGCTGCAGTATTGGCTACATCTCAACTACAATATCAGTGTCTGAACCATGTGTTGGAAAAACTCACCAAGATGAGTATGTCTGTAGAAGTCAGTAAAGTAGGAAAAATTTTTATGGCATCCAAAATATCTTGGGCAGTAGGGACTCCATAGTGCATGTACTCTTGCCAAAAGAAAAAAATGAGACTGCGGTGATCCTTTGCATGTTTGAATATTTAGGACTTTTGGATGATTGGCCCCTTTAATTCTTAGTTCTTAGGAAATCATCTTGCCTTATGCATGGGGTTGCAGACAGGTTTGTTTGGTAATGCAGCTTTGGCTGGACCCCACATTTTTCACTATCACAGAAATCTGCTTGGCAGAGGCTTGGTCCAGTTGAATACAGTATTGAAAAACAAAAGCCTTAGTACTCAAACAACAGAACAAGTGGTTGATGAGAAATCTCTCACTTCTGTTAAGTTACAGTTACTGAATATTCAGGTTTTTTTTTAACTCATTTGAAATAGTTTTGATTACATTTCTCTTAATGTCTCTTAAAGCATTTATAGATATGCTTCTTATTTTAATAGTGTTTATTCTTTTTTTTTTTTTTTTTTGCGGTACGCGGGCCTCTCGCTTTTGTGGCCTCTCCCGTTGCGGAGCACAGGCTCCGGACGCGCAGTCTCAGTGGCCATGGCTCACGGACCCAGCCGCTCCGTGGCATGTGGGATCCTCCCGGACCGGGGCACGAACCCGCGCCCCCTGCCTCGGCAGGCGGACTCTCAACCACTGTGCCACCAGGGAAACCCAATAGTGTTTATTCTTTTAAAAGGTCTGAATTTTACAAAAGCCAGCTTAGATTTTTATACAAGGAATTACAGTCAGAAAGTTTAGAAATGTGTAAGGTAGATATTTAAATAGGGAAATATAATTAAAGGAGGTAAAACAGAGTTTTAGTTATTTATGCTTTCAAGGGAAAAGAATTCTTGTTTTCTAATTCCTTACAGGTAGATACTTGTCTGTATAGCAAATATCATATGGCAGTTTGTTTTTTTGTAGTGACTTTAGCTTCCACTCACGTTGATACTGAATTGTAACTTTTTCTACCAAAAAAGAGTGATTTTATAAATATAACCTCATTTCAAAAAGTTCTTTTCAGCTCAAATTACGTTTTATTGCAAAGAATTCGTAGCCTAGACTCCAGAGAATCCCTCCAGAAATGTTAAGCAACACTTGTGTATGTGTGCATCTTTTGGGGGAGAAAAGGTCCACAGCTTCCAACAGATTTCAGACTGAATCCATGAAAGGTTACAAACCACTATTTATAGACCGATATATTCAGTGTTTGACTCTTCCTCACCCTTCTTTATGGGACCTTATATTAGGTAGTAAATGCTTCCAATAAAGAGAGTTATTGAAGAGTTATTGAAGAGAAATATATTATGAAGAGAAATTATTCAAGAGAAGTAATGACAATGTTTGGCTGAAAGATACCTTGGAGATCATCTACTCTAACTTCTTCACTTTATGAATGAAGATTGTTTCTATGATTATATAGCAAATTACTGGTTAAGTTGAAAATTTATGATTCCTGATTCAGTGCTCTTTCCTTTATAGCACACAGTTAACTATATCAGTAAAACTAAGCCGTGAAGACTTTATGGTGGTTTTGGTTTAAGATTCTTAGATCAGATAAGGACTTATATTTACCATTTGGTGGCATGCTTAAGCAGAGGAATGTTAGCAGAATGGAACAGCAGACTGGATTGATTGAAGAGGAGTGAGACTTAAATGATGATGCTGGAAGCCGTGTAATGGAAAGAAGGAACTGTGAATGTTTATACTGGAGAAGAAATGACTTTGGGGAAATGGAGGATCATAATAACTTCTAAGCATCTGAAAGGGTTCTTGGAGAAAGACTAAGTAATGAGTAAGGCTGTGAAGCCCTAAATGGAGTAGAATATATATAGAGGACAAATTTCTGTACAATATAGAAATTAATTTTCTCATGATTTAGAACTAACTGAAAATGTAAGGGAAAGTAGTGAGTACCTTGTTACCAGTGTTGGGTAAGCAGAGGCTAGATGGTCCCAATTGATGGTCTCAGGGATGATGTAAAGAGAATTTAACACTGAATAAAAGTTGAACTAGATGACCTCCTAGGTCCCTTTCAGTGCTATGATAACTTGGAATAGGTAATTAAAACAATACTTCTGTAGACCGAAGTGAAAATTAAAGTATTTCTCATCTCCCATAAACCTCATTTGTTTAGGTGACTAAGGATATGTAGAAAGCCTTTCTCTTTGAATTTTCAAAGATGAGAATGATCAGACTCTTCAGATACATTAAAAAAAAATCTTACTGAACACCATAATTTGATCAGCAAACTTTCCCAAAGTATTATACAATGATTTTTAAAATTTACTAACATAGGATGTGCTATTTTAGAAACTTAGAAGTAATTTTTTTATTGATGTCTCAGATTTGGGAAAATTGGCATGCCTTCCCTAAAAATGTAGTTAGCATAAAAATTATCCTTTAGGAGTATTGTAGTACTCTCGTCCAATAATGTAGCCCCCTTGGTTAGCTTTAACTTGATATATTTAAACTTTGGGGAGTGCTTCTAGTTCTGCCTGGTGTTAAGGTCTATAGACAATGGCCAGTCCATGACACAATATGGACCAGTGATGTGAAAATTTCCAGCTCTCCAGTCAGTAGGTGTTTGTAAATATGTGTATATACATACAAAATACTCTGTGTTTACTGATTGTGAAACCATGTAATACAGGTTGTTGTTGGCTTATGCTGAACTTCTTGAAAGAAGCCCACTTTGAAAATGTGTTGCTGTTGAAGCTAATAGTATGCATCAGGTACTGTCTTTCAAAAGTACTGCACTTAAAGCTTGTTTTAAAGACATGTATTGGTAAAAACTTCTGTACAGTGTCAAACTCTAGCATTGTATACATCACCTTCTGAAAAGTATCCATTCTTTCCTTTAATTTGAAAGTGTGATTGTATTTGGCATTTGCCAAAAAGATATTCTCAAGTTAAGTGGAATTTGTTAGATAGAATTATTTTCTTAAACTTTTGGTGTTTGTATTTAAATTGGATATGAATGGATGTTTAACGTTAACCAGGAATCACATTTCTCTTATGAATTGTAATGGATGTTTTGAATGGGTGTTTCCCATGTGAGAACTCTGTTCAGTACTTGGGTCAAAATTGTTAAAACCATGTTTCTACTTTTGTGTCAGATAGAGGAAAGGGTCGCCAGAGACAAGCCATTTTGGGAGAACACCCTTCTTCGTTTAGACATGATGGCTATGGTAAGTTTGTCAAGGCAGAAGGAAGGTAGTATAGACAAACTATTAGAATTTTTGCATTTCTGATGAAGAATGGCACAATTCTTGTCTCTATTTTTCCTGCCCACCTGACTTGGTTTATGGGATCAGTCCCTTATAAATGTACTCCAAAGGAGTTGTCCCAAATCCTTTGTTTTCTTAGGCTATTGTTATATTACATAATCTTTGATATAAATGAGAGCTATTGTTTGGGATTGAAAGCTTTTTTACCATTATATTTTGTTTTGTTTTGTTTGGGCTTTGATTAGTAAGGGGCTCTAGTCTGTCAGAGGACCAGAAAGAAGTACAGCTCAGTAAGTGTATTTTCTTCCATTCTAGCAGTTATGAGTAAAGAGGAATTTAGAGTAATAAAAGGCAGAGAGAATGAGGTATTTGTTGAAAGGAAACATGTTTTTGGTTAGATCCTTAATTCTTTTAGTTCTACAGTTGGTACTTCAGCTTTGGTTAAATTTGTATTTAATTCTTTTTTAAAAACTTCTCAGTTTTAATGTTTGCTATGTTGATAAGTTAAGATTATGAAAGCTAGAAGAATAATCTTCCCCAGGAAGAAGTTAGGTATCAGACTGTTGTCTTTGTTAAGTAGATGTTGAGAATTGTTATTGATAAAAGTTTAAACTGGTTATAAGTTCTGTGTTTTTAAATATTTTTTTAGTTTTTAGCTGTAGTTATTGACCCACCCATTCTGTGGTTTAAAGTTGAAGTACAATTAGAGGCACTGTTAGAAGTGGTAGAAAATAGAAATTGCTATGTTGTACTCTTGGGAGTTATTATCGAAAAGCCACCAGTGTTTCCTGTTTGAAATATTTTCAAATTGTGTACATGTTTGATGACCATTCTTACCTGTGAGTTTTAGCTTATTCCCTAGTGTCTTTATTTGAACTCCAGGAATTTATTAACTCTGTGTGTGTGTGTTTTTGTGTGTATGTGTATTTGTTCAAGTTTCTGTGGTAGTCTATATTGCAGAAGAGATTATGAAACAATCTCTATGTTATGTCAAAACAGTAAGTGTGGTATAGAAGGAAAATCTTACTGCAGTCGTTTTCGTGTGTTCCTTGATCATTTTTCTTAGTTGTTTCTTTAACAGAGTAAATATTAAATATGGTCATACAAGTAGTTTTCTGATCCTGCAATGAAGAAACACTTATTAGGAATCTACTGTGCATTGTATAATGGAGGATTTCAAAAGAATGGCTAATCAAAGTTTGTAGTATAGTTGTAGAGTATGTAAGTGTGTCATGGCTGTTAGCTTAAGGCCAAAAATTGGTTAAATGTTCTGCTAAAGGGGGTTAGAAAAATCTGTGAGCATATAAATGAAGGACAAAACTCTACTGTAGTAATGTTGACACAGACTGTTTTCTCAGTATGGCTTTTCAGTTTTGTCTTCACTTAATAAAATACAAGGAAAATTGCATAAACAAGAATATGTTATATGCCCTAGAAGAACTTTATATTTTCTAAAAGCCTATTGTGAATTTCTGTGTCAGTTTCATGCCCTTATTTATTTAGAGTGTGTGTGTGTGTGTGTGTTCACGTGCGTGCACATGTGCGTGTGTGTATAAATATTAAAATGTAAGCTTACTTAAGGAGAGGTGCAAAATTCTTTGGAATGACGTTTGTTAAATAGGGATCATTCAGGTTCTGGAGAGTCCTGCTGAGGAGGAATGGTTATGGTGGGGTTGTGTAGGGGCGTCCATTCTGAGCTATGTCCATTGAAACATTTAACTAAGGAAAATCTGTTCTACTTTCCTAGGGAAGTAAGCAGAACAGGATATAGGAGATAGTGACAAATAAAGATTGATTGAGGAGAGAAGTAAGATGAGGAAATTGGGGAAAAAGCAAAGATGACAGTGGGTGCTTGTGATATTAGCCTTTTTACAAATGCTTCAAATCACAGCTGTATCCCTTCAGATCAGCAGTTCAACAAAACAGATTTATTTGCATTTTAGTGTCATATCATAGGTAGCTTTTCCTTTAAAATGGTATGTGAGAAAGAAGGAATAGAAAAGGTTTATTTAATAGATTAAATTTATTCACATAGTTTATTATAGCAGTATAAATTTGTGCTTTCAGAATTCTCTAGGTCTTTTAATTTGGGAAGCCCAGCCATGTGAGATGAACTGATAGAAGCCCTCATATTTGAAAAGTGGCAAAAAATAATGTACAAATTTATTTGCTCTGAGCACAAGAAAAATTTCTATATTAATTGTTAGCATCTTTGGATATGGTTCCTGGACCAAAGATATTTTAAGTATCAAAGATGGGAAAGGCCTTCAAAATGTTCAAGATGCTGTTTATGTAGCATTTTTCCATATAAGTGAATTTTTTAAAACCTGAAGCTGCAAAACATTTTGCATGAACTATTTAGTATAGGAAGCTTTTAAGAGACTTTTTTTTTCTTATCTTCTTAATATAGGTAACAATTTAAATAGTGTAAGTAACATAATTTAATACTTGTGGCCCAATGTCATAATTACAAACATCAGGTATTCTTTTGCACTGAATTTAATTGTTACCTATGGCAGTAGATTACAAGAGTTTTTGGACCTTGGTCAACTTAAGCAGAGTGTAAGTTTCCACTGCCCATCTACTGTACATTTTTCAACTTCCTGTGAAAAAATTTACTGATAATAGTGTAGTGTCATTACTGTACTAACAAATGGTAGTAGTGGGGGTAGGGCTGGGTGGAGTATAATATGCATGAGTATTTTTGCAATAAGGGTAAGAATGATTGATATTTGACCCCAGTATATGTATAATAGTCTAAATTAGAGGCCAAAATACATAATTACAAGTAACTCATCATGAGCTATATTGATTGTCTTGATAAACTAGATTACCAGCAATAAGAACAGTTGAAAACCATGACCAATTTAAGGCAACACTGATGATGATGTATTGATAAAGTATGCCTCCATAAAATTGCAGGAATTTACACTATATTTGCGTGTGCTCGGTGGTAGTGTTGCTGTGTTGTTATGAATGGCAGCTATATTTAGAATACTGAATTGGAGTCCACATAAGCTGTAATAATGTGCTATGATACCAAAATATAGTAGTTCTTAGTAACTCACCTAGTAGATGACAAGTGTCCCTTAGTCTAACATAAAAATGAAAGCCAGTAACATTACATATTATTCTTGAGAAATGAGGAAAGAACTTGGGTTTTTGGGTTGGTTTCTTGCACACCAGGAGAATCGTTGCATGCACCCCAGAGCATGCTTCTCTAATCACTGACTCAGGAGTGCCTAACATGTTGGTTTATATTTTTGGGTTACGTATCTCCATCTTAGTTGCTTCTTCTGAGTTCTTACGCCTCTCTTCTTGCTACTGTAAATGTGCCCTGTGCAGACTTTTAGTATCACAGTTTCTCCAGACTCCCTCATTCCCGTCTCTTCCATTCACCCTAGCTTTGTTTTTCCTCTTACTTCTAATCTATTATGGATGGGAAAACAGGATAAATTAAAGTTGTTTTGAACTACTCTAGAGTTAGCAAGTTGATTCTTAGTAAAGATTCTTAGTATAAGAGCTGGATTTGTTTGTGTTTCTGTGACAGCAGTTTCAGATACTCAGGCATTTTTTTTCTTCTGGATTCTTGATGTTGTTTCAAATAATAGAAGTTGCTGAATAATGACACCTCTGAGTATGTGTGTGTGTGTGTGGGTTATTAACTAAATCTAGGGTTTTAGTTTCCTAAATTATAATCAGGGGAATAAAATACTAACCTGCAAGTACATTAATAGTAAAATATATTCAAGGGGACAGCTTTTCAGTGGAACTAAAGATGTTCTTTTTGTTATATCTGTATATAGTTTACTAGATTTCACTGTAGATTTTATTATATTATCCTCCAAAAGATGTTGGCAGAAGTTTTTTTTTTAATTTTGAAGTATAATTTATATATAGTGGCCCAAAGTTTTACACTGATTCCTCCTCTATCTGTAGCCTGATCTTGTATACTTTTTTGTTAAACTACTGTTTTTTAAAAATAAGGACTTAAAGCCTGGTATATGCAGGTGTGTGCAGGTCAGCGTTTATTGGATCTGGTGCAGTAAATACAGATTTTTGTTAATTCCCACAGGTTATATTTGAATATTCATACGTTTGAGTTTTCCTTGGATATACATCAACCTAGCTAATATTAAGAGTTTGTTTTTGTGTGCGGTGAAGTGTGTCTGCTAAAGTTGTGTTTTGTTTTGTTTTGTTTTGTTTAATAGGATCCCATGGTCCATTATTACCTTTACCAAGTCGTTACAGAATGGGTTCTCGAGATACACCTGAGCTTGTTGCCTATCCATTACCGCAGGCATCTTCCTCTTACATGCATGGAGGAAATCCCTCTGGTTCAGTTGTAATGGTTAGTGGATTACATCAACTAAAAATGAATTGTTCAAGAGTCTTCAACCTATTCTGCTTATATGGAAATATTGAAAAGGTGAGTTCTCATTTAAAAAAATTATTATTTATTTTAAGTTTCATTTTATATGAGCTTCTTTTGCTAGGATCTGTAGTAGGAAAATCTGAAAAGGCTGCAAATATGTGTGTCTTCTCACACACAAGTTCTTTCAGTAGTGATCCACATAAGCTAAAAATTCATTAGGTAGGAATTCTAGAAATTATTTTTTGTAGGTAAGTGATCAGAATAGGATGTTGGTACTAAAAATATTTTTAAAATTACTAATATAAGTCCAAAACAGCAAGTAGTTTAATCAATTACTAGCATATTATAGGCATAAAGCCTATATATTTTTTAATCATTTCAAAGATATTCTAACATTTAACATGTTGAACTGTGGAATTTTGAAAAAGCAGTTACTTTCTTGGAGCTAGGTATATATAAACATGTCTCAGATTTTGACCATAGCTATGAATTTTAGGAGAGTTTTGATTCATATATTTGCCTCCCAAATATTAGAGTTCTAGTATCTTCTGAGGAACAACATACTTTAACCTCAGTCAGTATTTGAAGTTGATCCACTTTGATAGAATGTGTCCAAAACTTTGTCTGGAGGCTTACACTCAAAACGTAGCAAAACATTTAAATTTCACACATTTTGAAGATCTTTAAAATTGTAACTTTATTTTCACCAGATAACTCTGTGGTTTCCCCAGATCTGTGATGTTTTGTTTATTTTTTTATTCATTATTTTTTTCAAAGAGGTCTTTATTTATTTTTGGCTGCGTTGGGTCTTCATTGCTGCGCACGGGCTTTCTCTAGTTGCAGTGAGCGGGATCTACTCTTCCTGTGGTGTGTGGGCTTCTCATTGCGGTGGCTTCTCTTGTTGCAGAGCACGGGCTCTAGGCGTGTGGGCTTCAGTAGTTGTGGCACACGGGCTCAGTAGTTGTGGCTCACAGGCTCTAGAACGCAGGCTCAGTAGTTGTGGCACACGGGCTTAGTTGCTCTGCGGCATGTGGGATCTTCCTAGACCAGGGCTCGAGCCCGTGTCCCCTGCATTGGCAGGTGGATTCTTAACCACTGCGCCACCAGGGAAGTCCTGTTCAATGTGTTATTAATGTTAGTGGTACTTAATAGCTGTTTAGGGACTTTCCAAGGTGTAGGCACTATCCTGAACGATAGTCATACTTTATTCCATCTAACCCTTACAGCATTATATAGTAAAATTGGAATAATATAAGAGGATAAGTATGGCTGTGTCAAAGATGTCATGAAAACTTGTGAAGTATTGCCTATTTTTTAAACTGCCCCTTCCTTGCCTAAGCCTTCTTACTGGCAGTGCTGTCTCAAGGCCATCTTGTGTTACTTCTTATATAGTATCTTGTTTATTGCTTAAAGCAATAAATGCACTCTGAATAGTTGGTAATTACTATTTACTTTAAAATTTCTGACCTACCTACTGGAATATAAACTTTAAGAAGACTATGTCTGTTTGCCATTAAATCCCCAGTACCTAGCACAGTATGTTTATTAGAACATGTTAGGCACTTAATACTTACTGAATGAATAAATATTGATGAGTCCTGCCAAATGTTATTATTATCTCCATTTTAAAAGGAAGTCTGTGGCTCAGAGAAGTGAAGTAAATTGCCCCAAATCACACAATTAATAAATAGCAGAGTCAAGGCAAGCCTATGCTCTTCTTTAGTGTGCTGTACAATAGAATTGTAGTCTTGCTTTTAAACTTTATTGAATTTCGGTAAGAATGTCTAATAGCAGAGCAGAATAAAGTTAAGATTCCAGGTGATCTTCTTTATTTGATATCAACCACCTATAGTACCTTTTAGAAATTCTGTTACTGTAAAAGGGAATTAAATGTTCACCTTTTTGGGATTTTATATTTACAGGTAAAATTTATGAAGACCATTCCTGGTACAGCACTGGTAGAAATGGGTGATGAGTATGCTGTAGAAAGAGCTGTCACACATCTTAACAATGTCAAATTATTTGGGAAAAGACTTAACGTTTGGTAATTATTTATCTTAAGTGGTAAATTTAAAAAATACTTATCCTTTTTATTAGAGACATTAATTTCCATTTCAGAATATCTGAAACTAGCAGCTATAGTGATGTCATTTTAGACACTTAGGGTCGTATAATTTAGATTTTCCATATTATACCTAGTTTTAGTTTTATGGTCATAAAATAGCATGTTAAAATGAGCAAGTTTTTTTAATTAAAGTTTTCTAATATGAAAATATATTCAATAGATTTTTCTTTCTAAGTGATGTCTAAACTGTAAGAGTGATTATAACTCAAACTAAATTTAAATATTGGTAAATATTGAAACTGTAAATAGCTACATATGCCTTTTTTGTTAAGATTGATACAGGCCTTTATGTTAACATTTTGAGACTGCTTACTTGCTGCTTTTTATCTAACAAAGGTATGTTCTGTACCTCTTACCTTTCTGATCTTTAGTGTGTCTAAACAACATTCAGTTGTTCCAAGTCAAATATTTGAGCTGGAGGATGGTACAAGTAGCTACAAGGATTTTGCAATGAGCAAAAATAATCGCTTTACAAGTGCTGGCCAAGCATCTAAGAATATAATCCAGCCACCCTCGTGTGTACTGCATTATTATAATGTTCCATTGTGTGTCACAGAAGAGACCTTCACAAAGGTAGGCACTGGAATACAAATTGTGTAGAATGTTCCTATTTCCTATTTTAAAATATATCATGTTTTAGCCTCATTTTAAAGTCTTGCTCTGTTCATCTTCTGCTTTTGATATTATTGGTATTCTGTTACTTATTTGGTACTTAATATAGTACATCCTTTGACCATTATACTTTTCTGGCCTCCATCCTTCACTGGTCTCTTTGTTGTTTTGTGGCTCAGTCGTTTTGAGAGTTGGAATTAGAATGAGGTACCCTTAGTCCTGCATTCAGAAAGTTCTTTTACCATGTCCTTAGATCTCACCCATAACAAAATTTTATATATCCCTGCGTTTTTCCCTAACTATAGGAAATGCTTCAGAAAAGAATTGATTTTTCTGGAACACTACTCCCTATCTTAGGTACTCAATAAACCCTGGTCAGCTTTGAGAATATATATTTCAGTTACAAATCTTGTTTTTATTGTACAACACTAAAATTATATACGTAGCTTATAGGATATCACTATTTTAATTGATTTTATCATGCACCTTGTTAATCTAAAAACATATTTGATTTAATTCATTCATGCCATACTCAAGACTAAAATGCTACCATAAAGTTTATTTTCTAGGGGGAGAAAAGGGTAGGAATCTTTATTTTGGCTGTATTTTTAATGGAGTTTTACATTTCTTTGACAGTTATGTAATGACCATGAAGTTCTTACATTCATCAAATATAAAGTGTTTGATGCAAAACGTAAGTGCACATTTTCTCTTTTTAAGTTTCCTGGTTAATTTGATGATAAGCAAATAACAATTGAATTTGTGTTTCTTTGTTTTGTTTTAGCTTCTGCCAAAACACTTTCTGGGCTGTTAGAATGGGAATGCAAAACTGATGCAGTAGAAGCCCTCACAGCACTAAATCACTACCAGATAAGAGTTCCAAGTAAGTAAAATCGTGTCATAATTATTCAGTGGGAGTTACCATCAGAAACATTGTTGATAATTTAAAAGTAATATTTATTGGTTGTTTTTTAATACAGAGAAGTTTGAATTTTAAAAAGGCATATAAATCCCACAACCCTCATAATTCTTATATTAGTTACCTCTTGCTGTGTAACAAATTATTGCAGTATTTAGCAGCTTAAAACAGCAAAACATTTATTATCTTACTGTTTCTGAGGATCAGTAATCTGTGTACAGTTTCGCTGGGTAGTTCTGGCTGGTAGTTCAGCCTCTCATGAGGCTGCCTGCCGTCAGCTATAATCTGCAGTCATTTCAAGTCTTATGACTGGCGGCTGGAAGATCCACTTCCACGCTCACTCATGTGGTTCTTTGTAGGGACAGTAAGCCACATTGGCCATTTCATGGTAGCTCTTTTCTTTCTGAATGAGTGATTCAAGAAAGATGAGAGCAAAAGGCCAAAAAAACAAAAGCCACAGTGTCTTTCGTAACCTAATACCGGAAGTAACATACCATCACTTATGCTGTAATCTTGTGGTCCCACTGACCAACCATGATCCGGTGTAGGAGGCAGGGAACATTGGGGCCATCTTGGAGGCTGACTTCCATAATTCCTGTTGATCTTTTTAGAAGAAAGCGATAAATATATATGGTTAAAAAACTCAAACAGTAAATACTGGTACAAATGAAAGTTAAAGCTTTCTATAACCTCTAACCTTTCTTTTTCCTTTTATTCCTCCTCCCCAATGTATATATCTACATTTTAAAAACTTACACAAAATGGTTCTTCTATACATACTATTGTGTGCCTTGCTGTTTTCACTTAATATATCTTGGAGCTGTTTTCTCTATCAGCAGGTGCAATGCTACCCTGTTTTTTTTTCCCCCACAGAGTAGCTATTTTTAGTAGAGATGTACCACAGTTTATTCAATTTATCCACTTCCCCACTGATGAACACTGGTTGTTCCCAATTGTGTTTTTCTATTAGTGCAGTAAACATCCTTATAGTTGCATGTTTTGTGTTTGTAGGGCAGTTTCCTCATAGTGGAGAGCAAAAAGGTTTATATTTTGGTAAATGTTGCTAGATTGCCCTTTACAAAGGTTACACAACTTTACCACCTGTGGTATATGAAAATGCCAACTGCCCAACACTCTTACCAACACCGAGTGTTGTCAGACTTTGAATTTTAGCAATATGATAGATGAAAAATTGTATTCCACATTATTTTAATTTGTATCAAATGAAACTGTCACTCTCTTTGTTTATTCTCTCTATAATGGTAAATGGCCTCTTTTTTACAGTGCAAAGAACACTCAAGTATTTAACTTTTGAAGTTTGTGCTGTGTAATTTACTTTGATCTTGGATCTGAAGAGTGTTGAAACTTTATTTTTCTAAATGATAGGAGAAAAAATAGTATTAATTTTATTAGGTGTGATGATGAATGATTGTGGAAGGGGAAAAAAATGAATACACATTGAAGGATTTATGGGTGGAATAACATATCTAGGATTTGCTTTAAAATATTCTAGCCCCGGGCTTCCCTGGTGGTGCAGTGGTTGGGAGTCCACCTGCCGATGCAGGTGACACGGGTTCGTGCCCCGGTCCGGGAAGATCCCACATGCCGCAGAGTGGCTGGGCCCGTGAGCCATGGCCGCTGAGCCTGCGCGTCCGGAGCCTGTGCTCCGCAACGGGAGAGGCCACAACAGTGAGAGGCCCGCGTACAGCAAAAAAAAAAAAAAGTTAAAAAATATTCCAGCCCCTCAAGAGTGTGCGGAGAGTAGGTAGATGAAGTAAGACTGCCAAATGTTGACAATTATTGAAGCTATGTGGATGTTTATTATACTGATCCATATATTTTTTTTATGTTTGAAAATTTTCTTACTAAAAAGTTAAAAAATAAACAAGTAGGAATACCTCTTTTCATTTTACCTTTAGTCACAAAAGTAAATTTTAAATAGTGAGTCACGCTTAATTTTTGATGGAAAATTTTAAAAGACTTTATATGTATATTTGAGATATATTCAAAACAGTGTATGACTTGCAAACTCCTTGGAGACAGGTACAATTATTTCTTTTTTATCCTCTGTGGTGTCTTGCAAATATTTGTTGATGTATATGCTTTTTCTTTTATAGGAATTTTTTCCTTAAGGAGCGATAACCTTTTTTTTTTTTTGCGGTACGCGGGCCTCTCACTGTTGTGGCCTCTCCCGTTGCAGAGCACAGGCTCCAGACGTGCAGGCTCAGCAGCCATGGCTCACGGGCCCAGCCGCTCTGCAGCATGTGGGATCTTCCCGGGCCAGGGCACGAACCCGTGTCCCCTGCATCGGCAGGTGGACTCTCAACCACTGCGCCACCAGGGAAGCCCAGGATCGATAACTTTTAATACTAAAATTCTGGTACATTAAGATACCAGAATTATTTCTGCCTGCTCTGAAAAGTTAAAGAGGAATGTATAAAATGGAAGTATTTTTGTGGATTATACCTTTTTTTTTTTTTTTTAGCAATTTTAAAATTCATATGCCCCGTTGATGATCAGAGATTTAGTACTTGCTCTCCTGGAACTTTTTCAGCTCATTGATATCTTCTTATACATTTCAGTCTTAACCCATTTCCCAAGCTATATTTGAATTAACTTTTATAGAGTAATTACCATTGGTAATATTTTCTGCAAAGTAGTTTTGCTGATGGACTTAGATAAGCCTAATCCTGATACTATTTATCTGTAATGTCTAATTCACTAAAAAAAGATTGTGGGAGCCTCCTATGTGTCAAATAATGTTTAGAACAATAGGAATGTAAAAATGGACAAAGTTCCGGCCTTCATGGAGCTTACCTGCTAGTAGGTATGAACGAAAGAAATCTTGCCCTTACCTTACATAAAAATTTTCCTTCTTCCAGTACTATAAAAAGGTGAAATATTGGGTCGGTTAAAAAGTTCATTCGGGTTTTTCTGTAAGATGTTACGGAAAAACCTGAATGAACTTTTTGGCCAACCCAATAATTTATTCCGCTAACTCAAGGTAATCATGAAAGTTTAAGGGAACTATTAACTTTGTTTTTTAATTTTTACAGATGGTTCCAATCCCTATACATTGAAGCTTTGCTTTTCTACATCATCCCATTTATAAGAAGAGAAGAGCATGTTAGAATTTATGTTTACCTTTATTACAACTTCAAAGCTACACTTCATTTTAAAAAAGAACTAAAATGGTTCATCTAATGTTGCCTTGCTTACTTTGATTCAATATCCTGTCCTGTAATAAATTTTGCCTTGAGTAAATTTGTTGTAAACTTAAATATTGAATTGCTTTCATTTTAAATAGAATATCATAATGTAGACTATCTACAGCTTTCTTGTAGATTACATAAATATATCATTTCTAATCTTATTTTTCTTCCACAGTGAAAATATATTTGCATTCTTAATGCTAATTATCTGCAAGTATTTTTCCATTGTGTATGAGATTAATGCAGGTGAAAGTATTGCATTTTAATATTATAGAATTCCTATTATATGTTTAGATGTTTAAGTATGTTGCAGTTATTCGTATTAAACATAACTTGTATTTATTAAGTATTTTAATCAAGTTTGAGAATAACATTGCATATATTAAATTTTAAGTACTACAAATTTAGCTGATTTTATATTTCTGAAAGGCTAACAGACATATTGATACACTTGTACAATATGCACTCAAACTTATTTAAACTGGTTTTTTTTTTTTTTAAGTCATTGTCCATTTGTATTGACATGCCTCTGTTTCTGGTTCCAGTTTGGAGATTTTATAAAGTTACAACAATGAGTTAATGTGTTCATCTTCATTTGTTGCATGTGACTTGATCTTGAAAACACACCTGGTATTTGGCATTGAAATTTTAATAGAAGTTATGATTAACAGTTCCTCTTCTAGGTAATCTGAGATCCACGGATGGGCTTTAGGGAGTCTATGAACTCCCTAAAATTGTATGTAGAATTTTGGGTACTTAACATTTTTATTTTTTACTCTTAAATCCATCAGTAATATATGTATTTTTCTACATGGTACAAGGTATAAGGATCTAATTTTATTTTTATTCCAAACAGAGATATCTATTGCTTTCAATACCATTTATTAAACATTCTTTCTCCCACTGGATCTGTTTTTTTTTTTTTTGCTTTTTTTGGGAAAACAACATAATGCATACATAGGCAAGTAAGATATAAGGACTAAGCATCGTACTGAGAGACTATACTATAACACACATGTTATCAGGTTCACAGCTTTTTAATAATAGAAAACTGATCTAGCCATTTTATTTTCATCTTTAAAAGAAGGGAGAATATGTTTTATCTACCTAGAGTAACTGTGAAGTCTATAGTTGGCAATAGCAGTTTTGTGATCCTGGGAGTTGTAAACAAATTTGTATACAGAAGTTTCATTTAGATTTTTTGAAAAAGCTTTATTTTGAATTTTAACAAAATTCAAAAAAAAGCTGTTTGCCTTAATCCTTTTAGAAATGATGCAGGGGTTTAAAAAATTTTTAAGAGCTATTGAATAGAAAGTTTAGATGGAAATTAAACACACACGTTAACATTTATTTCTCGTTGAATTTTGACAGCAATGGACCAATGTCCCTTTAGCCCTCTAGATCTAGAGAATCTTAAATTCAATCTAGAAGCATTTTAGACCCTTATCATGGAACCCAATAAGTTACGCCAAAGGTAACCTGTGAATGAACTATAAATGTATGATACTGGGCTGTGTACCTAAGTTTACCTGACTTTACAATAAATGAAGCTTTTTTCCCTCTTCTATAAGTACTTTTCTACATTTGTTGCAAAATTGGTATGTCTTAATTTTAAAAGGTAACTTGTGAGTTTATGCAATAGTTGTCTCCTTCCCTTGCCCTCTTCTGAAAATGAAGATGGATGTCAGCGTTATAGATTATTTTGTGCCTAAAATTTTAGGAGACAAACCTGTGGATGGTGACAGGGCTTGTTTAATTTATATTTGCTTTAAGTAGTATTGACTTTTAGATATGAATTCTATCTTAATGCTTTCTCCCCACCAAAGTGACAAGTAAATTCTTCAGATGTAACTGAGTTGGTAGGTTGGGCCTTGCTGATTTATGCACTGGCGTGTCAGTCCTACTCTGTTGCTGTCAGTAATGTCTTTGACAGTTTACTTGGGTATCACCACTGTTTTTAATCTTTTACTTTTTAAAAAAAATTAATTTTATTTTTTGGCTGCATATTGGGTGTCTGTTGCTGCTCATGGGCTTTCTCTAGTTATGGCGAGCAGTGTGCGGGCTTCTCATTGTGGTGGCTTCTCTTGTTGCGGAGCACGGGCTCTAGGCGTGTGGGCTTCAGTAGTTGTGGCTCGTGGGCTCCAGAGCGCAGGCTCAGTAGTTGTGGCTCGTGGGCTCTAGAGTGTAGGCTCAGTAGTTGTGGCGCACAGGCTCAGTTGCTCCGCGGCATGTGGGATCTTCCGGTACCACAGCTCGAACCTGTGTCCCCTCCTGCAGTAGCAGGCAGATTCTTAAGCACTGGGCCACCAGGGAAGCCCAAGGGTATCACCACTGTTAAATGGAGTTTGCTTTGGCAACACCAGCAACATTTTTCCCTTTGTTATCTTTCTGCTTTTAAGAGAACATTAAAGATTAGGTCTTATAGCTGTAAAGAAATAGTAGTTTTGAATTTATTTTTTTAATACTGAAAATTCGATTCCATATCCAAATCCCATGAAATATTTGATAATAAATCTACAGAAGTGATTCACAGAATATAGCTGCCTTTTAAAATTCCTACTTTCCTGCAGAGGGTATTACCCTACCAAATAAAAAATATTTGCAGTTGCAGCTGACATGAGACTTAACAGCACCTTAGTGATTTGATTTATCTAAACAGTATGTTTTCTAGGACTGAACTGAGAGATGAGGATAAGAATGACTAAATGGGGCCAGTTATGTTTCATGTTTTCTTTATATTGCTATCTGGAGGAATAGATAGGTTGCTAGGTAAATGCTTCTTAGTAATCAGTGATATTCTCTTTCTAGAATAAAGAAATTTTGAGTGCAGAACATTCTTCCATAGTTAGGAATATAAAGCACAAGATTTGCTTTACTTAAAAAGTTCAGGTGACAAAGGTCCTTGTATGAAAGGTAACTTACAATAACCTTCCTGTCTCCATATGGCTGTCTGGCTCAAGAGACTTTCAGTCCATTTGAGGGGCCATGTAAAGAGAGCCTTCTTATTCATAGTACTGCTGGTTGGGCTCATAGAGTTAAGCCTTAAAAAAACAATGCCATTTGATGAAATGAAAATGTAAGGTTTATAGGTTCTGTCTCTCAGCATGTTTTATTCAGAGTTTTTTTTTTTGTTTTTTTTTTTTTACTATAATGATTTCCAATATCAACCAAAAAGTAAGTGAGTGTGCAGACATGATTCTTGTTTAAGCCAAAAAAACGTTGCTGGGGATTTTAAATGTTTAATCTGTGATGTCATTGCTTTTTCCTAAAACCTAGCATTTCCACCAAATGGATTCAAGTGTTAATTAAAATGATCTATTTTATTTTAGTAAGCTTATCATTTTCCTTGCCACCTCAATTTTAACATGCTTTGAACTTGAACAAATACAGTGGATTTTGCTTTACTAGTAAAAGTTTCTTCAATATAAAGCCCCTTATCTGAGGGAACACTTGAAATTCTCTTGGGTTTAATTTATGAATGAGGAAGTTAGAAATGGTAGGTATTGCTGCGCCTCCACCCTTCCCTGTTATGTAGAGTAATCAAGGTTTGAGTGAGCCTGACTGAGTCTTGTCCCTCTAGCCCAGTGGTTCTTTTTTTTTTTTTTTGTGGTACGTGGGCCTCTCACTGTTGTGGCCTCTCCTGCTGCGGAGCACAGGCTCCGGACGTGCAGGCTCAGCGGCCATGGCTCACGGATCCAGCCGCTCCGCAGCACGTGGGATCCTCCCGGACCAGGGCACGAACCCGTGTCCCCTGCATCGGCAGGCGGACTCTCAACCACTGCGCCACCAGGGAAGCCCTAGCCCAGTGGTTCTTAATAACAAAGGTACCGCCCCCTTGGAGGACATTTTGACAGTTTGTAGGGGTGCTTTTTCACAGCATGGGGGATACTATAAATATTTGATTGGCAGAGATCAGGAAAAATTGTCCCTTGCCCTACAATGATTTTCCAGTATCCCGTCAGATATTATCCTAGAAAGTAACTCTCTTTTATATTTGTAAACACAAAATATTTTTGTATACAGTACACTGAATTTTCTAGGAATGCAGCTACCTAATAAATCAAGGAAAGAGGATTGTTTTATTTGGAATATTTCCAAGAGTTGTTCACCACTTTGGAAAATTACATCATCCAAGTGCTATTTGAGTTGACATTGCAACGTATCAGGGTCAGTTTTCATCTGTAGTGGTCAAATTCATCTCGTTTTGTCTTCTGTTGTAGCCATTCCTGAGTATTTATGTATCACTATGCATTTTATTATAATTTTATTTCTCCCTTATATTACAGTTAGGGTTTTGTTTTGTTTTTTCATTAAATGGTGTGTGTGTGCGTGTGTAGGTAGTTAGGTAGGTATTATCCAAGAATTTTATTTCAGCATAATAAAAGGGTGTCAGGTTGTCTAGGTTGGGAACCGTTGCTTTAAGCAGAGTAATCTGGGGACTTCCCTGGTGGTCCAGTGGTTAAGACTTCGCCTTCCAATGCACAGGGTGCGGGTTCGATCCCTGGTTGGGGAGCGAAGATCCCACATGCTTCGGGGCCAAAAAAACAAAACAGGAAACAAGCAATATGGTAACAAATTCAATAAAGACTTTAAAAATGGTCCACATAAAAAAAAAAATCTTAAAAAAATCCACAGTAATCTTGTTCTGGGTTGAGGAAGTGAATCTAGGTTAATCCAAAAACAGTGAAGCCTAGGATTTGTGGTAGAGTCGGTGAGGAGATGCTCTCCCAAAGGGACATGGTTTGCATGTGTGAGGTAAGCCTGGCTTTGCTCTAGCCATTTTGCTCTCTTGAGAGAAACTAGCTGGAAGAGAAAAGATGATACACAGAGGAGGATAGAACTAAAGTCGACGTAATTTAGACAGCATACGAAAACCACTGTGAACATAGGTTACTTTGATCATACAGTATTAGCTGTATTAGCCCAAACTAATTGCCCTGGTAAATGGTTAGTGGTTACCAGAGACTGGGAGTGCGGAGAATAGGGAGTGACTGCTAATGGGTGTAGGAGTTCCTTTTGGGGTGATGAAACTGTTCTGGAACTAGATAGTGGTAATTGTTAACCACATTGTAAATGTACTAAGTGCCACAGAATTGTACACTTTAAAATTGTTAAAATGGTAATTTTATGTTATGTGTATTTTACTACAATGAAAAAAAGTCTGGCCCAGAAATCTTTCCATTCAAACAAGGGCCAATACAGTGCTTCTCTTTAAGCTGGCTAGATACGTTGAGAGAGGGGTGTGGGGATATAATTCCAGGTCTGGCTTGTGGTTATATTGCTGTGGTGGCTGACAGCTTCTGTGCTCCAGTCACCCTGGACTGTTTATCAGGGGAATTGGGGCCAGAGGAGAGACTGGGGTCATGTGCACAGTGAGCAGTTAGGAAAGGATCTGAGATGGGGAGGGGATGATTCCATGAGTAGAAACTAGAATTTCTCTGTGTTCTTAAACCAAAGTAATGCACTGGCTGCACAGTTCAGGTTCTGCTGGGACTCTACTATGTTTTGAGCTACCCTGACTTAATGAGTCTCAGCCTGCAGGAAGACATATTTGTGAATATGTCTAAAATTTCCTTGAAGATTAAGAAACTATTTTACCCACTCTACCCAGTTTTATTTAGACTTTCACCTGTGTGCTAACATGTATAGCTGCTTCAAAGTCTTGAAGAGGAATTCAGTAAGAGATTGATTTACATAGGAAACAATACATAGAAACAAAAACACTTATATAATATATGTAAGTTCTTCAGAGGGCATTAGGAGCCTTTTATCTAAAATTGTTACCGAACCAAATTTGGGTCCACTCGCCCGCACACTGTAAAGCCAATCTGCTGACGCCAGATTGTGGTGAAGGAAAGTGCAGTGTTTACTGCAGGGCGCCAAGCAAGGAGTCCAGGCAGCTAATGCTCAAAAAACCGAAACTCCACAATAGCTTTCAGGCAAAGGTTTTTAAAGACAAGGTGAGGGAGAGGGTTGCAGTGTGTGTGATCAGCTCATGGACATTCTTTTGATTGGTTGGTGGTGAGGTAATAGGGGATCAACATCATCAACCTTCTGGTTCCAACCCATCTGGGGTCTACGTGCTTGTGGGCAGCCTACTGTTAACTTTTTCCACCTGGTGAGGCTTTCATTATCCGCAAAACAGCTCAAAGGTTATGGCTCAGAATATTATCTATAGCCCTTGAGGAGGAACTAAAGGTCCTTGACTTTGTTTAATGGCTAAACTATTATTATTTTGTCTTGCTTGACTGTTTTCCTTTGTTTCTGCGTTTTCTCACTTCTCTGATTAAATTTATTCTTTGGAACTTGGGAAAGGCCTAGGAGGCTAAAGTTTTTCTGCAAAGGCAGGCAGGGGACTTCCCTAGTGGTGCAGTGGTTAAGAATCCACCTGCCAAGGCAAGGGGACATGGGTTTGATCCCTGGTCCGGGAAGATCCCACATGCCGTGGAGGAACTAAGCCCGTGCGCCACAACTACTGAGCCTGCGCTGTGGAGCCCGTGAGCCACAACTACTGAAGCCTGCGTGCCTAGAGCCCGTGCTCCGCAACAAGAGAAGCCACCGCAATGAGAAGCCCGCGCACTGCAACAGAGAGTAGCCCCACTCGCCGCAACGAAGATGCAAGCAATGCAGCCAAAAAAAAAAAAAAAAGCAGGCAGAAGACGGGTTGGGGGTGAGGGGTGGGGGCTGGGGGTTCTGTTCTAGAAAGGTCCTGCTTGGTTACAAAATGAGAATGCAAATGCGTTTGTTTTAGGCCCTTGTGTGATACGTGATAAAACCTGAACTTTTCTGCCTAATACAAAATAATAGGACTGATGCAAATGTCAATGACTGCAATCATGGTAGAGCTTTTCTTATTTAGACTGTTACAAGTAACATCCACAGTACTGTTGCTAGCACAAATTCAGACTTGTCCTACAAAGGCCTCATATGCCGTGATACCTATCAGCAAAGTGCTGATATCTGTGCTGAAATTTCCACCCTTGACCAGAGAGACTAAAATAGTTCTACCACCTCTTCTACTTCTTCCTGGTGTGTAATCTTTGCTCCCTACAGTTTCTGCTCAAAACACCAGTCTCCGAGTCAGTAAAACCTGTTATTTTCCTTAGTTTATTTATGTTTCTGAGGAAGGCGGGACTGCTTTGGGGAGTTATTTCCATCACGTGTGATTGAGGACCACGTGGTTTATAAATTCTAGAGAATGTACAGGGATAACATCTTGGAGCCTCAGCCTCAACCTCCTCGCCACCAGGTGTGACATACTGGATTGATCTGCAACCTAGAGCTGTATCATGGGCCATGATGCTCTTCCAGTGAGGAGCAGGTAAGCATGTGACTGTGTATAAGGGAAAGGGCAGAGACTGTGAGATAGGAGAGACCTGTACTGCAGTGATGGTTCCTAGTCTAATTCCACATTGATACAATGTAGAGTTTAGGCTAGATGACATAGTTTGCTGAAGAATACAGTTTTATTCAACGGTGATATTTTTTCTGATTCTTTTTTGACCCAGCAGTTACCACTTGTGGAAAGGGGCTGTTGTAATCAGTAGGGACATAATACTGTACATCAACTATACTTCAATTTAAAAAAAAAAGATAACAAAGAGCTTTACTAGCTGTAGAGCTGCTTCTCCCACTGCACACAGGCAGGGAAACTAATTTATAGCCCTGGTGACTGCCGAATACAGCCTTCAACCTGCCGGACCAGGGAATCTAACCAGAGGATATGGGAAGCTGTGTAGCCCATCCAGTAGCTCTACATACAGTGGGACTTGAACAGAGAGTACAGCCCATGGCTTTCCCCATCTGCAGAGCAAAACTTGTGGCCTCACCTGACCAGGGAATTCAGTGCACGCTTGCCTGATTCAGGTCCCCAAACAACAAGCCATGCAGGCCCTGGCTGCTATCCTGCTGCTCTGCCAGCACAGGGAAGCTAATTCATAGCCCCATGTACTACCAAATATAGTATCTAGTCCCAACCATCTAGTAAGCCTGACCAGAAAATCCAGACAACAGTGAGGCCCATCCTTTAGCCTCACTTGGGAAGTGAGCAGTTCTATCCAGCTGTTCTCAGGGCAAAACCCCCCCATTCCCATCCTCAGAAAAAAAAAAAAAAAAGATCAATAGGTAAAATTGTTAATTGAGTAACAGTTTTATTTTTGCCTGAATTATTCAGATTTCTTAAATTGATCAGGTTAGTTATTCTCTAGTTATTTTGCTTTTGTAGCAGTCTTAGTGAATAAAGGAAAGGATTAGGCTACCCAGTATCTTGCATCATGAATGCTCATGTGATGATCCTTTTTTAAAAGTTTTTAATTATAATTGACATATAGAAGGTGCACAATGAGTTGATTTGATACATTTATAAATTGCAGTATGATTATCACCACCATCGTGTTAGCTAACACCTCTGTCACTTCACATAATTATCATTTTTTCTCTTCCAGTTTTGAGATATAATTGACATGCAGCACTATATAAGTTTAAGGTGTACAGCATAATAATTTGACTTACATACATCATGAAATGATTACCACAGTAAGTGTAGTGAATGAACATTGATCATCTCATATAGATAGAAAATAAGATGTAAAAAAACCCTTTTTCCTTGTGATGAGAACTCTTAGGGTTTACTGTCTTAACTGTCATATATAATGTACAGCAGTGTTATATTTATCATGTTGTACCTTATACCCCCAGTACTTATGTATCTTATAGTTGGAAGTTTGACTTCCTTCCTGACCTTTTGACTACCTTAATCCATTTCCCCTTCCCTCGCCCACCATGTGACGAACCTTAAAAATGGTTTAGGTCAGATAGCTTGGATTAGGGTAAGAACTTCCCATCCCAACATAAAGCTAGCTGAGGAGGTGATTGCTAACAATAGGGGTTCCATTCCATGGGATTCCCAAATGCCGCCAACCACCTGTTGCTTAGATTGTGGGTAAGGTGGATGGGCCCAGGATATGGGTTGGGTTGCCATGATGGCGGGCAGGGAGTGACTGTGTTGGCACACCTAGGTGTTAGGTTTGGATATCTTGAAAACTGCTCTTCAAAGATGAGCCTGTCTGAACTTGAAGAAATATCTTGAGTACACAGATCCTAACTTTCGAGACTTGGAGAAAAGAAGCACGGTAGTTAAGCTTCAAGGAAAAAAAAATTCTATGTGGCTTTGAGAAAAATCTAGACATTTGTAGTCACAAGAAAATCTCACTGTGCCATTGGCTATCTAGAAGTGAGAGGGATTGATCATAGGCATTTAAAAAACATCTCCATTAAGTGGGAGAGACTTTACTGGGAGAACCTGGATTATAGTCTGTCTGGACTAGAGTCATACCATATCAACCAAAAATCCTGCTTTGACTGTGTATACATATTGCCAGCTCCCAAAGCTTCTTGAAAGAAATATCTGTGCTGGCAGACAGGTGGCTGAATAAACTGCAAGAAAGAGTGGTATTTTTCAATTAAGGCACAGTTTATACACGTGCCAAGATAATATATTGGAATTAAGAAGGGACGGAAACAGAACTCTTATTACATTCTGGTGGTTCTGGATGAGTCAAAAATAATTCCTAATAACTTTGAAGGTAGTATTGTGTAATAGAGCACTGGGTTAGAACTTGTAAGGACTGACTTATCCCAGCTGTGCCACTAACAAGCTGTGTGACCTTGAGCAAGTCATTTTTAAAGGAACTTTTAAACCTTAGATTCCTTTTGTGTAAAATGAGAACAATAATATCTGACCTACTTATCTGACAATGAGAAAATACATATAAAAAAGCACTTTTGGTGATGCTCATAAATCTTCAGGAGAGATGGGGCACTTCCATTTGAGAGGGCCTCTACACTGTCATGGGATTGACACTTGGGAAGGAAATATAGGCTGCCACAACTCAATCACTGCCATTTTAAATCTGTGTTCAGCTGCTCCTTTGAGAATTTTTCAGCAATATAAATGAATTTTATAGATTAAAAGTAGTGTAGCTCAGGTAATAGAAGATCCAGCAAGTTGATGATTCAAATTATTTCAACCTATCTGGACAGTTTTTTTGTGTGTTTGTTTTAAAAAAGACTTGGCTCACATCTGGCTTCTCTTCTAAATGGGAGAGAAAGAGTTTAGCACAGACCCAAGGGCATCATGGGGCACTTTCCCCATAAGTGCAGGCAGCCCTGATAATATACTGACTAACAAAGAGTACAGGAGGGACAGAAATCTGGTGAGAACCCTCAAACACAGCTAAGCCTCCCATGGAAATCTTTCCTGAGACCTGCTCATGACACCAGAGCGAGAGGTGGAAGCTGCCTTCTCCATCGGCCCGTCCCCTCCCTTGTGTTGAACAATCCATGTCCAGATCAATAAAAGTCCTCCTAAATTCTAGAGGCAGGCAAAGTTAAATTTAACTATTAGTTTAAAAGAAGTATGTGATAGAACTTTACTTTTAATATTGAATATATACAAATTATGTATATTTGTATACCTATCTTATAATAAATGGAGATCTCTTATACAACCAGGATGTGGTATACATAGACCCGTTTATTTTTAGTGAATGGGGAGTTTGGAAGTCGTAATGCTGGATTTTAACATTGTGTTGGCCATATCTGATTTATTTGACAAATATTCCCTTGGTCAAGACCCTTCATCATTCTGGGAAATGGGAAACAATGCGAAAACAATTTAATTCCTAATGACCAATTTATAATATTTTCCAGAAACTCAGTGGTATGAAGACTGCCTGCCTGAATATTTCTGGCTACTTCATGAAAGTACAGAGGTTGTTACATTTCTTTTCTACTCTGTGAAGTAATTTTACAGGACTTTGAAAGGTACCAACTAGATTATAGCAAACAGTACCTGTCAGTTTTAGTTCTGTCTGTCTGGATTTGATAGATTTTTTTTTTTCTCAGCTGTTAATATTTCTAGGCTAAAGAGTCACTTTTCTTTCTTTCTCCCTCCCTCCCTCCCTCTCTCCCTTCCTTCCTTCCTTCCTTCCTTCCTTTCTCTTTCCCTAGTTTAGTTTATTCTAATGAAGTAGCTCTGCTTTCACCAAAGTCCCCAAATTTCCATCATTTAGTTGTTCTTTTTCTCAGGTTCTGAGATGCGTCAAGCAGAACTTTATGCCAGCTGTGTAATCACTCCAGTTCATAGGAGGCTGTTTTCCATTTTGTTTTCCTTACCCTCAGAAGGAAGAGTGCTGAGGCGGAAGGAGTGTAGGATTTGGAGTCAGACATCCTAGGTTCATGGCCTCACTCTGTCATTTATTAGCTATATGAGCCTGAGAAAGTCCTTTAAAAATGTCCTGAGCCTCGGTTGTTTATTAATCTATAAAATCGAGAAGTTAACATCTGTGTGTCTCATTTATCCATTTAAAATTAAATTGTCATAGAGTGGGTGTTGGGTACTGTTACAGTGACCCTATTTTTGTTTTCTTTTGTTTGTGAAGGGTTCATTAGACTTTGAACTCCATAGGGCAGGAAGCTTTGTATTTTCTTTCCCCTTCCTATCAGTACCTCACCTATAGTCAGTCTCCCACATGAAATTATCTTCACAGTTGAGGACTGTCTCCATTGGTGTCAAAGCCACAGCTCGACCTTGCCTAACTTTGTGTCTGGGAGGAAAAAGCAAGCATGCTTATCAAGGGGAAGATAATAGAAATCTAAAAGGAAGTTATAATACTGAAGACCACAGAGCCAAGATTAAAAACTATCTTGACAGGCTGTGGCCCTGGGTTGGAAACAAGGTGAAATTAAACTGTGATAAGAAAAGTTTCCTCATTTAAGTTTAATATTTAATAATAATAGCTAATATTTATTGAGCATTTATGTATGCTAGGCATCCTCTTAAATATATGTGTTATGTAATTCTTATGACAGTCAGATGAGGTAGGTATCATTATTACAAAGATGGGGAAATTTAATGTAACCTATCCAAGGTAGCTCAGCCATTAAGTGTTAGAACCAGGATTCCAACCTATGAAGTTCTAAAGCACACACACTTAACTGCTGTGGCAGTTAAGTTAATGGTAATTTGTTATGGCAGGAATAGAAAACTAATTCTGTTGCATTCATTTCCCAACAGAAACCACAGTCTAACTATTAAACCACACTACAATGAGGCTAAAACAAAACTAACAAGGATAGAGAAGCATTAGTTTTCAGATCATGCCTTACTATTTTCTAGATTGGCCAGACTGTTTCAGGAATATTGGGTCAATTCTGAAAGCCATATTTTGAAAGTCATCAGCAAATTAAAAGTGAATCAAGCATAAGAGTGATGAGCATAAGAGTCACAAAATTTTAAAACTTTGGAAATGGATGCATTTTGTACACACCTAGTTTTGTCCTATTCCAGTATCTTCTGGGAGTATTGATGTATTTCATCAAGGTATATAACAGATTTTTTTGCTGTTTTTTTTTCTGATTTCAAAGATTATCAGACAAAGTTCAAACATCTCCAAAATATAAAATTGGTGACAGAAGTCCACTCGAATCCCTACTTCTCACCACTCTCAAAGCCTTGCAGGATCTTACTCTTTTTATTTATATGTCTATTAACCTATCTATATATGTGTTTATATTTTTCAGTAAAAAGCATCACAAGGTTTATAGATTATGAATCTTGAAAGACAAAACCTTTTCCAAGATTCTACAAATATTTTCCTACACTTTAATGGCTTTTTTTTTTAATTTAGATTTTTTGGTCTACTTGAGAATTTATTTTTGTGTACTATGTAATATAATGATCTAATTAAAATTTTTTCTGTATGCATAACTAATGGTCTTAACAGAATTTGCTGAATAATCCCACCCAGGTGGTGACCTTTACCATATACTAAATCCCCATAGTGCTTGTGTCTGGTTTTGTATTCTCTAATCTGTTCCACTGGTCATCTATTCCTGAGCCAGTGCTGTGCTTTTGTTTAGATATCTGGCAGAGTAAGCTACCCTCATTCATCTTATTTTTCATACTTTTATTTATTTATTTAAAATTTCTTTATTTTTGGCTGCGTTGGGTCTTCGTTGCTGCGCGTGGGCTTTCTCTAGTTGTGGTGAGAGGGGGCTACTCTTCACTGCGGTGTGCAGCCTTCTTATGGCAGTGGCTTCTCTCGTGTGGAGCGTGGGCTCTAGGTGCGTGGGCTTCAGTAGTTGTGGCACGCGGGCTCAGTAGTTGTGGCACGCGGGCTCAGTAGTTGTGGCTCACTGGCTCTAGAGCACAGGCTCAGTAGTTGTGGCGCACGAGCTTAGTTGCTCCGCGACATGTGGGATCTTCCCGGACCAGGGTTCGAACCTGTGTCCCCTGCATTGGCAGGCGGATTCTTAACAACTGTGCCACCAGGGAAGCCCCACTTATGATGGTTTGACTTAACAATTTTTCAACTTTACAGTGGTGCAAAAGCAAAACTCAGTAGAAACTGTACTTCAAATTTTGAATTTTGGTCTTTTTCCAGGCTAGCAATATACCCTACAATACTTTCTCCTGATGCTGGGCAGTGGCAGCGAGCAGTAGCTCTCAGTCAGCCACTCCATCAAGAGGGTAAACAGCTGATACACTTGCAGTGATTCTATTCCCATACAGCCATTCTGTTTTTCACTTTCAGTAACTGTATTGAATACAGTTATTTATTGAATGTATTCAGTAAATTACATGAGATATTCAACACTTTATTATAAAATAGGCTTTGTGTTAGATGATTTTTGCCTGACTGTAGGCTAATGTAAGTGTTCTGAGCACGTTTAAGGTAGGCTAGGCTAAGCTATAATGTTTGGTAGGTTAGGTGTATTAAGTGCATTTTTGACTTATAGTATTTTCAATTTACAATGGGTTTTTTGGGATGTAACCTTTCAGTAAGTCGAGGAAGATCTATAGAGAAGCGTCAGACTTGGGAACAAAGGCAGAGAAGATGAGTGTTGAGGCACCATCCTGCAAATGAAAATTAAGTGAAAATCTACATATGGAAGGATGTGACTCCCTACACTTGGTCCTCATCCTGCCTCCTTTTCCTTCTTCAAACTAGGCTCTCTGGGCAAAAGATTGAAGAATTCTCTGGAGAAACTGTCTGGCCCAAGGCAAAAATACCACAGCTTCTGACAATTTAGGGTTTCTTGGGAAATGGGCAGTTACCCTACAGAGATGGCTATTATTGAACCATCCTTGCCCGTGCATACAGAGCTTTTTAGTATCTCCCTCTTAAACAATCCCTCATGGGCAATGGCAGAGAATGTGGTCAGGCTACAGGCAGTCCAGAGGCTGCCAGACCTCTCTATATAGCAGACAGTTTGTGGAAACATCGTACCAGCTTAAGGAGTCTAGTCCATATGGCATGTTCAAATTTTCAATAAATGCCTAAAATTTTTTAAAAAATCAGCTCTTTTGTATCTCCCTCTTAAACATGAATAGACTGCCAAAAATATAGTCCTTTAACATGAAAGACAGAGACCCAAATAGAAAAAAAGAAGTCCAGAGAAAACAGACTACTAAGGAGCAGAAGAAAATTAAAAACAAAATCTTTTACATTCTTAGGGAAATGAGAACGTTTTGCATGAGTGAAACAAGTATGGAATGCTTTTAAACAACAACGAAGAACAAAACCTTAAAGAGCTCTAAGAAATTAAAAAATTAAAGTCAAAATTAAAGTCAATGAATACTAGCAATGAATAATCAGAAACTGAAAATATTTATAATACCACCTTACAGTAGCATAAAAAATATGAACTGTTTAGGGAATAAACCTGAAAAAAGATGTGCGAGACCTGTACACTGAAAACTATGAAATGTGGCTGAGAGAAATTGAAGAGGATAAATAAATAGAGAGGGATATTTTGTTCATGGGTTAGAAGACTGAATACAGTTTAAATGTCAATTCTCCCAAAATTGACCTATAGATTTAATGCAATCCCTATCAAAATCCCAGCAGGCTTTTTTTTTTTTAATAACCTCATTCTAAAAATTCACATGAACTGTGAAGGACCCAGAATAGTCAAAACAACTTGGAAGAAGAAGTACGAAGTTGGAGGACTAAAACGACCTGGTTTCAAATATTATGACACAGCTATAGTAAGCAACACGGCGGTGGTGTAAGACAGGTAGATCAGTAGAACAGAACAGAGTGTAGAAATAGATCCACACATTGCTGACTGATTTCTGACAAAGAAGAAAAGATAACTCAGTGGCAAAATGATAGTCTTTTCAACAAATGTTGCTGGAACAATTAAATATACATATGCCAAACCCCCCCAAAAACAAACAAAAAAACCCGTAACTTCATATCTTGTACCATATACAAAATTAATTCAAGATAAGTCAAAGACCTAAATATAAGAACTAAAACCATAAATCTTGTAGACAAAAACAGGAGAAAAATCTTTGCGAATCTTTGCGTTTAGGTAAATATTTCTTAGTTATGACACCAAAAGCATGGTCTATAAAGAACAAACTCATAAATTGGACTTCATCAAATTAAAACCTCTGATCTTAGAGAATGAGAAGACAAGGAGAAAATATTTGTAATGTGTATATATGATAAAGGACTTGTATATGGAAAATATAAAGAACTCTCAAAAATCAACAATAAGAAAACAACCCTATTAAAACGTTTCATCAGGGGCTTCCCTGGTGGCGCAGTGGTTGAGAGTCCGCCTGCCGATGCAGGGGACATGGGTTCGTGTCCCGGTCCGGGAAGATCCCACATGCTGCGGAGCGGCTAGGCCCGTGAGCCACAACCACTGAGCCTGCGCGTCTGGAGCCTGTGCTCCGCAACGGGAGCAGTGAGAGGCCCGCGCACCGCGATGAAGAGTGGCCCCCGCTCGCTGCAACTGGTGAAAGCCCTCGCACAGAAACGAAGACCCAACACAGCCAAAAGTGAATATAAAATAAATAAACTAAAAAAAAAAAAAAAAAAAAAAGTTTCATCAGAGAAGATACGTGAATGATCAATAAGCACATACAAAGATGCTTAACATCATTAGTCAATAGGGTAATGGAAATTAAAACTTTAGTGAGATACCACTCCATACCTATTAGAATGGCTAAAATTAAGAAGTCTGACCATACTAAATGTTGGTGAGGTTTGTAGAGGAACTGGAGCTATCATATATTTCTGGTGGGAATGTAAAATGGTACAACACTTTGCAAAAATAATTTAGCAGTTTCCTAAAAGTTAAACCATGCACCTGTCATGTGATCCAGCCATTCACTCCTAGAGAAAAGAAAGTATATGTTCATACAATGACTTGTACACAGATGTTCATAGCATCAATAGCTTTTACTTATAAGAGCCCCAAATTGGAAACAGCCCCAGATGTCCATCCACAAGTGAATGAATAAACAAATGGTGGTATGTCCATATATAGTGTCAGTTCTGCCCTGCCCCAAGACCAACCAGATTCAAGGGAAGGGTACACAGACTCCACCTCTCACTGGCAGTAGTGTCAAAGTCACAGTGTAAGAAGAGCATGTGGGATGAGAGAGATTGTTGAACATGCCACAGTGTCCCCGAAATACTAACCCTTTTTAAAGCCCTTCATCACATATCAAACTCAGAACACAAAACAACCATTATCCCATAACGTAGTACAGTGCCCCTGTTTGTCGAGAGCCCATTAACCAGAACAGCTCTGCCTCTGGTTAATGAAAGCTCGTTTCTGAGAGGCAACAGGGTGTGTCCTATCATACACTAAGTGCTCTTCAAGAATTGTCTGAGCTCAAAGAAATGCAGTACAGGATTGTGGCTTGAGGGTCAGATGTGAAAATTGTAATTAGTTTAGGTCAACACTTATCGTGGCTGCTGTTTTCAGTGGAGTATTTCTGGTTGCCAATCATGTCTGTGCATGGTGTGGCCAAACTTTTTGGCATTGTTCAGTTCTCCAACCTCTAGACTTTTCTAGAAGATGCTCACTCTCTTGAAATTAGACCCAAGGGACTTCCCTGGTGGCCCAGTGGTTAAGACTCTTCCCTCCTAATGCAGGGGGCCGGGGTTCGATCCCTGGTCAAGGAAATAGATCCCACGTGCCGCAACTAAGAGTTCGCATGCCACAACTAAAAAAAAAAGATCCCGCATGCCGCAATGAAGATCCCACATGCTGCAACTAAGACCCAACACAGCCAAATAAGTAAATAAATAAACATTAAAAAAAAAGAAATTTCACCCAGGCAGCTATTAAACTAGCTCCTTCATTTGAAAAAAAATTTTTTGTGGTAACCAAATGGCCCCAGTTGATAAGGAAAAATCTCTTTTTACCAAACAATATCTCCCAATAATGTGGTAGGGTTGATAGCAAATCAACATTCTATAACACCCTTAAAGTCAGGCAACAATTATCAACGGTGTTGAAAGCATCAGGTTGATGGGAAACTTTTCATATAGAGCCAGAGTGATACCATACAGATTACTTCCCAGTTGCAGGGGAAAAAATGTAACTGTCCCATCATAGGATCACCTTCATCCAGTGGTTGATCTTAGCACCACTAATGGTAGGTCAACCAAATGTTACATGTTTTCTGATGTGCTACACAGATGAGGCAAACAACACTACCTATGATGTATAGCCAAACGTGACTCTACCAAACTTTAATCTCCAGTTGATAAGCAATACAGAAAACAGGAGAAACTAATCAACATTGTAAAGAAGTATCCAGAAAAATCCAAAAGATGGCACAGACCATAGCACATCTGGCTTGGTCTGTTTAATAAATCAGTGTTATGAAGAGAGAAACTGTTACTATTTCAGAAGAGAAAATTATTATGATGCAATGTGTGGACTGTTTAAGCCAGATATATAGGACATTTTAGGATGACTGAGGAAATCTGAATATGGATTGGTATTAGAAAAGATTAAATTTTATTTATATGGAACAGTAGTAATCATTAAATAAAAATCCAGGTTATAAAATAGTATATATAATATGGTCTGACAAAAAATACAGAAATATATAGTTGTCTCTTGGTATCCCAGAGGGATTGGTTCCAGGACCCCTTGTGGATACCAAAATCCAAGGATGCTCAAGTTCCTCATATAAAGTGATGTAGTGTTTGCATGTAACCTATGCACTTCCTTCTGTATACTTTAAATTGTCTCTAGGTGGGCTTCCTTGGTGGCGCAGTGGTTGAGAGTCCGCCTGCCGATGCAGGGGACACGGGTTCGTGCCCCGGTCCGGGAAGATCCCACAGGCCGCGGAGTGGCTGGGCCCGTGAGCCATGGCCGCTGAGCCTGCGCGTCCGCAGCCTGTGCTCCGCAACAGGAGAGGCCACAGCAGTGAGAGGCCCGGGTACCGCAAAGAAAAAAAAAAAAAAAGGAAAAAAAATTGTCTCTAGGGACTTCCGCCCTATGCAGGTTGGATCCCTGGTCCGGGAAGATCCCACATGCCGCGGAGCAACTAAGCCCGTGCGCCACAACTACCGAGCCTGCACTCTAGAGTGACCCACAACTACTGAGCCCACGTGCCACAACTACTGAAGCCCAAGTGCCTAGAGCCTGTGCTCCGCAGCAAAAGAAGCCTCCGCAATGAGAAGCCAGTGCATCGCAACGAACAGTAGCCCCCACTTGCTGCAACTAGAGAAAGTCCGCGCGCAGCAGTGAAGACCCAACGCAGCCAAAAATAAATAAATATTTTAAAAATTGTCTCTAGATTACTTGTAATGGCTAATTCAGTGTAAATGCTATGTAAATAGTTGCAAATACAATGTAAATGCTATGTATTAATATATTGTTGCCAGCATGGCAAATTCAAGTTTTGCTTTTTGAAATTTTCTGGAATTTTTTTTCCCTAATATTTTCGGTCTGCAGTTGGTTGAATCCATGAATGTGGAACCCAGGGATACAGAGGGCCAACTGTATATGCAAACTGATAGTCTAAACTGAAACACTTAGGAGAATAAAGGGGGGCACTATTGATACATATGCCAGGACAACAGATATAAATTGGTTCTTCCAGGTGAGCCAGGAGGATGGCCATCCTAGAAGCAGCTGTTCTCAAACCTCATCGTTCTGTAGAGTTGCCTGGGAGTGGGTGGGTGTTGGGTATGTAAAATGAAGTTTCTGAGGCCCCATTCCCAGAGATTCTGACTCAGTAGCTCCAGGGTGGCCCAGGAATTGGTCTTTTTCACAAGTGCCCAGGTGATTCTCATGCTGGGACCGGTGAGAGAATGGAGCTTGGCCTAAAGCAGTTTTTCTGCTGACGTCAACACTAAGCAGGGATTGGCTAATCTTTGTGGATATATTTAACTGAATTCTGCTTTTTTTTTCCTTCTTGAGTTAATGACTCAGCAATCCATCTGTTGCCTATTAAAAGAGACAGGAAAGTACAGTGGTTAAATGAATGGCCTCTGCAGTCTGATAGAACTGGTTTGAGCACCAGCTTTAGCACTTGTTAGCTGTATGACACTGGGTATGTTTCTTAACATCTCTAGGTTTGTTTTCTTTTAGGTAAAATAGGAATATTGATAAAGTTATGAGAATTAAATGAGATAATACATTTAAAGCATAAAGTAAGTCTCAATAAACAGTAGTTATGACTGTTATTATGATCACTATTACTATTACTGAACAGGCAGGCATTGCACTGGGCTGACCCTGGAAGTGCATGATGTGTGTCACTGTCTCTCAAATGTAGGGTGTCCCCTGGAAAACAAAATGAACTCCTCTTTCCTGACCCGCACAGATGATTCATAAATGCTTGGTGAACAGCTTTACACTGCACATCTGTTCCCTGACAGCCTCTGAGAAGTCTGTGGAACAGTTTCCTGAGTCTTTGGCATGGGAGTCCTACACAGCACAGCTGCTTCAATATTGTGTTCTGAAATCTCGGTTCTGGTTACTGTGGAATAAAAAGCTGAGCACAGGAACTAGAGGGCAATTCTCCAGCCTTTTGAACTCAACTTGTCCTTTCTGGGTATGTTTTATTTCTTATCCAACGTAAGTCTAAGAAGGCAAGGTTTTCATGGCAACATAATGATTGCTACCCAATAAGGGAAGATGATTTCCTGAAAGATTCCTGCTGTTTTCTTAGCAGGTGGAAACTTCTGTGGCTGCAGAGGCTGTGTGCTGTTATTGTCATTCCTGGACTCATTCTTTCCATTCTGAGACAGGAAACAAAACATCCAGAGGAAACAATTGGTAGTTCTGTCCCTATTTCTACTTACTGGTGGGGGGGGAAGGGGTGGGGACACTGGTTTTTTTTGGGGGGGGTTCGCTTTGTTTTCTTTGTCTTTTATGCTTCCATCCTGTAACATTATCACCTATATTTTTTGAAAAGTCAAGATGCATCCTTTGACACATGGCCTGATAAAATATTTGAAACTGGAACTGTCCTGAAAACTCTGGGGCTTCTGGTTGCTGTGAGTACTTCCTCCTGGAGGGGTCTGGGCAGCTCTGTCCAGATCCATGTGAGGGATTAGAAAGGGTGCCCCGGGCTTCCCTGGTGGCGCAGTGGTTAAGAATCCACCTGCGAATGCAGGGGACACGGGTTTGAGCCCTGGTCTGCGAAGGTCCCACATGCCGCGGAGCAACTAAGCCCGTGCGCCACAACTACTGAGCCTGCGCTCTAGAGCCCATGAGCCACAACTACTGAGCCCGCGCTCCTAGAGTCCGTGCTCTGCAACAAGAGAAGCCACTGCAATGAGAAGCCCGCGCACCGTAACAAAGAGTAGCCCCTGCTTACCGCAAGTAGAGAAAGCCTGCGCACAGCAGTGAAGACCCAATGCAGCCAAAAATAAATAATTAATTTTTAAAAAAAGGGTGCCCCAGGTATGTCCTACTTTACTTCATATAAGGCCCAGAGGCAATTTTACCCCTAAGCTTTAAGAAATTAAGCTTCTGCACCCCTCACTTGCCAGGGCCTTGTTCTTTCTAAGGCACTGGGAGGAGGCCTAGTGATGTGTTCATATGTTTGTGTATAAATAGCAAAAATAAGATATTTTGTATTGTTTTCTATTGAAGATGATCTCAGAAATTTTATAAGCTTTAGGCCCTATGAATCTGGATCCACTCCTGACAAGGATTTCCTTTCTGGCCACACCTTTACATAACGAGATGGTAAGCAGCTTCAGTTGCAGGCCAGGACACGCTGCAATGCCAAGGATCGAGGGGGAATGCAAGAACAGAGGAGTGTTCATCACTCAATTAGCTACTGGAATGCAGAGAAAACTGCAAGCTGAAGCAAGAGCATACCTCCTGAGGAAAAAAAAAGTTATAGACTCTGGTCTGGTGCAAAGGGTTCTTTCTTCAGAGGGATGGGTGGTTAAGTGGCACTAATCAGTTATTTGTTTAAAAGTCTTTGAGAAAAATTAGTGATCTACCTTTAAATCCTCCACATATGAAAATACCATTTCCTATGTGCTGTGCTTCAACCACCCCAAGCCCTGGAAGGGTTGTCTCCTGCAGTGCAGAAAACCCTCCAGTGGCTACTCCTGGCCCCAACTGCTTTGCTAAGTATGTGACTTTGGCCAAATTATGAATCCCTCCAAACCTCACTTTGTTCATCTTTAAAATGAGGGTGTTGGATTAGGCAGCCTCATCCTGAAACTTGAATAATTTTATGGTATGCAAGGAGAAGTTAAATGTTTTCTATAGTGATACAAGGATATTTCCATGGGAAAATAGGAGGCACATGTCGGGAGGGAGGTTGACATATGGAGAAAATTTGTACCATATGGGATTAGGAAATTAAAAATTATCTCCTCCTGCTCAGTAAATGTGCCAAATATGAGCCTCTCACCCTAAGAACTGTTTTTCTTTTAGCAAATGAGAAGAAGACATTACGAGCATTTCCAAAATTAATAAAATATTCATGTCACGTCAAATGTGAGATGGGTGTAGGCAGTGATGTGTTAGGTTCTAGGAAGGAAATTTGTATTTAAGATGTGCTCTGTGTTATTTGGGAGACTACAACTAAAATAAGACTACCCCAGGGGAAACAGTCATCAAACAAAGCTGATAAGACATAACCATGAGCCAGAATTGATAATGGGCTGATTTAGTAAATCATGGTGCATGCATTCTATGGAAAACTATGTAATCATCAAATAGAATGAATCACATTTATATGTATTGACTCGGAAAGGTGTAGAAGACATATTGTCTAGTGAAAATAAGCAAGCGTTGAACAATATGAAGGGAATGATCATGTTTTTAAAAAAGCAAAACTGAGACTCTAAATAGGCAATTCTGTGTTTGTATAATAAAAGTATGGAATGATACACACCAACACCCTGCCACCAGTTACTTTAAGAGGGTGGGGTTGGACAGAGGAGGAAGAGGGAATTACTTTTATTTTTTTATCTTTCTGTAATTCAATTTGTTTAAATCGTTACAATAAGTGTGTATTATAATTTTTAAAAGTGCTTTTGTAAAACAAACAAAAAGCATAACCTTTGTTTCCTTAGGCCTCACCAGTGTGTGGACGTGTGTTGGCTCATACGGCTCCATCTTTCACTCTGCAGTAACCCCAGCTCTGCACTAAAACTCACCGGGTGACTTCAAGTCCAGCCCTCTCCTATTTGGGCAGGGGCCTTAGCACAGCTCCGAGGCAGATGCCTGCCCTGAGGGGGCGCTGTCCATGCTCAGCCCTCTGCCAGAGCTGCAAGGTGGCACCCTGTTCCCTCGGATTCCCGAAATCCCAGCAGCGCCTTTGTTGGGGAAGGAGGAATGCCTTTCCTCCCCCTTCTCCATCACCCTTTGCTGGGTGGTCACCATGGGGGCCCGCCTGGGCTCCGCGAGCACATCAGCCCTCCCAGGCTGGTCCCACTCTTCAGAAATGCCTGGGCCCTCTATGTGGGATCCGCCTCTGGGGGCAGGCCCACACACCATGAATGCTAAGTTGTGTGGGGAAGGCAGAAATTCAGTGAAGGGAAAGGCCCAGGGTCCAGCTGGGGCTGGAAGGAGGGATGGAGATCGGAGACATCAAACTGTGAACCGTAACGCCGGCCGTAGCGAGAGAGTGGAGCGAGAGTGAGAAAGGGAGAGGCAGCCGGCCCACCACTGTTGGCCAGTCTGGGGCACACTCCGTTTAAACACAAACAGCCTCACTGAATGAACATCTGTATCAGAGAAGACCACTCTGTGACCCTGATGGATCGAGACAAAAACAGGACCCCTCTGGAATCATGTCTGACCGTAATCAAAGCCAAGAAATTGTCCAGACCACAAAAATGGCCACCAAACATTCCTCTGTCCTGGGTAACATGAGTGACTTTGTCTTCTTTAGCAATTACAGCTGTGGGCTCGCCTTGTTCCTCCTGCCTTCTAGATGAGTAAGGTACCAATCCTAGGATCATCCCTGCTTCCTGACAACATCCAATCCAGAGCAGAGCCCCACTTCCTTGAACCCTCCTCAGAATCACTGAACACAAGCCCAAACCCTATCCTAAGCCCTTTTTTAACACCGTCTTACTGACGGTATGCAGTCTTCTCAAAAGAAGTGCAATTGTCGCAGCTGGAGAAAATGAATGACGGGGGCATGCCACGCAGCGTGTCCCATGCAGCAAGCCTTAGTGGGTTAGGGTGGAAGAAGAAATGATATAGTTAGGGACACTTCCAGAAAGTCAGCCAAACTCTGGGCTGGTGGGGACAGCAAGAGAAGCAGGTCCCCTCAGAGTGCAGTAATCAGCGGAGGGATGCCTACTTCTAACCCTTAACTCCATGGGCTATAACACCTTTCACTTGTGCATTGTTGCCAGGGCTTTGCCATCACACAGAGAAGGGCTGCTTCTAACTGGAAGGATGCTGCTGAGCTCTGAAGGTCAGTTCTGGCTTTCTTCCACATTTTACTGTACTTGAGTGACCAAGGCAGGCCATTCCACTTTGGCCCGAGGGCAACTGACTCCAAGGAGGAGAAAATAGATGACAGATGTCAAGAGCTGCATTTTGCAACCAGTGTTTTCTCACCAGCGCTACCTCTGGTAGTTCCTGGATTTTATAGTTGATAGTACCCCAGTAGACCTTCAAGCTAGCACATCCCTCCCTTAGCAAGGAACTTTTGGATCTGGAGCATTTGTATTTAAAAACAAACAAAACCCAGGGTGATTTTGAATGACATTAAAAAAAAAATCCAACATGTACCATGCTGCAGATGGTGTTCAAGAGAGGAAAGTCGAGTCAATAGCAAGTTGCCCCTGTGATTTGAATCATCAAATTAACTAATGTTTATTGGGCACCTACTTTCTACGAGGCTGGCCACTGAGGAATTAAAAGATAACTGAGCTGGGCTTCCCTGGTGGTGCAGTGGTTGAGAGTCCGCCTGCCGATGCAGGGGACACGGGTTCGTGCCCCGGTCCGGGAAGATCCCACGTGCCGCGGAGCAGCTGGGCCCGTGCACCACAGCTGCTGAGCCTGCTCTCTGGAGCCCGCAAGCCACAACTACTGAAGCCCGCGCGCCTGGAGCACGTGCTCCGCAACAAGAGAGGCCACTGTGGTGAGAGGCCCGCGCACCGCAATGAGGAGTGGCCCCCGCTCGCCACAACTGGAGAGAGCCCGCGCGCAGCAACGAAGACCCAGCACAGCCATAAATAAATAAATATATATATATAAATAAATCTATTTTAAAAAATCTAATGCAAAGCCATAGGAAATGTACACAGATCACCATGGTAATGGGAAGAAGGGGATGATTACATCTACTGGAAGGATCAAGGTTGTAAAGTTTGGATTTTAAAATCAGAAAATGATCGTGAGGCGTTCTTGATCTGGGCTTCAGTTCATCGGCCAACAGCCATGGACATAACGGTCACCTCCTTGCCCCTCTCCTGGAGCGTGTGAGGGTCCTGGTCCCTAAGACATCCTCTCTGGCCCTCCACGTCTCTGCCTTGCTCACCAGCAGCCTGATAGAAGGACAGACTCAGGAGAGAGTCAACTGCTGCTCAGCTCTCTTGATCCCTAAGGAGTCTCATCCCCAAGGTGCAGAGGCCGTAGGAATTGGAAACTGATCATTATGAGACTCTCAGAGACTGGAGAATAATGATCAGAAAAAGGGGTCACTAGTGTCAAAAGCGTAATTATGATAACTCATTCAGCTTGCTGAAAGAGAGTGGAGGAATTGGGAATTATGTCCCTACGCCTAGACAGTCTCCCTGCTTGATTTAACATGGTCACATTTTTTCCTGTTTTGAGAATGAGAGGAAGACAGATGCCTACTTTATTTTTATTATTTTTTTTTGCGGTACGCGGGCCTCTCACTGTTGTGGCCTCTCCCGTTGCAGAGCACAGGCTCCGGACACACAGGCTCAGCAGCCATGGCTCACGGGCCCAGCCGCTCCACAGCATGTGGGATCTTCCCGGACCGGGGCACGAACCCGTGTCCCCTGCATCGGCGGGCAGACTCTCAACCACTGCACCTCCAGGGAAGCCTCAGATGCCTACTTTATAAATATAAAAACACAGCACTAGAGGGAATTCCCTGGCGGTCCAGTGGTTAGGACTCCGCGGTTTCATTGCCGAGGGCTCAGGTTCAATCCCTGGGTGGGGAACTAAGATCCCAAGATCCCACAAGCCATGTGGCACGCCCCAAACCAAAAACAACCCCCCCGCCCCCCGCCAGCACTAAGGTTTTTATAACTGTTGATTCGGTGAGGGAATCCAATTAGCCTGTTTAAACCACAAATTAAAGTGTGTGTGTGTGTGTGTGTGTGTGTGTGAGTGTGTGTGTGCGCGCCTTAAGTCAATAATTTAAAATGTTAACACATTTCCAAGGTGCCTTGAGGGGAAAAATTTGGTTAAATTTTCAGTGTGAAAGTGACATTGGCATTGTGTAAAGAACACTCCAGGAGACAGTAGTTCCAATGGTCCCCACCCCGTGCCACCCAGAAGTATTGGGTGTATATCCTAAAATCTTCAAGTATCTGGAAAAGTGGTTTCCTTCTTAAAATGGATCATATCCTGCTCTGAGTGCAGGAATCTGACTAATTAGGAGAAATCTTCCCCAACTGCGATAATCCAGCCTGGGGTGGGTCACCATGGATTAAAGAGCGGTCTTTGGATTCTCACTGGGAGGGAGCCAGGGCCTGAAAGCAATGTTCCTTCCGTAGAGAGAACACATCTCTTGAGAAGTGGAAATACTTTTCCAGCAAAGAAACTGCTGCTGATTCAATATTCAGTTCCAATTTCTGTGTCAAATGCTGGTGTGGAAAAGATTCTTGTGTTATGGGAAGTCTCTGGACTGATGACTACAACAGATTGTGCACAGAGACAATATTAAATAAACGTTGAGCTTTAAAAGTACTGTGAATAGTCAGGTATTTACAAATGAAGTGATGAGATGAGATTTGGGATTTGCAACTTACTGGAGGAGAGGATGTGGGGTACAGATGAAACAGAACTGGCCATGTGTTGATAATTATTGAAACTAGGTGATAGGTCCATGGGGGTTCATTATACTATTTTCTCTACTGTTGTAAACATTTGAAAATTTCCATATAAAAAGTTAACAAAATCCCCGAAAGTATGACTTTGTCTTGTTTGAATGAAAGGTGTTTTTAAAAATAGATAATTTGGGACTTCTCTGGTGGCTCAGTGGTTAAGAATACGCCTGCCAATGCAGGGGACATGGGTTCCAGCCCTGGTCCGGGAAGATCCCACATGCCGCGGAGCAACTAAGCCCCTGCGCCACAAGTACTGAGCCTGCGCTCTAGAGCCCGTGCTCTGCAACAAGAGAAGCCACCACAGTGAGAAGCCCGCGCACTGCCACGAAGAGTAGCCCCGCTCACCGCAACTAGAGAAAAGCCCACACGCAGCAACGAAGACCCAACGCAGCCAAAAATAAATAAATTTTAAAAATAATAAAAAATAAAAACAAATAATTCATAGAAATTGCTTACTGAAATATAAAATATAGCTAACATTATCGGTGCTCACTGTGTGCTTGGCATATAACTTTATATTACGTACATATGTAATTATGTATTTTATGTAATGTATAGATATACATGTTATTTTAATTTGTATACATAATTTAATCTGTACATATATTAAATACACACACGTGTATGTAAGTGTATCAATTCGTTTAATTCCTGTCAACAACCCCATGAGTTAAGCTCTATGTAAATTACCGGTATTTGCAGAAGAGGCAATGAGGTGATATGCAGGTTAAATAACGTGCCCAAGGTCGTTAAGCAGATTTGAACGCAGTCAAGACTCCAGAACTCACGCTCCTTCTTAAACAGCACCTCTGCTGTTGCCTGTATCCAAGCTGTTCTGTACATTTTCGCCAGCAACTTCCCGTATCAACTTATTTTTAATTTTTAAATTGATTTGGGAGTGGTGGATGGGCTGGAAATTTTTTTTACAAGACTGTTCAGCAATTCTGCTGAAGCCGCCTGTGCCCCTTGGCCCCAAGCGCGGGTTTGGCGGGACCCAGCTCCCGGGGTGCGGTCGGGCGGGTTGGCCCAGGAGACCAGTTACCCCGGGTCCTCCGTTGCCGGACCCGCCCCTGCTGCTGGAGCGGCGCGCGGGCCGCCTCGTGGCGCCACCTAGTGGCCAAAAGCCCGGCAGCGGCACCTGCGAGGGGCGGGGCGCGCGGTCCTCCCGGGGGACGAAGCGGAGGGGTGTCCTTGCGGTTACAAACCCGGGGCAGATGGGCCGCCCTTCAACTCCTGTGTGAGTGGAGCAGGCCTCCGGAGGGCCAGCTGGGCCTGGCCAGGGTAACTGGGTGAGCCCTCCCTCCAAGTCGCCTGCCCAGCCCGAGGCAGGGCTCCCCTCAGAACCTGCTCCACCCTCGAGAAGCGGGAATTCATTTAAGAGGGGGTGATTTTGCCTAAGGGCTCTGAAAATGAGCCCTTAAACATTTCCAAGCACTTAAAATTCATGTATTTTTGCATATAGGCATATACTCATTTATTTGTATCCTCACCTCTTTCCAGAAAGGGTATTAAAGCTGGAATTATGTCCTACAATTTTTTTCCCTCACAACAGTCATTTTAGGCTTGTGAAGAGCAAGTGTGATGACCCCCAGAGCCCTGACCTATGGACTAAGCAATGCCGACCAGAGTGTGTGGAAGGGCATCTGGCCGCAGAATTGAGCACCTCTTTGACTGGCAGACCAGCCCTTCCCCCCGGCTCTGGACGAAAATGACACAACCGGAGAGGTAGAAGAGTACTTTAGGGCCCTGGCAGAGGGCACAGTGCAGAAGGTGCAGCCCCCATCAGAGCAGGGGCCTAGGTACCAATTCTCCCTCTTCCATTAGCCTGGCAAGAAGATCGGTGAGACCCGTGTAACTTTCTACCTGCACAAGGTGAATTCCCAGGACTTCATTGGCTACCTGAACCTGAAGGCAGCCCTCTATGGCACATGCTCCCTTTCCTATGGTTTGCAATGCCTTGGGGCTAAGCACATCCTGAAGGAAGCTCTTTCTTGGGTCCTCTTCAGCTTGCAGGCCACAGGCCACGTGCTGCTTGGCACCTCCTGTTACATGAAGCAGGTCCTGGGTGCCACAGAGGGAAGGCAGCCCCTCCAAGGTGGCCCCTCATGCAGACCTGCCCAGAGATACTTCAGTGAAGGCCCAAGTGTATGGAGCCTTTCCTGGCCCAAGACTAGACTGGCCATCTAGTTTACTTTGTGAATACTGTGTTATTGTGCTTAAGGGCACCCCTCTCCATGAAAGGCAAGGTCCTATCTGAAGGGTGAAGTCATTTATTACATCACTCTATTAAGGAGGAGGAACATTTCTCAAATCTGATCCTGAGATCTGAGCAGGGCATACTTGGGTGGGCTGCAGAGCCAGTGATCTCACTTTGTATAGAGATAGAGGATGTCAAGATTGCCAATGAGGGGACTAATGGGGTCAGGGCTGGAGAATGGTGTATAAATGAGGCACCCAAGAGGGATTAGTGAAGACTTGTTTCAGACCCTTTGGGCAAATGTGTAGGTCTCTCAGATACTGAGTGAATTGGGGTTTAGTGCTGTGAACTCTGGGGACAAATTAGCTATGTTGGAACCAACCCCCAAACTGGCAATGCCACTTGTTCTTAGCAGAGTCAAGAGAAAACCAACAGACGAGGGAAGGTGTGGTTCTACTCTTAGACTAGAGCTGGGACAGAAGCCTGTAGCCCCTGGGTACCAGTGCAGTACTGACTTGGTAACTGAAGTGAGAGCACCCAGAGGTTAGTGATGGAGTCGGGGCTCCTTAGATAACCATGCCTTCCTCTTTGACTTCTCCTTCTGATGCTAAACCTTGCAAGATCTAGGTTTAGTTTTATTTAGGAAAACATTTTTCCTGTCATCCATGGTTCTGATATGAGCCAACAGGGAAACTGGTTAAGAAGGTAAATGCCAAGTTTGCATTAACAGCAAGCAGAGCACCTGGGCCAAGGGATGTAACTATCTCACTGTAGTATACTTATTCTTTGCTGGTTGTCACCATTCCTCTGTTGAAAGGAGGCGGAGATGGCTGGGTCTTGGCCAGCCCTCACGGCTGGGTGAGCTTCAAGCACTCCTTTTCCCTCAAACTAAGTGAAAAACCTCTTTGGCCCCCTTTATCTGACCTTTTTACTTGGTTGGTGAGAAGGCCTGGCAAAGCGACCACATTATTTCTCTTGGCCTAGAGTAGAGCCCTAGGCCAGCCACTCCCTATCTCCTTTTCCTGGCTTCATCTTGGTCCTGCTGGCAAGGGCAGGTTCCATCCCCATGCAAGGTGCAAGTCCTGGTCCTTTTGACTGGAGGCATGTGCTTCTGCAGGATGGAGATTCTGAAAAGGAGAGTGGAAGAGGTCAGAAGAATGCCCAACTCCATACCCTCAACCAGATTCCAGCTGCCTCCTCTCCTAGGGTGGACTAAGGGAGCCTCGACTTTCCCCTCGTGGCTAAAGTGTGCCATGACTCTGGTCAAACCATCTCTCTAAAAAGATGTGTGTTCCATTAGCATACAGTTAGCTAAAAGGTCATCCAGATGACAGGCCTGGCAACCAAGAAACAGCTGTAGTAACTAAGGATGTCTGGTTTAGGATAAAGAAGGCATGCCAAGACCAGTCTCTCTTTTAAATATTCAGGAGTTTCGTAGAAGAGAAGATTTTTGGTGGGGGGGATAGGATTAGAGGACAAAATTGGGACTGAGGAATAAGGTACTAGGAAGTGGATTTTTTTTTTTTTTTTTGCTTCAATAGTAAAACTAGCCCCCATGGAGATATTCAAGGAGGTGTTTCTGACCACGTGGTGGTGCCCTGGGAAGGAATGTCCTGCTGGAAAGCCATCCATTCCTGCATCCCTTGTCTCAGGCTTTCTGGAACAGTCCTATTTTCAATATTCTGCCTGTGACGGTGACTATAAACCATTACATGTCCCAGAAACTGCAGTATGCCCACATTCACTCCATACCCCTTTGAAAGCCTCTTGATCTTGGAAACAGAATAAGGATGTTTTGGCAAATATATTCTGACTTGTGGTTCGTAAAATATGGGCAAGGTGCTAGGGTTTTATCCAACTCTGACGGTCTGTAACCCCACATTTATCAGACAAGGTTAAGTAATCACTTTAGATTATCTAATGACATAGTGGCAGAATAGGAGCTAGAACCAAGGATCTGACTTCTCTTTGGATGTTATTTGAGGCTTTTACAAATTCTGGCTCAAGAGGGGCCAGCTGCCCATGATGAGATACAGGACTCATCTCTTGGTTTGGAACAAGCTTTGCCTGCTCCATTCTGCAGGTCTTTACTCATCCCTCCCCCCTCCTCAACACATCTCCATAATGATGGCTTTCATCTGTTAGTTCCGATGCCCCTGGCACTGTATGAGACCAGACAGAGTTCACTTCTGGGCTGAGCTGGTGTTTTTCCACAAGTGAGCTCTCAGCTGTATGTATATCCATCTACCCTTGGCAAGGACAAGCCCTGGTGCAATCCAGTGTCCCTAAGCTAGTGGTGTATTTGGAGAGTCTGCTATTGCCTTGGAGGCTGTTAAGTCCTTGAGGGCAAGGCACACGGAATCATTACTCTGAATCTTCGGGCAGCTAATAAGGTGTTACAGCCTGCAGGCATTGGATAGATATTTGGTGTTTGCTTCTCTTTTCCCACATGAAATCTCAAGATTCCGTCATCTGGGGAGTCAGTTCCACCTGGTCGCTCCTCTTCCAAGCTCAGCTTCGGGAAATAAGGAGTGTGTCTTCCCACATACGGCTCTGTTTTCAACTTAATGTGTTTATGTGAGTACCTAGAAACCATGGTGACAGGCGCCATAGAAATAGAAAGAGCAGGGAGGTGGAATACAGAAAGGGAGGACCCCAAACACCAGGGGGCTGGAAGAAGTGTCTTTGTGACACCAGTGTTTATTTTGAGCTGGCAGGAGTATTTATCATGTCTTTGTGCACAGCCTCTCCCCTGGGAACGTAAATGCCATCCACTTCCTTATGTGCTTACATCCTCGTGGTCTCCAGAGGAGGAGAGACGCTACATTCAGTGTATAAGGATACACATCATCATCACTACTTCTTATCTTTGTGTCACTTGTCACTTTTCAGTGCACGTTCACACACAGGGGTCAGAGCTAACCTTCAGCTCTGCTTCCTTGAGCGGGCTTCCCTCTGCTAAGATTGGGCTGTGCTACGATGGAAATTCAAAGCAGGCGGGACCGATGGCTAGTGCATTCTGGCCAGTGTCATTCAGGTTAGAATGTGCTGTGTGGAGTGATCTGAGTCATGGAGTGACAGCTGGCACTTCTGCAAGAAGCCCACAGAAAACGGTGATGGGCTGCAGGAGAAATTTTGCTAATTTTATGTCCCGAGACAAAGGAAAAGGTAAACCATAAATGGACCCTGTTTTCAAGGCCGATGGCTCCTTGCCAGCACAAGTGAACTTCAGTGCTCTCAGCCTGATCTGCCTGTACTGATCCTGAGAAGGGCCACACAGCTGTCTCTATCCCTCCTCAAAGCAGACTGAGTCAAATGTGACAGGAAATAGAGTCCTGGGCGTGGCTGGGCATGTTCCAACTTCATATCTATGACCCCCTTCACGCATGTCCGATGTAGCTGAACGGTGCTGCCTACAAGTCCTGCAACTTCTTGTTCTCGTGTTACCAAGCAGGACCCTATGAGGCCTTCCTGAGACACTTCTCCCCTGTCCCCCACCTGCTTATTGTTTGATTTACATAAGCGAAGGTATAAGTTCGTATGTCTTGAGAATGAATTGTGGATAAGTTTGAACCACCAGAAGGATTTTTCATCATTGCTGAAGCCATTTTATAATGTAAAAATTTCTTTTTTCTTATTTTAAGTAACCAAAGTCCATTCTTAAGAATACGTTGTCCAACAACTAAAACAGTCTCAGAATTTGTTACTTGTCTGTGATTTATACTGATTCCGCCTTCTGTTATCATCCGATACCCTCGGGGTCCATTTGAAATGGCATTTACTTTGCAGCAGGCATCTAGGATGCTTGTTCCAGGGTCAAGAACTAATTCAGAAGATGAAGCTTCTTTTAAAAACTCTAAAGGAGTTTGATCAGACATGACCTCTAGCGTATCTATGCTACTATGATAAAGGGCTTGTGTATACCTTTCAGCAGACCCCAGTCGTTCTTGTCCGTGAACAAGCTTTGTTACTTCTGCAGCGAGTCATTTCTGACCACCCTGCTTTTCTGGCTCTCTGACATGCAGCTACATTATGTGGTCAATCTCTGGAAGGTTCAGAAAAGTGAAGAGCTTCAGGGACCTTTCTACCAAATCATCTTGCTGCCTCACAAAGAATTGATACAATTCAAATGGAGATGTCTTATCTGTTTAGCCAGACAGCATTGCCAGCGGACTTTCCCAGTTTTGCTCCAGTTGTAATTAGAGGAACAGATTCTAAATATGTTTTCTCCGGTGAACTTATGGATGAACTCATATCCAGACATGATATTGCCCAGCTGATCAGATCCACCTAGTTGGACCCGGCATCCATAAGGCTAGAACAGGTAGTAGCAATCATAGGCCTGGAGCACCTGGTATTAAAAACGTGGCCAAACTCATGCCTTCCAGGCTCTGGAGCGGAGTCTGCATGCTCAGTCGGCTCAGCAGCGCACCCCTGCGGAAGTGGCAGCCCACTGCAGCTAGGAAGTGCAGCAGGTGATACTTCTGGGACCACGCCGAGGTGTCCAGCAACGTGAAGCTGCCCTGGGTCCGCGCGTTAGTGAAGAGCTGCTGGTGATCAGCCGCCAGGGCCTTGAGCGCTCGCTGCAGGGCGGGCGCGTTGATCTGCGAGCGCTCTGCGTCCGGTGCCTCGCGCTCCTTGGAACCACCGCTTGGGTCTCCCAGGCGCGCCGCGGCGCCTCCCACTAGCGTCATCGTGCTGTGGCCTGCTCGCTGGGGGTGAGACAGGCCCAGCAGCGCCAGCAGACGCCCCACATGAAGTGAGCCGGCCGTGGGGTCGAAGCCACGTGTGGAAGAGCTCTGGGAGCTCTGTCTTCATCCGCCTCCCGGAGAATAATTCCTTGAACAGACCCCCGAGCCTTTTGCACCACCAGAAATCCCTGAGCGCCCGTGTGGGCCTCACGCAGCCCCAGAGGCCGGACTCATGGCCCTCCTCAGGTACCAAACCACCGACCCTGGGAAATTCACAGCCACATGGGCGCCGCCGTCTTGGCGAAGCCCCAGGCTAAGAGGAAGAGGATGATGGGGATATGGAGATGAACACGATGAAGATAAAGGTGGTCCACCTGAAGGATATGAGGGAGACGAGGAGGAAGAAGAGGAGGAGGAGGAAGAAACGGTGCTGGTCTGGTTTGGTCTTGTCTGATCTTTGAGACGCCTCTGGTGAGTGGCAGAACCTCGAGCGTGAGGACACCAGGGTGTATTTACCTACTGGGATGCCTTGATTGGAGATTTTCTTTTTTGGGGGGGGCGGGGGGAAAGGTGTGAGACTTGGTCACCTGGTTTTGAGCGGAGTGCCGCTTTGGGTTTTCCCCTCTGAGGGGAGGAGTTCTTCCGCCGTCGGGCACCGCCTGAGTGGTGCTGGGAAAGTCCGGTAAGACTGAGGCTGGTCTGAGCCCCCGTGTGGGACAGTAGGTAGGAAATTTTCCATTCTCGTGCTAGGGAACTGCGACCCTGAGAGGCCCGCGAGCTCTGGTTTATCTAGTTCTGGTCTGTTTCCGGTAATACCGGCCCTGTGAAAGAACAATGGGGAAACTGAAAGCCTGAATGATACTTTAAAAAACAAGAGTTTCCGAGTATGGGTAATGTGGAACAAAGTTCACTGGCCCGACTGCCCAGCTTGAGTAAACTTTGAAAGTTGGAATGTAGTGGCAGTATAATTTCTGGAGGCTTGAATATCCTGGCAGAGAAATGTCCAAATCTTACCTACCTCAATTTGAGTGGAAACAAAATCAAAGATCTTGGTATAGTAGAAGCTCTGCAAAATCTTAAAAATTTGAAAAGTCTTGACTTGTTTAACTGTGAGATCACAAGCCAGGAAGATTATAAAGAAATTATTTTTGAATTGCTGCAGCAAATCACATATTTAGATGGATTTGACCAGGAGGACGGGGGAAATTGGTCCCAGGAAGGCTCCATAGGGTTCTGCTGGGTTACAGACTCAGTCTTAAATCTGAAATGATCAAAGGTGACTGGAAAGCTATAGAATATGGCAAAGAAGTGATTAAGGGACCCACTATTTAGGAAAAGAGGGATGAGCCAATTTGGACTAGTTGGAGAGTAATTATAGGACCCAAAATCATGTTTTTATCTCCCAACTAGTTGACATGATTCAATAAAATCTTTAGAATTATTTTTGTGCTTGGCTTATCTCTCTTTTTTAAAATTGTGGGAAAAAAAGCCATAAGATTTATTATCTTAAACATTTCTAAGTGTACCGTGTTAAGTATATTTACACTGTTGTGCAACCAACCTCCAGAACTTTTTAATCTGGCAAAACTGAAACTCTGTGCCCATTGAACAACTTCCCATTTCCTGCTGCCCCCAGCCCCTAGTTACTATCGATGGACTTTCTGTTTCTATGAATTTGACTTCTCTAGATATCTCACAGAAGTGGGATCATACAGGATTTGACTTTTTGTGACTGGTTTATGTCACTTAGCACAATGTTCTCCAGGTTCCTTTGTGTTGTAGCATGTGTCAGAATTTCCTTCTTTTTTGAGGCTAAATAACATTCCATTGTATGTATACATACATTTTAATGATACCTGTCGATGGATACTTGGGTTGCTTCCACTTCTTGGCTATTGTGAGTAGTGCTATTATGAACATGACTATGCAAATAATCTCTTCAAGATCCTGCTTTGGATTCTTTTAGATATACACCCAGAAGTGGGATTGCTGGCTTGCCTTTGTCTGTTTGGGCTGTTGTAACAGAATACCATATCCTGGGTGGCTTATAGACAGCAGAAACTTATTTCTCATGGTTCTGGAGGCTGGAAAGTGCAAGATCAGGGCATGATTAGGTGTCTGGTGAGATTTGTTTCCTGGTTCATAGACGACTGTCTTTTTGCTGTGTCCTCACATGGTGGAATGGGTGAGGGAGCTCTGTGGGGTCTTTTTTATAAGGGCACTAATCCCATCATAAGGGCTCTGCCTTTATCACCTAATCACCTCACCTCCCAGAGGCCCCAGCTCCAAATGCCATCACAATGGGGGTTAGGATTTCAACATAAGAATATTAGGGGGAAACAAACATTCGGTCCCTTACAAGGGTCATATGGAAATTATATTTTTAATTTTTTGAGGAATTTCCATACTGTTTTCCACAGTGGCTGCACTATTTTACTTTCCTACCAGCAGGGCACAAGCGTTCCTATTTTTCCACATCCTGGCCAACAGTCGTTATTTTCTGTTTTTTTGGTAGTAGCCACCCTGATGGATGTGAGGTATTATCTCATGGTGGTTCTGACTTGCATTTACCTAATGGATAGTGATGGTAGGCATTTTTTCATATGCTTGTTGGTCATTTGTATGTCTTCTTTGGAGAAATGTCTAGTCAAATCCTTTGCCCACTTTAAAATTGGGTTGTTGTTGTTGTTATAGTTGTTATTATTATTGAGTTGTAGAAGTTCTCTATGTATTCTGGATAGTAACCACTTACCAGGTATACGATTCGCAAATATTTCCTTCCATTCTGTCGGTTGCCTTTTCACTGTTGATTGTGTCTTTTGATGAGGCTCATTTCTTTCACCAGTCTAAAGTTTTTGGAGGGCACGATTATATATCAGGGACATCTTCAGTAAATGGTTGTGGAGCGAAGCAAGGAGCATACACTGAGGGGAATTAGACAACATGCTTTTAATGAGATGGGATTTAAGTTTTGATGGTCAAGGCAGGCTCCGAGTGGAAATGCAGATGGCATTTGTGTGTGGCCCCCTCTTTCATCTGTTCCTCTCTGCTCAGGCATGAGGCTGTCTATCAGCAAGGTGATACTGAAACCCAGTTCAGTTTGACAAATGGCGTGGCAGGCACTGTGCTAGGGGTTACAAAGGAGAGCAAGGAAGGCAAAGCTCTACCCTTACCAGGTGCCATCCTGCAGGGAGATAAACAAGATGGGAACTTCAGTGTAATGTGAGGAGGATGCCCTCAGGTAGTGGTTACTCACTGTAGGAAAAGAGGCAAAGAAGGGCACCTAACCTGGACCAAGGGATGATGGAAACCTTCCTGGAGGAGGTAGTCCTGAGGTTGTTTGGCACCTGGCCTGGTCTGCCCTCAGTAAAGGGCAGCCTTGAGCTCTTCGACTCCTCAGAACCCAGGGGCGGGGTCACCATCCAGAATCAGCCGGAAGAGGGCGCACCACTGCAGGAGCAGAGCTGCAGGGAGGATGTCAGGATCTACTGTATTGTGTTATATTTCCCCACTAACAAGCTCTCTATTTAAAGGTGCAAAAAAAATTCTAGACAGTTTATTAAGGAATTTCAATAAACTTTATTTCCTTTGGAAAACTAAAAGGAGCAATATATATGACTGATAAATTTATTTCAAAAATTAAGTGCTTAAGGGAATTCCCTGGCAGTCCAGTGGTTAGGACTCCACTGCTGAGGACCTGGGTTCGATCCCTGGTTGGGGAACTAAAATCCCACAAGCCACACAACATGGCCAAAAAAATAATAATAATTTTAAAATTGCTTAAAAAAAGATTTATTGTATTTACTAACATATTACGCATCTTAGGTGCTAGTTACAGCTCTAAGCACTTTACATGTATTTAACTTACATGTATTTACTCACAACAGCCCTGTGGGGTAGGTATTATTATTACTCCCCTATGAAGACAGGGAAACTGAGGCACAGGGAGGCTAAGTAACTGGCCCAAGGCCCCCAAATTATGAAGCAGCAGAGCTGAAATTTGAACCTGCAGCCTGGCTCTAGAACCTGTGCTCTTGGCATTGTATGCTCAGATTTAAAAAAATTTTTTTAATTTTAATTAAAAATTTTTGAAGTATAGTTGATTTACAATGTTATGTTAGTTTCAGATGTTCAGCATAGTGAGTCAGTATTTTCATAGATTATATGCCATTAAAAGTTATTACAAGATAATGGCTATAATTCCCTATGCTATGTAATATATCCTTGCTGTTTATCTATTTTATATATAGTAGTTTGTATCTTTTAATCTTGTAGCCCTAATTTGTTCCTTCCCCCTTCCTTCTCTCCTTTGGTAACCATTAGTTTGTTTTCTGTATCTGTTTTGCATATACATTCATTTGCATTATTTTTTAGATTCCACATATAAGTGGTATCATACAGTATTTGTCTTTGTCTGACTTATTTCACTAAGCATAATATTCCCTAGGTCCATCCATGTTGCTGCAAATGGCAGAATTTCATTTTTTTATGACTAATATTCCATTATATATATATACCACATCTTCTTTATCCATCATCCATTGATGGGCACTTGGGTTGCTTCCGTGTTTTGGCTATTGTCAGTAGAGTTGCTATGAACATTGGGGTGCTTGTATCTTTTTGATGGGTGGTTTGATTTTTACCTGCCAAGAAAGTTTTTCCACTTCATCCAACTTGATCCAATAGAATATGTGTTATAAGGTCATTCCTTTTAAGACTCCATTTCCTCACTTGCACCTTCTGAAAAATTCACCGTTGACTTAGTTGTTTGATGTAGGACTTGGTGTCACAGAGCCCTGGCACATCACCCAGGGGCTCCTGAAGTCACCTCTTAGCTCTGTTGTTCAGGTGTCTGGGAACCTAACTTAAAACCACACTTAAAAAAGGCTCAGAATAGGGCTTCCCTGGTGGCACAGTGGTTGAGAATCTGCCTGCCGGTGCAAGGGACACGGGTTCGATTCCTGGTCCGGGAAGATCCCACATGCCGCGGAGCAACTAAGCCCGTGTGCCACAACTACTGAGCCTGCGCTCTAGAGCCCATGAGCCACAACTACTGAAGCCCGTGTGCCTAGAGCCTGTGCTCTGCAACAAGAGAAGCCATTTCAATGAGAAGCCTGCACGCCGCAACGAAGAGTAGCCTCTGCTTGCCACAACTAGAGAAAAGCCCGCATGCAACAACGAAGACCCAACGCATTGAAAATAAATAAATAAATAAAAATTTTAAAAAAGGCTCAGAATAAATTAAAACAAACACACAAACAAAAGAAAAAGGGACTTCCCTGGTGGTGCAGTGGTTAAGAATCTGCCTGCCAGTGCAGGGGACATGGGTTCAATCCCTGGTCCGGGAAGATCCCACACGCCGTGGGGCAACTAAGCCTGTGCGCCACAACTACTGAGCCCGCGTGCCACAACTACTGAAGCTTGTGCGTCCTAGAGTCCATGCTCTGCAGCAAGGGAAGCCACCACAGTGAGAAGCCTGCACACCACAATGAAGAGTAGGTCCCACTCTCTGCATCTAGAGAAAGCCGGTGGGCAGCAACGAAGACCCAATGCAGCCAAAAATAAATAAAAAACAAAAAGACATAGACATAAGGGAGAAACCTCTAATGAGAAAGGATCTTAAAAAGTAACCACAATACCATTATTACACTCAATAAAATTGAAAATAATTCCTTAATGTCATCTAATATTACAGTCCAATTTTCTCTGATTATTTCAAAACTTTCTTTTCACAGGTATATTTGGTTTTAGGTCCCTTAAGTCTTTTCTTTCTTTCTTTTTTTAAAGTTTTTTTTTTGATGTGGATCATTTTAAAGTCTTTATTGAATTTGTTACAATATTGCTTCTGGGTTTTGGGTTTTTTTGGCCACGAGGTATGTGGGATCTTAGCTCCCTGACCAGGGATTGAACCTGCACCACCTGCATTGAAAGGCAAAGTCTTAACCACTGAACTGCCAGGGAAGTCCCTCTTAAGTCTTTTCTGATCTATAAAAGAATGTCTTCCTTTTAGTTTTTATACATTTTATTTGTTAGCAAAACTGGGTCATTTGTCCTGTGGAATAACTAGGAAGACTGAGAAAATCAGTTTAAGATGTCTTTGCGACCCTCTTTGTCCCTAGGCGCCATCCCACTAGGTGTGTTCAGTCAAAATATCGTGTTTTACTTTGGGCCTCTCACTGTTGTGGCCTCTCCCGTGCGGAGCACAGGCTCCGAACGCGCAGGCTCGGTGGCCATGGCTCACGGGCCCAGCCGCTCCGCAGCACATGGAATCTTCCCGGACCGCGGCACGAACCCATAGGCCCCCGCATTTGCAGGCGGACTCTTAACCACTGCGCCACCAGGGAAGCTCAAGATATCGTGTTTTAAAATCACCTGAAATACTTCTTCTCAATGTGATTATGAAATCAATATGATACACTGTTAGTTTCATTTGTTCCAGTTTGTTTTTGATTGATGGGGGTTGCCTTTTCTAAATATGATTTTGTTTTATAATACTGCAAGATATCTACATGGCTGAAAGTCAAAATTATAAAAAAGATATAAACAGAGAAGTATAGCTTCCATGTCTGCTCTCTTCCCCTTTCAACCGTCAGTCTCTTCCTTGCTTTAGAGATGTATTTTTTATTAGTTTGGCTTTATCCTACCATTTTTGTTTATGTGTGTGAACTTGTATTCCTCCTCACTTTCTAATATGATGCGCCCTCTTCTGCCCTTGTATTTCTGGAGGCCATCCTTATTCTGTTTTACAGCGGCATGACACTCCAGTGTGTGTGCATTCCAGAATTTGTCCAACCAGTCCCATACAGATGGACACTTGAGTTGTGCTTTGCTGTTGCGGATTGTGCTGCAGAGAATAACCTTGAGCATATGTCATTTCACAATTTTGGTAGTTATATTTGGGATAGACTCCCGGGAACTGTGATTGCTGGGTCAAAGGGAAAAGGCATGTGCAATGTTGCTAGACATGACAAAATCCTCCAAAGAGATTGGTACATTTTGAATTCCCATCAGCAATGTAGCAGAGTAACTGTTTTCCTAGAACCTCACCAATAGAGTGTGTTGTCAGACTTTTGGGTTTTTGCTTATCTGAAAGATAAGAAATGGTATAGTTTAAATTTGCAGCTCTCTTGTTATGAGCAATGGGGAAGTATTTTCATTGATTTCGTTTGCTTTTCTTTTTCTGTGAAATGCCTATTCATACTATTCATCTCTCTTTTTTTTTTTTTTTTTTTGCGGCACGCGGGCCTCTCACTGCCGTGGCCTCTCCCGCTGCGGAGCACAGGCTCCGAACGCGCAAGCCCAGCGGCCACGGCCCACGGGCCCAGCTGCTCCGCGGCACACGGGATCCTCCCGGACCGGGGCACAAACCCGCGCCCCCCGTATCGGCAGGCAGACTCTCAACCACTGCGCCACCAGGGAAGCCCCATATCTCATTTTAAAAATCAAGCTATTGGGCTTTTTCTTCAGAGTCTTTAATTGTTAAGGATATTTGCCCTTTGTCTATGATATATTGATAATTTGCAGTAATTTCTCCCAGGTTTTCATTTGCCTTTTGATTTTACTTAGGACTTAAAAAAATGCCATGGAGCCAAATTTATTAATCTTTTCTCTTATTACTTCTGGATTTCGCCTCTCTTAAGTTATAAAATATTTCACCCAATTTTTTTCTATTATTTGTATGGTTTCATTTTTACATTTAGAGCTTTGACCCATTTAGAATTATCCTGATGTTTAGTGTGAGAAATGGATCCAATTTTATCTTTTTCCCTATGGGTGTCCAATTGTATGGTATGTGAATTATATCTCAAAAGAGCTATTATATATATATTATATATAATATATATATAACCACTGTTTAAGTGTTAGGATATATTGTTCCAAACATATATATATGTAGTGGTTGATTCTGGATGGTAGGATTGTAAATATTCTCTATTTTCTATTTTTTCTCTACATGAATAGATAGGCCTTATTCTATTCTCCTGTATTTGCAAGAACATCTTTCTATGTTACACGCCTCAGAAGGCTGGGATATTTATTTCTGAAAGGATATAATGCAGGCCCAATAAAAAATTTTTTTGGAAGAAATTTGTCCATACTTAGTTCATACTTAGGCAGCCAAACAAGTATTTGCATGTTTCCTGTGTACTCTGAACCATGCTGTGTGCTGGAGAAAATTTTAGAAAAAGCTTAATCATCTAGACAGACATATGTAAAAGGCAAGTCAGTGCACCTTGATGGGAGTAGGGGCCATGGAAAAAGTTGAATAAGTGGTATAGACAGAGGGTGAAGAATTCACAGGAGGGAGAGATCTCCATAGGCAGGGGTGGCCCTGGAGGCTTCAAGGAGGAAGTGTCTTCCAGTTAGTTTTTTTTAATATAAATTATTTTATTTTTGGCTGCGTTGGATCTTTGTTGCTGTGCGTGGGCTTTCTCTAGCTGCGGTGAGCCAGGGCTACTCTTCGTTGTGGTGCGTGGGCTTCTCACTGCAGCGGCTTCTCTTGTTGTGGAGCACAGGCTCTAGGCCTGCGGGCTTCAGTAGCTGTGGCACGTGGGCTCAGTAGTTGTGGCTCGCAGGCTCTAGAGCACAGGCTCAGTAGTTGTGGCGCACGGGCTTAGTTGCTCTGCGGCATGTGGGATCTTCCCAGACCAGGGCTTGAACCCATGTCCCCTGCACTGGCAGGCGGATTCTTAACCACTGTGCCACCAGGGAAGTCCCTCCAGTTAGTTCTTGAAGGATGAATAGGATTTAGACTGACAGGGAGGAAACAGACACATGGAGGCAAGGACCAAACTGTGAGCAGAGGTGAATGGGGGCTCATAAGGGCATTCGGGGGACCCGGAAGGCAGGGCTGGTCAGAGGGTCTGCCTTGAACATCTGACACTGTGCACTGTGATGGGGGCACAGCTCTCTGCTCCTGACACAAGGTGAGCTGTCTTCAGTCTCTAGGGACTGGGAGCCTCTCAGAGGATCCAGTTACTCACAGAACCCCTCCGCAAGGAGCTCGTTGCTGGTGGTGAGCTGCTCGCAGGTGCTGAAGCTTGCAGATGTCCATGGGCGAAGGGACTGTCAAGGTTTGCATTTGATTTTGCTCCTCCTTATTCCATTCTTGGCTGGCACCCATGGTGTGCGGACCCTTGGGTCTGTGCCAGGACCTAGCCAACCCTCCATGGATGAGCACATGACAGCTGCCTGGCAGGGCCTGTAGAGGGCAACCACCCAGGCTCAGATCAGCTTCTGCTTAAAAGGACTCTGGGCACAAATCTTCCTCCTCCTCCTCCAAGTGTCAGAATAAGCGATGGCATTTCTGTTGGGGATGCAGTCAGGGAGGAGGTACAGGCAAGTCTAACAGCCTAAAACAGCCGCCTGTCCTGCATCATGGCCTCATTCCTTTGAGACTTAGTGTGAAAAAAGGCCCCACATTTTCAGCTAATCTTTTTGATCGTGTGTGTGTGTGTGTGTGTGTGTGTGTGTTTGGTGGGGGTGGGAGGCTTCTGTGGCTCACCCTCCCCTATGACTCGCTGGAACCTCTTCCAGACCCTACACCCATGCCTCTTCCTCTGGGCTGCTCCTCGATTGCAAAGGGTGCCCTTCAGCACACGTTCTCCCCATTCAGGGTAGGGCAGTACTCCCAAAGGGATTTCTGTAACTTCCTGAGATAATCCATTTCAGTTTTAAACAATCCGACTTATGTGTAACCTAACACTCTTATGTTGCAGAAATGGAGAATACCTGAGTACCACCTTTTATTCCCTTATTTACAGACTCTACTGTGTTCCCCCTTAGAGGGCCACATGATGGGATGAACAGAGCATGGGTCTCAAGTCGGATGCAGCCCTGGCTCTGTCACTACCAGCTGAGTGACCTCAGGCAGTGACTTAGCTCTGAGCCTCTTTCTGCACCTTTGCCTGGTTGTGGTAAAGACTGAACAACACAGGCAGAGCTCATGGGCAGGATGCTACGAAAAGTAGTTTCTTTGCTATGTTCAAAAGCCCTCAGCCTTCTGTGTTTTGAGTCCCCTAACCTAATCCATCCTGTTTTCCAACACTTTAATCAGCCCCCGCTCTTTTGAGTGCATTGCCGTCCACTGAGGCACTGAACTCACCCAGAAGCCTCTTTTGAGCCTGCACAATGAAAATATTCCTTTCCAGGCAAAATTTCTATACCAAGAACTGCCTTCTAGGCCTGATGAGGCTACCCCTGGGAGAGAGTGTCCTGGACACAGGTCACAGCACAGGAGCAGACAGAGGTGCCTGTGTTTACAGTCTTGTCCTCAGTTACCTGACACCGGTCTCCAAGGGAATTAGCAAAAGGCATCTCAAATGTCAGGGTACATATTTCTGTCTGAGGCTGTGCTCTCTGTCTTCTCCCTCTGTGGACCTGTACCGCATCCTCCCAGAAATAAGTGACCCAGCCTCCCTGTAGAATGGCCTGTACAGAAAGCATTGCCTTCCTGGGTTCGGGATGAGAACTGGGACAGTACGCGAGGGAGAGTTGGGTCTTGTGAATTAAACAGGCCACACGTAGTGGTCAGGAGCCAAGTTATTAATGTTCCTTTGATTTCCCTCCGGAGCAGTCAGGAACTGTTTTTCCCCCTTACCTTTACTCCTCTCCTTCACATCTTGTAACCCCTTTGATAATCAAGATGGCTGTATACAAAAGCAGGTACCCACTAGCTCCTCGTAACCTTATTTCAGTGTCTGCCTTCCTCCTTTGTCCTTGGGCAGCCGCCCTCATAGCCAAGTCTTCAGGCTGCCCCCTCCTCCCATCTCATTGTCCCCTGGGACTGGTCCTACCCATAGAACTTCATTGCTTCTCACTATCAGTGTACCAGAGTGTTCAACTAATTTAATTAACGTTCCCAAGCCAAATGAGAGAAGACCAGAAGGTACTCCTGTATAGGTCGAGGCACACCATGGACTTAGTGATTCTGATGTTGGAAATTTTTCATAAAGTGGGAGACGCTTTTGGGCCAGTGGGTCATTCAAGCGATCTCAAAGGATACTGGATACTAAAGTTCTTCATAAATTAAAAACGAAATCATGAGACAACCATCGTCCTCGTAAGCAATCAGCTGAATACTGTGCTTGGTGATTGGGACCAGTGCTATAATTAAGTACGACATACAAAGATAATCTGATGCCTATTTAGTGATATTATTTTATGCTTCCCTCCAGCCCGCATTATAATTAGCCACTGAGGAAGAGTATCCTTTCGTTTGACTTTTCGATGATAGTGTATATTTTCTGATCAGTTGTGGTTTCTTTCTTCAAAATGTAGAGTAGTGGTCTTCAGAGTATGGTCTAAGAGCTGGCAGCATCACCACCATCTCCTGGGAGTTTGTTAGAAAGACAAATTCTCAGGCCCCACCCTAGTACTCCGAAATTAGAAATTCTGGGGGTGGGGTGCAGCCATCTGTGTTAGAATAAGCCCTCCAGGGCACTGTGATGCACACTCAAGTCTGAGAACCACTGGTGGAGAGTAACCCATTAACCAGTCAGTAGTCTGTTAACCTCCTGTAGCTTGGAGCACCAGCCCACCCCTTTGCAGGAAATCTCCCAGAGAAAATACAATTCTTGTCAACCTTGTCTCTTTTCTAATCAAGTTGCCTTGTTTTGTCTGGAGTGGTGAGTTGAGGTGAGGAAGAGGGACCCAGTCTTCAGAACAGCAAGAGAAGCACCTGCTTAGCCCAGCTGAGCTGCAAACAGAAGGTGCACCTCAGATTAAACTGAGCAAAATGGGAGGCTCAGACACCCACTGTGTCCTGAGGGCTGCTGGGCCCCACCGTCCCAGGAGTAGGCTCCTTGTCTGATCGGCCTCTCCTCATTCATCAGTGGGAAAGAAGAGCCGGATAAACATCTTTTATTGCTGTGTGGTCTGGTTTTAAAGTAAATCAAGAACAGGACTTATCACAGGGATGGTCTACAAGGGTACAGCCTTCCTCTTGACTAAGACGTGATAAATTAGATTTTAGGTTGGAAAAGATTTCTCCAGAAGAGGTGTTAGAATCATAATGCTTCACACTGGCTCAGTACTTCTTTCTATCAGTGTGGCCATACCAGCTGATGAAGCCTGGTAAATACCAACTACCTCATTGCATTTGCTACTTATAACCCTTCAAGAGAGGCACTGTTATTAGCCTATTTATAGACTGGGAAACTGAGGCTCAAAAAGGTTGAGTCAACTGCTGGTTAGAAAGAAAAAGAACTGGTGTTTAAACTAAACAACCTCAAAACACAGCCACGTGTTTAACCACCAACCGGGGCTCCCTTCCATGAGTTTAATGGACCAGAATCATCCTTTTTTCGTTTTTCATGAAATCTCAGCTTCTCTGCCCCTCCCCCATCGTCTTCTTGCCCCTCTCTCCCACTTAGTCTCCCTCTTCTTTCTTAGTTTGTTGACAGTCTTTTCTCCATCCTGACTGAATGCTTTGTTTTCAGGGGTCTCTATGGGCCGCTCTTTGCCTGATCCATCCATAATTAACCCCAAAAAATGATCAGAGACAGAAATTTGCATTTAAAATTTTTTGTACTTTCTCAGGCTAAAAAAACCAAAGGTTTTGAATAGTATTTATTTTCTGAATGGAGAACCAGTGTCAGGTCCGTCTTAGATGTTGACGGTCTTGGGCTGAGGTGCGTATTATGAGTAAACCAGTGGTTGCTGGAGCCCAGAGCAGTAATTCTCAAGTGGGGTTAGATGAGTGGGCCACACCCCACAAGGGACATCTGAATATGAGCCCCGCTGTTTTGACTCTTCCCTCCCACTCTGATTCTGAATCCCCTGGGACGGGGGTCAGGACATTGGCCTTTTTCAGTAAGACTCAAGATTAGACTCTTCGGGAAATGCTGGACTGAAGGAGTAAACCTTGGTTGGTTCTCTCATTTTCTTGCACCTATTCTAGAAGCTCCCTTTGGAGATCCTGAAGCCAGTGGTCCCAGGACCAAAATTGGAGAACACTGCTCTAGAGCAGATGTCTTCAAACTTGAGCATGCATCAGAACCCCCCCAAAGGCTTGTTAAAACATAGACCGTGGGCTCCTTTCCTAGAGTGTCTGGCCCAGTTGGTTTCCGGTGAGGTTGCACTTCTAATAAATCCCCAGGTGACGCTGATGTTGGGGGCCCCGGGACCACACTGTAAGAACTACTGTGCTAGATCATTCCATTGCATTAAAGAGTAGATTGGCCCTCAGCCCAGACCAGAGGCTTTTCTTCACTTCAAGCTAAAATGTGTAATGATAGTAACTCTCGGCATGCCAGGGCTTTCTCATAAAGTACCAGGCTCCTTATGTACCTCTGTTCTCAAAAGGTACAGCAAGTGCTCTATTCACTGTTAAAACCAGGTGCTGGGAAACTTGGGTCCTAGGATTCCATTACAACCCAGACAATAATGTGAATGACCACAGGGAAGTCATCTATCTTTCTTTGGCCTGATTTCCCTCCATTTACCAAATGTGACATCTTGAGGAGATAAAATGAGAGAATAAATTAAAACACATTCAGAAAAAGGTTAAAGCTCAAGGTACAAATACTGGCCATGACCCTGAATCTCTGACTAGGGAGGTGAAGACTGGCTCCTGGGTCTTGGTTTTTCACTTACTTGTGGGGTGACCTGGAGCCAGTGGTCAAGCTGCCATTTCTTTTCTTTCCTTCTTATTTTTTTAAAATAAATTTATTTATTTTATTTATTTATTTTTGGCTGTGTTGGGTCTTCATTGCTGCATGCGGGCTTCTCATTGCGGTGGCTTCTCTTGCTGCGGTGCACGGCCTCTAGGTGCGCGGGCTCAGTAGTTGTGGCGCATGGGCTTAGTTGCTCTGTGGCATGTGGGATCTTCCCGGACCAGGGACCGAACCCGTGTCCCCTGCATTGGCAGGTGGATTCTCAACCACTGCGCCACCAGGGAAGCCCAAGCTTCCATTTCTTCAGCTGAGCTAAATAGAACTAGACCGTGAATGGAGCCTCTGCAAATGTAGCTGCTTCCCCATGCTTACTTGTAGTTTGCAAGTTGCATTTAAAATTGTCTTTAACATTCATTGCTTTAACGTTCATTCTCACTGATATTTTCTTTGTAAGTTCTTCTATTTATAAGGCGAGAACTCCATCACAACGGCCCCTGCCTGGGTAGGACCAGTAGGCTGTTAGGCAGCAAAGGCTGGAGGTGGGGGACAGGGGGCTGCTGCTGCATCGGCCTTAATCTGGGGAGCAGTTTTTGGTTGCTGAGGAATGATATGACAACTAGTGAGATGTCATTAGAGTGCATAAAATATAAACCGCTAGGAACACTAATTTTTGTGATAGTTGGGACTGACTGATAGTAAGAGAGACTGTTTAGCCATGATCATTGGAATTATAAAAGAGTTGACATGCAGTTGTCTTGTAATTGTCTGTTTACCTGTCTACCGCTGAACCTAGACTAGAAGGTACGTTTGGGTGCGGCCAATCTTCATCTTTTCACTGATATTGTCTCACTGCTATTAGAGTTGGCATTTAATAATTATTTGTTGAGTTAAATTATTGAATGCCATTGATGATAGACGTGAATTAACTTAAAAATGTCATCTTTTGGATAAATTGGTTTCACCTTAAATCCATTTTGTAACAAGGCAAAGATAAATATGTTAGTGAATGAGAGACTGAATAAACCAATGATCAGATGATAAAGGAAAGAAACAAATGAGAAAAAAAATACATCAGTAGCCTCTTGGCTGGTCTGTTTCAGGCTCCACAGAGGTCCTTAGTAGTCCAGCCCGATTTTGATGGAGACTAAAGGAATGAGACCAGGGTCATCGGCTTGACCCGTACAGCAGCCCTTTAGTTTTGCTCTGCCTGGTGGCCTAGGCTGCAATGCGGAGCAGACCCAAATCAAACTGGTCCTGATAGATGATGGTGTGAGCACACTTGCCTTCTCAGGGATCCTCCTTGTGGAGCAATTCCTTATCCTCCTACAAAGGCCAGAGACATGCTCCACGTCCCAGGAGCAAGTGCCCATCACACGAAAGACCACATTCCGTGGGTCAGCTTTTCCCCCCATTTAATTCGTCAGAGGGCCCTTCCCATGGTATTCTGCTCTGCTCTGTAGACAGTGAGTAAGACCTAGTTAGTACTTAACCTAGTAAAAGGGAACAGTCACCAAGAGGTGGAGACCCTCATGATGCGAATGTCAGACATAACCAAAAGCCAGAGGAGAAGGCGTTTCTGGGAAGATGGGCTACCCATTCCTTCCTTCTATAGGTTTGTTGTTTATGTGTTAGATACCAGGTCAGGTGCTGCAGAAGATTAAATACAGCCACAGACAGACTGACAGGCGTGAGTGCACGTACATACACACACACACAGACACACACACTTTCTCCTCCAGAACCTTACAAATGGAGGAAGCCTTACAAATGCATAGATCATTATAATAAAGGCAATATATAATAAGAACAATCATTTTTTGTGTAAATAATGATTTGCTGATTCCTATAAATAGCCTCTCTTGCCCCTTGTTTCTTCCCATTAACCTTTCTTTCCCCTCTACCTTTACCTGATTGCACTTTCCAGCTTATGGGCGTTACACAGAATAGCAGTTCTTATGAAATGCAGGAGCAAGAAAAACAACAGCCTTTCAGTCCATTCTTGTTCACAGGAAAACACCAGAGACTGGAAGGGTCCTGTGAGTCCGTGAACTGTTGCTCCTGGCAGTTGAAATACTTAACTTGTCATCTGAAAAAGATGCCCTGGAGCTAAAAACCATGGGGTTACCTGAGGTCTGGGAGTGGGTCGCCAGGACAGGGGAAGGGAGGTGACCGGGTGGGGCCCGGGCAGCAAAGGCTCCAGGAAGGACTTGGCTTCTTATCTCTGCTCTGCCATGTCCTGCCTTTGATTTCGGGAGTCACACTGCTTCTCTGAACCTCGGTTTCTTCATTTGCAGCGTGGCCATAATACCTTCTCTGTCTACTTCACGGGGTTGTCATAAAGCTGAAATGCTCATTTCAGCAGAACTCATGCTTCTTGGTTCCTTGGAGGAGAGGTGAGATTGGCAAGTACCCGACACCCCCTTAAACTGGAGAAGTGATTCAGCGATTTCCCCACAAACCTTGCAAGGAAGCAAACAGTTTTATCAGGCATCTGCTCTGCAGTGATGTTTGTAATTCAATTTAATTATCCCAACAACCCTACAAGGTAGGTACTTTCTTCTCCCTTAAACAGAGGGAGAAACCAGAGCTCAGAAGAGTTGACTGTGGCATACCTGGGATCCCTCGGGGATTGGAACTCAGGTCTGTCTGACTCTGCACATTCATTGTTCACTGTGTCCCACTGGCTCACGCTTTGGTTGCAGATGGATATGGAACTAAAACCTAGGCCTTTGCATTAAGTCATCAGGACCCTGTACACCCAAGCAGGCCATGGAGAAATGAGAGAAGAGACAGTGGGACCTCTGGAAGACGCGTTGCCTCAGGACTGTTTCATGGAGACAGCTGAGAGCTGGTGAGAGGCCTGTGTCTACCGAATGGGCATCACTTCTTCATCCTCTCTCTCTCTTTCTCCAGTATCTACTTAGGATGACCCCAAAGGCAAAGGTCCATAGAACACATCTTCCTGGCCTCATACAAAGCTCTCGAAGCTGCCCAACTGACCTCCAGCAGTCGGGCCAAGCGGACACTTCATGAGGAACCTAGCTGGGGAACATCGTGGGAGCTGAGTGGCGGTGAAGGGTTGGCAGGGGCAGGCTTCACTCTAACTCCCTTTCTTGACGCGGTGCTGCCTCCTCCTCCTGGCCTGCTTTCTGATGTCCCCAAGGCCTTTCCAAGTAGGGAGAGTGGCAGGACAGACTGGATGTGGCGAATCAAGAAACGCCATCCTCTAATCAGGTCACCCACTCAGCCCCCTGTCTAACCCAGTTGGTGCTGGGCCTTTTGCCTGGGGATCATTCTGTTCTGTAACAGTAATGCTGACCTCAAGCTAGGCCACTCTGTCCAGATCCTTGTTGGATCTAAACAAGCACAGCAGCCATCTCCGGAGAGTTCTGTCTTGCTGGCAGGTCTCCAGAAGGGGGCATTGCTGTTTAGCCAGGACTCAGCAAATGGCCTTTCCTCCTACTTGGACTGCTTGGGTACCCTGCTGATGGATTTTCCTCGGGTACAGAAGGATCCAGATTTTCTAGAGATGTGTGAAAAAGAGCCTCAGTTTCTAAAAGAAGGCATCAAAGTTGCTACGTAGAAGCTCATTATACAAAAATCAATTTGCATTTTTATGTCACAGTTAGGAAACAAAAACTTTTAAAGCTTACATTTATAAGAGAAACAAAAGCTATAAGGGACCAGAAATAAATCTAATGAAATATATGCATATCTTTATGAAGAAAATTATAAAACTTCACTGATTTAGGTATTCTTTGATAGATAGATAAGGCATGTTCATGATATGAAGATTCATTAAAATGTAAAGTTCCTTTTCATCAAAAGAGGCCATACAGGGCTTCCCTGGTGGCGCAGAGGTTGAGAGTCCACCTGCTGATGCAGGGGACGCAGGTTCGTGCCCCGGTCCGGGAAGATCCCACATGCTGCAGAGCGGCTAGGCCCGTGAGCCATGGCCGCTGAGCCTGCGCGTCCGGAGCCTGTGTTCTGCAACGGGAGAGGCCACAATAGTGAGAGGCCCGAGTACCCCCCCCCCAAAAAAAAAAAAAGAGGCCATATGGCCAAACAACCAACAGGGAGGGAACCCAGCCCCACCCGTCAGCAGACAAGTGGATTAAAGTTTTACTGAGCTCTTCCCACCAGAGCAACACCCAGCTCTACCCACCCCAGTCCCTCCCATCAGGAAGCTAGCACAGTCCTCTTAGATATCCTCATCCACCAGAGGGCAGACAACAGAAGCAAGAAGAGCTACAATTCCGCAGCCTTTGGAAGGAAAACTACATTCACAGAAAGATAGACAGAATGAAAAGGCAGAGGACTTTGTATGAGATGAAGGAACAAGATAAAACCCCAGAAAAACAACTAAATGAAGTGGAGATAGGCAACCTTCCAGAAAAAGAATTCAGAATAATGATAGTGAAGATGATCCAGGACCTCGGAAAAAGAATGGAGGCAAAGATCAAGAAGATGCAAGAAATGTTAAACAAAGACATAGAAGAATTAAAGAACAAACAAGAAGAATTAAAGAACAAACAAATAGAGATGAACAATACAATAACTGAAATGAAAAATACACTAGAAGGAATCAATAGCAGAATAACTGAGGCAGAAGAACAGATAAGTGACCTGGAAGACAGAATGGTCGAATTCACTGCCGTGGAACAGAATAAAGAAAAAGGAATGAAAAAAATGAAGACAGCCTAAGAGACCTCTGGGACAACATTACACGCAACAACATTTGCATTATAGGGGTCCCAGAAGTAGAAGAGAGAGAGAAAGGACCTGAGAAAATATTTGAAGAAATTATAGTTGAAAACTTCCCTGAGATGCAAAAGGAAATAGCCACCCAAGTCCAGGAAGTGCAGAGAGTCCCATACAGGATAAACCCAAGGAAAAACACGCCGAGATACATAGTAATCAAATTGACAAAAATTAAAGACAAAGAAAAATTATTGAAAGCAACAAGGGAAAAACGACAAATAACATACAAGGGAACTCCCATAAGGTTAACAGTTGATTTCTCAGCAGAAACTCTATAAACCAGAAGGGAGTGGCATGATATATTTAAAATGATGAAAGGGAAGAACCTACAACCAAGAATACTCTACCCAGCAAGAATCTCATTCAGGTTCGAGGGAGAAATCAAAAGCTTTACAGACAAAAGCAAAAGCTAGGAGAATTCAGCACCACCAAACCTGCTCTACAACAAATGCTAAAGGAACTTCTCTAAGTGGGAAACAGAAGAGAAGAAAAAGACCCACAAAAACAAACCCATAACAATTAAGAAAATGGTAATAGGAACATACATATCATTAATTACCTTAAACATGAATGGATTAAATGCTCCAGCCAAAACACACAGGCTCGCTGAATGGATACAAAAACAAGACCGTATATATGCTGTCTACAAGAGACCCACTTCAGACCTAGGGACACATACAGACTGAAAGTGAGGAGATAGAAAAAGATATTCCATGGAAATGGAAATCAAAAGAAAGCTGAAGCAGCAATACTCATATCAGATAAAATAGACTTTAAAATAAAGAATGATGTAAGAGACAAGGAAGGACACTACATAATGATCAAGGGATCAATCCAAGAAGAAGATATAACAATTATAAATATACATGCACCCAACATAGGAGCACCTCAATACATAAGGCAACTGCTAACAGCTATAAAGAGGAAATCGACAGTAACACAATAATAGTGGGGGACTTTAACACCTCACTTACACCAATGGACAGATCATCCAGACAGAAAATTAATAAGGAAACACAAGCTTTAAATGACACAATAGAAAAGATAGATTAAATTGATATTTATAGGACAATCCATCCGAAAATAGCAGATTACACTTTCTTCTCAAGCGTACATGGAACATTCTCCAGGAAAGATCACATCTTGGGTCAGAAATCAAGCCTCGGTAAATTTAAGAAAATTGAAATCATATCAAGCATCTTTTCCGACCACAGTGCTATGAGATTAGAAGTCAGTTAGAGGAAAAAAACGTAAAAAACACAAACACATGGAGGCTAAATAATACGTTACTAAATAACCAAGAGATCACTGAAGAAATCAAAGAGGAAATCAAAAAATACCTAGAGACAAATGACAATGAAAACACGACGATCCAAAACCTATGGGATGCAGCAAAATCAGTTCAAAGAGGGAAGTTTATAACAATACAATCCTACCTCAAGAAACAAGAAAAATCTCAAATAAATCATCTAACCTCACACTTAAAGGAACTAGAGAAAGGAGAACAAACAAAATGCAAAGTTAGTAGACGGAACAAAATCATAAAGATCAGAGCAGAAATAAATGGAATAGAAACAAAGAAAACAATAGCAAAGGTCAACAAAACTAGAAGCTGGTTCTTTGAGAAGATAAACAAAATTGATAAACCTTTAGCCAGACTCATCAAGGAAAAGAGGGAGAGGACTCAAATCAATAAAATTAGAAATGAAAAAGGAGAAGTTACAACAGATACCGCAGAAATACAAAACACCGTAAGAGACTACTACAGCAACTCCATGCCAATAAAATGGACAACCTGGAAGAAATGGACAAATTCTTAGAAAGGTATAACTTTCCAAGACTGAACCAGGAAGAAATAGAAAATATGAACAGACCAATCACAAGTAATTAAATTGAAACTGTGATTAAAAACCTTCCGACAGACAAAGTCCAGGACCAGATGGCTTCACAGGTGAATTCTATCACACATTTATACAAGAGCTAACACCCATCCTTCTCAAACTCGTCCAAAAAATTGTGGAGGAAGGAACACCCCCAAACTCATTCTATGAGGCCACTATCACCCTGATACCAAAACCAGACAAAGATACTACAAAAAAAGAAAATTACAGACCAATATCACTGATGAATATAGATGCAAAAATCCTCAACAAAATACTAGCAAACAGAATCCAACAACACATTAAAAGGATCATACAGTATGATCAAGTGGAATTTATTCCAGGGATGCAAGGAGTCTTCAGTATACACAAATCAATGTGATACACCATATTAACAAATTGAAGAAGAAAACCCATATGATCATCTCAATAGATTCAGAAAAAGCTTTTGACAAAATTCAACACCCATTTATGATAAAAACTCTCCAGAAAGTGGGCATAGAGGGAACCTACCTCAACATAATAAAGGCCATCTATGACAAACGCCCAGCAAACATCATTCTCAATGGTGAAAAACTGAAAGCATTTCCTCTAAGATCAGGAACAAGACAAGGATGTCCACTCTTGCCAGTATTATTCAGCATAGTTTTGGAAGTCCTAGCCACGGCAATCAGAGAAGAAAAAGAAATACATACTGGAAAAGAAGAAGTAAAACTGTCACTGTTTGCAGATAACATGATACTCTACATAGAGAATCCTAAGGATGCCACCAGAAAACTACCAGAGCTAATCAATGATTTTGGTAAAGTAGCAGGATACAAAATTAATGCACAGAAATCTCTTGCATTCCTATACACTAACAATGAAAGATCAGAAAGAGAAATTAAGGAAACAATCCCACTCACCATTGCAACAAAAAGAATAAAATACCTAGGAATAAACCTACCTAAGGAGGTAAAAGACCTGTACTCAGAAAACTATAAGACACTGATGAAAGAAATCAAAGATGAGACAAGCAGATGGAGAGATATACCATGTTCTTGGATTGGAAGAATCAATATTGTGAAAATGACTGTACTACCCAAAACAATCTACAGATTCAATGCAATCCCTATCAAGTTACCATTGGCATTTTTTACAGAAGTAGAACAAAAAATCTTAAATTTGTATGGAGACACAAAAGACCCCAAATAGCCAAAGCAGTCTTGAGGGAAAAAACCAGAGCTGGAGCAATCAGACTCCCTGACTTCAGACTATATTACAAAGCTACAGTAATCAAGACAATATGGTACTGGCACAAAAACAGAAATATAGATCAATGGAACAGGATAGAAAGCCCAGAGATAAACCCACACACCTATGGTCAACTAACCTATGACAAAAGAGGCAAGGATATACAATGGAGAAAAGGCAGTCTCTTCAATAAGTGGTGCTGGGAAAACTGGACAGCTACATGTAAAAGAATGAAATGAGAACACTCCCTAACACCATACACAAAAATAAACTCAAAATGGATTAGAGACCTAAATGTAAGACCGGACACTATAAAACTCTTAGAGGAAAACATAGGAAGAACACGCTTTGACATAAATCACAGCAAGATCTTTTGTGATCCACCTCCTAGAGTAATGGAAATAAAAACAAAAATAAATAAATGGGACCTAATGAAACTTAAAAGCTTTTGCAAAGCAAAGGAAACTACAAACAAGACGAAAAGACAGCCCTCAGAGTGGGAGAAAATATTTGCAAACGAATCAACGGACAAAGGATTAATCTCCAAAATACATAAACAACTCATGCAGCTCAATATTAAAAAAGCAAACAACCCAATCAAAAAATGGGCGGAAAAAAAAAATGGGCAAAAGACCTAAATAGACTTTTTTCCAAAGAAGACATACAGATGGCCAAGAAGCACATGAAAAGCTGCTCAACATCACTAATAATTAGAGAAATGCAAATCAAAACTACAGTGAGGTATATCACCTCACACCAGTTAGAATGGGCATCATCAGAAAATCTACAAACAACAAATGCTGGAGAGGGTGTGGAGAAAAGGGAACCCTCTTGCACTGTTGGTGGGAATGTAAATTGATACAGCCACTATGGAGAACAGTATGGAGGTTCCTTTAAAACACTAAAAATAGGCTTCCCTGGTGGCACAGTGGTTGAGAGTCCGCCTGCCGATGCAGGGGACGTGGGTTCATGCCCCGGTCCGGGAAGATCTCACATGCCGTGGAGCAGCTGGGCCCGTGAGCCATGGCCGCTGAGCCTGTGCTTCGCAACGGGAGAGGCCACAACAGTGAGAGGCCCGCGTACCGCAAAAAATAAATAAATAAATAAATAAAATAAAAAACTAAAAATAGAATTACCATATGACCCAGCAATCCCACTACTGGGCATATACCCAGAGAAAACCATAATTCAAAAAGACACATGCTTACAGATGCCAAAAAGTGATGGATACAGAGGACTTCTGCCAGTGGGTGGAAACTTCCACAAGGCTCTGTCTGGTCCCATCAAGCCCAGGTCCCTTCCTCCCTCCCAGCCCTCTGGCTGAATCCCCTTCGGAGATTTTTAGAGCTGCAATTCTGGATGTGGTCAGCAAAGGGACATGTGTCTCCATTTTGCTTTTGTTTTCTTTTCTTTAATATTAAACCCCCAATATTTGAAATGAGAAAACAGATGTTATTCTTTGGAATAAATCATGAAACAGTAAAAAAAAAAAGAAAGACACACGCACCCCAATGTTCATTGCAGCACTGTTTACAATAGCCAGGTCATGGAAGCAGTCTAAATGCCCATCGACAGATGAATGGATAAAGAAGATATGGTACATGTATACAATGGAATATTACTCAGCCATAAAAAGGAATGAAATTGGGTCATTTGTAGAGACTTGGATGGATCTAGAGACTGTCATACAGAGTGAAATAAGTCAGAAAGAGAAAAATAAATATCGTATATTAACGCATATATGTGGAAGCTAGAAAAATGGTACAGATGAACTGGTTTGCAGGGCAGAAATAAGAGACACAGATGTAGAGAACAAATGTATGGACACCAAGTGGGGGAAAGTGGCCGGGGGGTGGGTGGTGGTGGGATGAATTGGGCGATTGGGATTGACATATATACACTAATATGTATAAAATAGATAACTAATAAGAACCTGCTGTATAAAAAAATAAATAAAATTAAAAAAAAAAGAAGAGGCCATATGGGAAAAATAAAAAATAGACAAAGACAAACTGAGAGAAGAAGTTGGCAGTGGGGCAGCCATAAGGGGTGTACTGCTTGGTCTTCCTTCATGAGAGAAACACCTGCCAGGTGTGTGATTGGCTGACAGCCAGTAGATGCCATGCCTTTAAGATCCACCAGTGTTCAAGCCAAGGCCATGCTCTCCCTGGCCCGGTCCCTGCCAGTGACTGAGCATGGTGGGAGAACCTAAGTTGAGCCATTCCTGCCCAGTGTTGGTCTCCTTTAAAAGGCATACTTTCTTCTGGGGCTCCCCATTAGCCTGGCTGAGACCTTTCAGAACTGCCTACAGAAGAAGGCCCTTCCTACTCAATCCTCCTCTCTTTGCTCCCATCACAGGTATCAAGAGCTGCACTGGCGTCTGAAGATTCTTCCCAACCACTCCTGTTCCTTTTCCCATTACCCTTCAGAAGCATTGACCCCCAATAATTGTCTTGTACTTCCAATTTCCTCTTGGTGTCTGCTTCTTGGAGGACCTGAACAGACATAGCTTATAAATAAGAGAGGACTAGAATCCGGAATGTATATGTAAAAACAAACAAACTACAGGTTGATGAGATGAATAACTCAATAGAAAATTAGGCAAAAGATACAAACAGGCAAGCCACAGAAGAAATCTAAGAAGCCAATGAATACACGAAAAGACGGCTGATCTCACTAGTAGTCGGGGAAATGTAAATTACAGGAAACCAGATACCATTTCATACCCATAAGATTGGTAAAAACCGAAAAGAACAACAACAACAAAAAAACAAAAAACCCAAAACAAACAAAAAAACCGCAAAACATTTGCTGAAGTATTGGGTAAGATGTGGGGCAACAGGAACATGTGTGCTGTTGGTGGGAGGGTGAATTCATGCAACCACTTTGGACAGTTTAGTAGTTACTCATTTAGTAAAGATGAGGGGACTTCTCTAGTGGCGCAGTGGTTAAGAATCCGCCTGCCAATGCAGGGGACATGGGTTTGATCCCTGGTCTGGGAAGATCCCATATGCTGCAGAACAACTAAACCGGTGCACCACAGCTACTGTGTGTGTGCTCTAGAGCCCGTGCTCCACAACAAGAGAAGCCACCGCAATGAGAAGCCTGTGCACCGCAACGAAGAGTAGCCCCCACTCGCTGCAACTAGAGAAAGCCAGGGCATAGCAACGAAAACTCAAAGCAGCCAAATAAATAAACAAATAAATGAATAGATAAATTTATAAAAGACGAGGAAGTACTTACCCATCTTTAGAGACTTCCCCACATGTGCATAAGGAGACACACAGAAGACTACATTGCAGAATTATTTGAAAGAGGAAAAGAACCTAGAGCAATCTAAATGTCCAGCAAGAGAAAAATGGATGAATACATTATGAAACAGGTATGTTATGGAATATCATACAGCAAATATGCTATGGAATATCATACAGCAAAAATTTCCACATGGAATGGAAGTGAAAAACTGACTTCCGGCTGTGAAAAGTCCTAATAATGTATACTTTATTTCTTTTGAAAAGTTAAAAAAAAAGAGAGGGAGAGAGACTTGTTTATCCCCTAGTCTACAGGAAGTAAGTTGACAAGTACTTTTGATGTGATTTGTCTCGGCCACACTAACTGCTGAAGGAGGCTAATTCTGATTTTGTAAATCTTTCATCTATTAAAAGCAGACGGAAAAGTGTCATTTGTTAACAAAGTTTTTTCTCATCAGTCCCAGCAGCTGTTGAAGTTGCTAGAAGTTTGGAGGTACTCTCTCAAATGTCTGCCTTGAGTGGGCCTGGCATTCAGAAGTACAAGGGAGGGGAGAGGGGTGAGGAGGGGGCTTTCGTGGGGCAGGAGTGGGAGGGCTGGGGAGCTACCTCGCTGGCTCCGCCTTCCTCTAGCCTGAGGCTGACAGTCCAGCTGCCGCCTCTTGTGTGCTGTCCTGGAATTCCTATTATGTCTCAGGAATCTGGCTCCGGCCAGTGATGAAATTACAGACAACAGTGTCCAGCCTCACCGATGTGATCTGAGAGGGGAAACCTCTCTTCTGGATGCCAGCTTTGGAAAACCTCCCAGACCTCTCTGCCAGGGCCTTGTCCCCAGTTGCCTTCCTGACCTGGGACTGACAAGCCCTGAGCTGGGCACTGGCCCCTCCCTTCCACTAAGAAAGTGTCCCTCTGCTGCCTTTGTCCACAATAGGTAGTAAGCACTAAGAAAGCAAACCAGAGCAGGTCTGAGGCTCAAAGAGTTTTCAATCAGAGGGAGAGTTATTTTATTATTTTTAATTTTAAAATTTTATTTTTGGCCGCACTGTGCTGCTTGTGGGATCTTAGTTCCTCTACCAGGGATCGAACCCATGCCCTTGGCAGTGAAAGCGTGGAGTCCTAACCACTGGACCACCAGGGAATTCCCATTATTTTATTTTTAAAAATCCTATTCAGAAAATGTTCATTGAGCCTTATGAGGTACCTGGGCGACAACATGGAACAAGATACTGATCTTGTCCTCAAGGCAGGTAAAGCTCAGAGGAGAAGGTAGGCCTGCGAACAGGCAGTTATGAAAGGATGAGATAAGGGCTGGGCTGGATAAGAGCAGGGTGCTGGTACCCACTGGGGCCAGATGAGAGATGCTGGTGCAGTGCTGTTGGGAAAGGAAGAGGTGTGTGGTAGGCAGAGTAACAGCCCACAGAGGTCCATTTCCTAATGCCCAGAACCTGTGTCACCTTACAAGGCAAAAGGGACTTTGCAGATGTGATTACATTCAGGATTTTGAGATGGGAAGATTATCCTGGATCATCTGGGTGGGCCCAGGGTAATCAAAAGAATCATAAAAAGGTAGAAGAAAGCATGTGGTCAAAGTCAGAGAGAGTTGAAGATGCTGTGCTGCTGGCTTCCAGGATGAAAAAGGGGCGAAGAGCCAAGGAATGCAGGCAACTGGGAAATATCAAGGGAATTGACTCCCCCCTAAAGCCTCTAGAAGGAACACAGCCCTGCTGACACATTGATTTTAGCTCAGTGAAACCCATTTTCGGACTTCTAACCTCCAGAACTGCAAGATAATAAATTTGTGTTATTTTTTTGCGGTATGCGGGCCTCTCACCGTTGTGGCCTCTCCCGTTGCGGAGCACAGGCTCCGGATGCGCAGGCTCAGCGGCCATGGCTCACGGGCCCAGCCGCTCCGCGGCATGTGGGATCTTCCCGGACCGGGGCACGAACCCGTGTCCCCTGCATCGGCAGGCAGACTCTCAACCACTGCGCCACCAGGGAAGCCCCAAATTTGTGTTATATTAAGGCACTAAGCTTGTAGTAATTTGTTACAGCAGCCATAGGAAACTATCAACTAATGTAAGGTGAATAGGTTCAAGAATGATTTAGTAAATAATTTGATTAGAGAGAGGAGGGGAGAGAAAGGCCCCATGGGATTTCTGGGTCAGGCATTAAGGTGAATTGAAGTCCCGTACCCTGAGCTAGGGTCCGCTGGAGAGGGCTTGGGGGAAGAGGGATGGTGATGAGATACTCACTTTTGGACACATTGCAACGTTAAGTTTGAGTGTCCACGAGTGTCAAGGTGAATATGCCCAGTAAGCAGTTGTCTGCCAGGAGAGAAACTGGCCTGGAGACCGAGGTTGTCCTTGGTAACTGAAGTCTTGGGTCACATGAGATAACCCACAGAGTGACACTGGGGAGAGAGCTGAGGACAGAGCCCCACGTTGGAGGGAAAAATCTCTTTATAGGTAGAGACACGGAACAGAACACACCTCCAGAGAATTTTTTGTTCTGTAAACATTTCTGTTCTTGTATCCTCTTTGCCCCCAGGGCTCTTACAAAACCTCCTCATGTGTACAAATGGACAGATTTCGGTTCTGCACTCCTGGATTCTCCCTTTTATCCTGGTTCTTAGCCTCCCAGACACATAAGGGGCTTTAAAATGTCCCTGGGGGGCTTCCCTGGTGGCGCAGTGGTTGAGAGTCCGCCTGCCGGTGCAGGGCACACGGGTTCGTGCCCCGGTCCGGGAGGATCCCACATGCTACGTAGCAGCTGGGCCCGTGAGCCATGGCCGCTGAGCCTGCGCGTCCGGAGCCTGTGCTCCACAACGGGAGAGGCCACAGCAGTGAGAAGCCCGCGAACAGCAAAAAAAAAAAAAAAAAAAAAAAAAAGTCCCTGGGCTCCAGCTCCCACTCTTACTTCATGCAGACCGGCTCCACGTTTCCTGCCTGGGGACATCAGGGTCTGCACACAGAGTCTGCCTGGCAGCAGCGTGCCCTGCCTCTTCTCTCTGGTTCTCCTGCTCAGATTTTGGTCCTGTCAGAAGGAGGCCACCTTCCTGACTCTGCTCCTGGCATTTGAACCTGAGCTTAATTTGACTGTTTCAGACTTAGAGTACCTCAGCTCCGCTCCCTAGCTTTTGTACGTGCTGTTTTCTCTGCCTGGAACACCCTTCTGGAAAATACCACCAGGCCTGCCTGACTCAACTTTCAAAGCACTTCTGCAGGATGTTTTGTCCGCAGGAGATAGTTTCATTTTAGTCTCACGTGGATCGTGAATGACTGTTTACTGGCCTGTGTCCCTCTTCTTGACCACGAGCTCCTTGTGAGCACGGACCCTGGTTTATTTATTTCGGTATCCCCAGCACCTAACACAGTACACGATTCAATAAATGTTTTTGCTGAACTGAACCCATCCTTCTCGACTGCGTCTGTGTCTGCATCTGACAGCTAGGTGAGCTTGCACAGCTGACAGGCAGGCACTAATTAGCCACAGGTGAATAGCTGCGCTCAAACCCACATGCTTTCCTTACATAACAGCCCTCCTGATTAGCTGGCTCCAGGCATCACACGAAAGCCTGTCGTCTCTTCCTCTCCCCGTGCCAGAGGCTGCAGGGATCACACATCTCGGCCTCCCTGATAGATACCTGTCTTTGGCCTCACCTATCTTTCTTGACAATGTGAGCCAGGCAGGAAGAAATCGCCTCTGTCTTGGAATGTTCTGGCAGGCCCAGAACCCACACAGAGAGAGCCAGACTGAACGTGTGGCTGGAGGGAGGGAGGGGAGAGGGGCTGAAGGGTGAGGGTGGAACTGAGTCTCCAGGGCTATAAAATTCCATTTTCCCCCGGTCGGTGGGGTGTTGAGGAATGCTAGGATAAATGAACCTGAAAATGAAAAGGAACTGGGGAAGCCCGTGAGTGATCTCAGCTGTTACTCGCCTGTCATGTGCCGCCCTCTGAGCTCTGGTTTCCAAAGGGAAGGACCAGCTGGTGCAGGTCCTAAGGACACTTCTCAGTTGCCTGGCCAATCCAGACAGCTCAGGGGGAGCCAAATGCAGCCACAGCTCTTTGTTTACTTTGCTGCACTTCCCCCAGTCTAGAAAAGCAAGCAGATCCAGTGGATCCAATTACAAATTTGGCCTATGTACCTCCTGTTCACCCTCAAGGTTAAAATAGTTGAACAATGTACATAATAACCCTGGAAACATGGAGCTACATGTCATTGAAAGTTTAAATACAAAAGCCACACAGAGATCGATAAGTAGTGAAAAGGTGAACTATTTAAGACTTTTATAGCTCAGTAGGCCTGCATTCTGCTGAGGAGTGATTCTCAAACAAGCTGGCATCAGCCTCACTGGAACCGGTTGCTGGCCCCACCCCTAAAGTTTCTGCTGCTCTAGGTCTTGGGGCAGGTAGAGCATCTGTAGTTCTAACAAGTTCCCAGGAGATGCTGCTGGTCCAAGGGCCCCTGCTTTCAGAACCACTGTTTTCTTTAACAGCTAAAGAAACTCGTTTAGAGAGAAATTAAACCAACCCTGGCCTCAGGGCACTTGCAAATAGAAGGCCTCTGGACACTTCTCATTGCCCCTTGTAAGGTAGTTCATGCTCTTCCAGAGCTATCCAAGGTGGAGGAGAAATGGCTTTTCCAAAGCGGGTACCCTGGGATTCACAGCCTTCCCCCTCTTGGCTCCCACGATGTCCCTCCCACATGGCGTCTATGTATCCAGCCTCCTGGTGCACAACCAAGTGAGGACAAATCTCAGGGGACAGTACGTTTAAGCCTGTGGGATTTGGAGGTTAGAAGGCTCAGATTATACTAACCAAAAATATTACTGTTATTTCCAAACCTTTCTAGCCTCCTGCTCTTCTCTACTCCCCTAGCCCTGACTTCTGAGTCTAGTATCTTCTAAAGTTGACCTTAAATGCCAATGTTTCTCCCCCTTGTTTTTCCAAGAACATAACACACGCTTCTCTGTGGAAACTGAGTTATTGCTTTTGTCCTTAATTTCCTGGATGATTCAAGGTAGTTTTCTGCTTGGGCTCCATGTCTACCCTTTGATCGCACTCCAATATCATTCTCCCAGAGGCTGGAACAGCCTCAGTTCCCTTTCACGAGACTTCCTGAGTTGGACTCTGCCATCTCTTCCCCATTCCAAGATTACAGCCTCAAGCTCAGCTCCTCCAGAGAATTCTCATCCCTCTCCCAAGTGAGCGGGCTCGCAAATGCCATGGCCTACTTTAGACGACTTTGCAGTGTAAAGAAGTCTCTTTCTCCCTCTCTCTCCTGAGGATGATCTCTCACTTTCTAGGCAATAACTTCACTCAAATGCAACCCCTCCCTCCCCCCACCCCGCTAGGCCAGATTAAAAATTTGGTGGAGGGAGGAGGGTGGAGGGACGGAGATGTTTTGCTAGTGAAATATTCATCGTGGGGAAAATCAGAGCCTCGTTTCTGACCCTTTGCACTTAAAAAAAAAAATGCAATTTAGTGCTGTTTTTAATTTAGGGTGAGATTTCTTAGTCGGTTCTGTATTTATGGTCTCTAAAGGTCTTAATCGGGTTCTAGCCGCTACCACCGAACCATCAAATCTTGTGACTACAGGCGGTGTTTTAGTGAGAGAAACTTACACATCGCTTCGCAGACTGTTTTAGTCTTAGGCTGATTCAAATATTTGCTGAAGGAGAGAATGAATTACGCTCCCGTGATTCTGTGGGCCCTAGCTTAGCTGTATGGTGGGATTCATAATAATAATATCATACCTCACATAGACTTTGCCTCAGAAAATATTGAAATTAAAAAAATACTTTTGAGGTTAGAAAAGGTAAAATCTGCAAAAGGTTTTTGACCTCCACAGAGAAAACCTCAGTGCCTACGCCCCTTACTTACGTCAAGAGAGTAATTCTCTCCTGGAGGAAGATGACAGCAGTCAGAGGTCAGGGCCTGTGCAGCTGGGTCACAACGCAGCAACTCTCAGTCCTTATTTTCTAACCCAGAGCTTTGCTGGGATTGTGTGCTGGCATCCTTGGTGAAGCTCCAGAATGCAACTCTGCTGCTTCTTCCCTCTGATCACACCGCTCCATTGCTAGGACTGACTCACGAAGCGGCTGTGGAAGCCAGGCCGGCAGAGTCCACGGTTTAGCTTGGGATCTGATTCAAGGACAGAGGCTTTCGTGGCATCTGAGCAAATCCCAAGAAGTGGTCACTGCTGCATGCCATTCACGGCTCACATCTGGGGTTGAGGGAATCCAGACTCAGAGCCAAAGATGTCATCTGGCTGTACAAGAAGACTGTCACTGACAGACGCCGTGGCCAGTGTGGCAATCCAGCCAGTGGCTAACCCGACACACAAGAGCCACTCAAAATGCAGTGGGACCCTCTTCCTCTCCAGTCTCTCTGCTCCAGAGGAGACCCTTCTCAGGGTCACCGGATGGTTGTCTCTGGGCAGTTTACATTAGAACCACTGCAGAAACACTGAGTGATGTGTGGGAGACCCCCAGCCCTTTGCTCCCCAGAGTGGTCAGCTCGGGCCAGGCCCCCAGGGTTTGGAGCTCATTTGCTCACGTTGCTCCCTTGGAAATAGCAGAGTGAAGTCACTCAGGCTGGGTGCCTGCCTTCCCTGCTCCCGGCCCACCAAGGGGGTCAAGGACTGCTGCTCCCAGTAAAGAGCTCTGCAGAGAAGAACAGGCTGCGTTTTGGAAATTAAACTCCTTTTTTAAAAGGTCCACCTGACTTTGAACTCAAGGTGGGGGGTTTCTTTGTCCCCAGCCAGGAAAATGAAAGGCAGAGGAAAAGCTGGGCAATCCCTTCTTTAAAGGTGTTTAGGGTAAAGACGATTCTCTGTACTTTTCCCGGGGAGCTCTTTAGGGAAAAGAGTTGTTTCTCATCCTAATTCCGTGACATGTATGTGCTCATGCTCCACCCACTACAGTCGGGGGCACACCCGGGAAGTCGTGGAGTAAGGGGCTCTTCTGGGACCCTGCAAACGAAGCAGCCCAGATGATTGGGCGACAGGTCATTACAGTGGCCTTTCTCTTCCGGGGGAGACTAAGGCTCTTGGGCAGGATGGGGCTGATGAGGCCCCACAGTGCACGTGCAGCGGAATGAGGGCCAGGCCCCGCCTCTGAGGGAGGAGGACCCACCCAGCTTCCCTTCCCAAGGACCCCAGTAAGGGCTTCTTCATTCCCATGTGCTCAGGAAGGCTGTGGGAGCCCGCACGATGTGCTTCCGGCCAGGTGAACATGTTGCTGTTAATAATAATAAACACTTATTGAGCATTTACTCTATGCTAGGCACTGTTCTAAACACTCGACATGCATCAGCTTCATTAACAACCCTGTAAAACAGTTGCTATTATTATCATCCCCATTTTACAGATGAGGAAACTGAGGCACAGAGAGGCTAAGTCACTTGTTTGAGGTCACCTGTGCAGGAAGTGCCAGAGCCATGATCTGACCCCAATCAAGTCTGACTCCAGAGCCAGCGCTCGTAATGTTCACATCCTGCCGTCCCACGCCCTTCACTGTTTGGGTATTAAGGACAAGTATTTATCTCACAGTTGTTTATGCCTAAGTAGGTTCACATAGTTGATCACATTTGATTTCTTTCTACAACAGCCCTAGGAGGTGGGCGGATTGAATAATATTGTCCCCATCAGATGCTGAGGAGACAGACAGAGGTCGAGCACCTTTGGCAACATCGCCTTACTAGTTAGTAATAAACTATTCAGGGCTCCTGAAGTTGAAGGAATGTTGGCTCCGTTGACCCACAAGGAGTTAATCCGGCGTGTTGGATTAGGAACAAGTCATGCACCAAACGGAACTCAAGGTGTCAGGTGATTTATGACCCAGGCCTTACCCATCATGACCCGCTTATAGAATAGAACGGAATAATTTCTCAAGGTGCTTAGGGTTGCAAGGACAAGACACGGAGGCCTGGCTCTCCTCAGGTGATGGATGTTGACTACAAGGCCACAAGAGGAAGTACGGAGCCCTGGAAAGCATCTCAACAGTGGCACAGCTGTGCCTTGTGCCGGTGCTGCCAGCTCTGGCCATGGGAGTGCCTTGGAGAAGTGGAACAGTGGCCTGTCCTTGTTGAGAGCACCCTGTCTTCCTGTCGTCACTCCGACATGCTCTCTGTGAGACCCTCATATTCAACCCCTGACACAGGAGGACCAGAGGATCTGGTCACCATCAATAAGGAGTGTCCCTTTTGGACGGACCACCTCCCTGGTGGCAGCCTCACTTGGTGCAGTGTGTGGATTGCTTTTGGTCTGGGCATCTTCTGTCTTCCAGCTGGTGCCGGGCAGGACACTGTCCAAAATAACTTCACCAAAAGAGCCTCCTGGACCCCTTTCCTCAGAGCAGGACTAAGGGCTCGCCAGGCAGTAACCATTGGTGGCCTGTTAAATGCGATGCTAGAGCTAGAAGAGACCTTAGAAACCAACTTTTTTTTTTTTTTTTTTTTTAGAAACCAACTTTTAATTTTATTGAAAGGCCAAGTTTAGTGAGTCAAGACATTTGTTCAGGACCCCTGGGACTGTTCATAGCAGAGCTGGAAGCAGAGCCCGGCTCCCGACTCCAGGTCCAGCACACCTTCTGCTGCCTCCAGGAGAGGCCAAGGAGGGGTCTTCCATCTGCTCCACTGAATGCTCGCTAAGTGCTGCCCAGCAGTTAAAAAGAAATAAAAGCAAGACTGTCCTTGTCCTAACATTTCCATATCTTCTCTTCCCCCCCAAATCCCTGCCGTGTGATTTGGGGCAGACTTGGTACAGAAGGGGTGAGAAGGCATGAGGAAACCCCGCACAACAGAAGCCAGGAATCTGTCTGCTGGAGGAAGAGATGTGGGAAGCATCAGGCAGGTGGGCGGGTATCAGACACCACGTATCTTCGATCCAGAGGCACTGCCACCCAATGCTGCCCAGGCTTCCTGGCACTGTCGGCCGCCTGCCCTGCCCCACCCCCCAGAGGGATAATGCAGCCAGAGGCCACACTAGAACGTGTGAGGCATGGAACACCAAGTAAACAGCCCCCAGGAATTTCTCTTACTTGAATTTCAGCTCATTTACTTGGAAGCATCTGTCCTCCTGTCTGGCTGGGGAAAGGGAGAGTAGAGGTGGGAAAGGCTAGGATTACAGTGTCCTTCTGCCTAAAGGAGGCTGCTGGTCGAGAGTACCAGTGGTTCCCTAACACTCTTCCCAGCATGTTTGCTGGGGGTATTGCAAGGACAGAGGGTGGGGAAAGGGCTGCAAGGTCAGGGGCATGGTGTGGGCAGGCCACCTTCCTCAGAAATGTTTTCAGTCTTCCACCTATTTTATACATAGTAGTTTGTATCTGTTAACCCCATATCCTGAATTTGTCCCTCCCCCCTTCCCTCTCCCCTTTGATAATCACAAATTTGTTTTTTATGTCTGTGAGTCTGTTTCTGTTTTGCATATACATTCATTTATATTATTTTTTAGATTCCACGTATAAGTGATATCATACAGTATTTGCCTTTCTCTAACTTATTTCACTAAGCATATTATTCTCTAGGTCCATCCATGTTGCTGTAAATGGCAGAATTTCATTCTTTTTTTGTGGCCAAGCAGTTAATATATAAATATATATATAGGTATATTATATATATATATTATACTTATATCTATTATATTCCTATACCTATATATATTTTATATATACCTATGTATATTAATCTATGTATTAACTACTATTATATATATTATATATAATAATATATTATTATTATATAACAATATTATATAATATTATATAATAATTATATATAATATGGTATATATATATATACACACACACATCTTCTTAATCCATTCATCTGTTGATGGGCACTTGGGTTGCTTCCATGTCTTGGCTATTGTAAATAGTGCTGCTGTGAACATTGGGCTGCATGTATCTTTTTTTTTTTTAATTTATTTATTTTTGGCTGTGTTGGGTCTTCGTTGCTGTGCGCGGGCTTTCTCTAGTTGCGGTGAGCAGGGGCTACTCTTTGTTGCTGTGCGCGGGCTTCTTATTGCGGTGGCTTCTCTCATTGTGGAGCACGGGCCCTAGGCACACGGGCTTCAATAGTTGTGGCATATGGGCTCAGTAGTTGTGGCTCACGGGCTCTAGAGCACAGGCTCAGTAGTTGTGGTGCGCGGGCTTGGTTGCTCCATGGCATGTGGATCTTCCTGGACCAGGGATCGAACCCGTGTCCCCTGCATTGGCAGGCGGATTCTCAACCACTGAGCCACCAGGGAAGCCCCAGGATGCATGTATCTTTTCTTTTCTGTTTTTTTGCATGTATCTTTTCAAATTACTGTTTTTATTTTTCTCGGATATATACCCAGGAGCGGAATTGCTGGGTCACATGGTATTTCAATTTTTAGCTTTTTGAGCAACCTCCATACTGTTCCCCAAAGTGGCTGCACCAATTTACATTCCCACCAACAGCGTATGAATTCCCTTTTCTCCACATCCTTACCAACATTTGTTATTTGTAAATTTTTTGATGATAGCCATTCTGAACTTCTGTCTGCTTTAAATGGTGGATTCTGCCTAAATTTTATTTCAGGTGAAGATCCTGTTGCTAAAACGTTTTGAGAAGCACTAATCTAGTGAGAAGATGTAGGAAGGGAGAAAGCACGGTTTTAGGCAAATACCTGCCACTGGCTTTGGAGTGACCTTCGTCAAAGCTGTTCATCCCTTGGTCAAACCTTGGTCATTTCCACTTGGAGAAAGCCTCACCTGGGCTCTGTCGTCTCTTCCCTCACAGCCTGAGTAGGCTGCCTTTCTCGGAGACGTTCTCAGTCTTCTGCCTGTGCTCTTAGGCCAGCCCCACAGCTCCCTGCCCTCCAGGCTCCCCCACCCGCCTGCCACCCTATCCCTAAAGCCTTTCTTAGATGGGCTCAAGGGTGTGACACTAACTGAAAAGATTAAAGATTAAAAGATTAGAAAAATGATTCCAGATCAAGGTGTTATCATCACATAAATTGACAAGGAAGAAGAAAGATTGGAGGGGGTGAGGGAGAGGGTAGGAAGTGGGGGTAGGGATTCTGAGCCTGCAGACACTTCCAGGGCTACTTTTAGCAATTAGCATTTACTGTCTAGTCAAATGAGCTTCGTAGATCCAGTAGAAAGGGATGCAGAGAGTTTGAGGCAGCTCCTGCTGGCTCTGGTTAGGTAGAGTACACTAATTAGAATTGAGTGGGAAGCCAGAAAAGACATAATTACTCATATGATTCCAAATGAGGCTCATTGAACCAATGGGAAGCTTGCCACAGTAACACACTCTGTTGGAAAGGTCAAAGTCATCAAATGAAAACTGCAGGCAGATCAGGAGTGTACTCTTACAGTCAACGGAGGACTGACAGGTCTCCATAAAAAGGACTGGCACCTTTGCTGACTGTTGAATTCCCAAACGCAAGCTTGCTCTCCAAATTCCATGACTAGCAAAATACTCCGCCTCCCCCGAGCGCCTCCTTGCTGTCCTGTGCAGTTATCTATTAAAGGAAAGATGACTTTTCAAAACAGCACTCTCTATGTAGTAGGTGTTCAGGTGGGGGGAACTTAAGTGATTTGGGGAGTGATGATGATGACGAAGAAGATAAAGTTAAAATGGGGGAAAAAAACCCCACCAAGATTATAAACAGATCAGCAAATCTGGATTTTTAGAAAATGGTTTTTGGAGAATACCTATTCTCCCCAAAATAGAGGATATGGAAAAAAAAAACAGACTTAACTTTTCCATTAAGATTCTTAGGATCCGGCTTCCCTGGTGGCACAGTGGTTAAGAATCCGCCTGCCAATGCAGAGGACATGGGTTTGAGCCCTGGTCCGGGAAGATCCCACATGCTGCGGAGCAACTAAGCCCGTGCACCACAACTACTGAGCCTGCGCTCTAGAGCCCATATGCCACAACTACTGAGCCTGCACTCTAGAGCCTGCGAGCCACAACTACTGAAGCCTGCGCACCTAGAGCCCGTGCTCTGCAACAAGAGAAGCCACTGCAGTGAGAAGCCCACGCATTGCGACGAAGAGTAGCCCCCGCTCGCCACAACTAGAGGAAGCCTGCGCGCAGCAACGAAGACCCAACGCAGCCAAAAATAAATTAATTAATTAAAAATAAATAAATAAAGTGGGTGCTTACTCTAGGTTGCTTGGATACTGAGCCATCTGGGACTGGATGGGAGTTCCCGCCTTCTCCCTATAGGAGGTGCTGCATCTCAAGTAAGCCTGTGGGCCCAGGGGTTCTTTTCTTTTCCTGACAGGATAGTCTCTAATGCCCCACATTGGTGTCTCATATCCTAAGATCTGGGCAGTTGGCATTTTCAGACAACTCCTGTAGACAGCTGGCAAATACAGACTGCCTGGCACCAATGTCGTTTGTTCTGGCACTTGTACTATGTGAAGAAAGAGTGGTGGTTGGGGTGGGAGCCTCCGTTGCCACACAGACCCACATTGTGGGCCCTGCAGCTTCCTGGCCCCTGTGTGTCTCTCTGTGGGAGGCTGGGTAGATCCAAGGGACCTTAGCTTTCACTTATTTGGTAGATCCTTGCTTGATTCATTTACCCTATCCCCAAGGTAGCGTATTCCTTAGCCCATGCCTATGACATCATGGAATTTGTCTTGGACCCTAGTAAGAGGGACCCATCTTGCGTGACACCTTGTTTGCAGAAATGGGTTAATGACATTCGCCTTAAGGGATTGGGGTAAAAATTCACTTGATGAGCCAGGCCCAGAGGCAGCAGCCTGAATGAAGGCATGTAGTTGTGCCTGGGCTTGGCATACTCAGGAAATGACAAATGCAATGTGGCTTTAGTGCTGAGTGCCTGGTGGGGTGGGGATAAGAGGTGACAGATGACGCTCGAGAGGGATGTGGGGCTAAAGAAACTTTTCTTTCCTTGAGAGGAACTGAATATCTGTAAAGGCTTCTAAGCTTGGGAATGACAGGGTCAGCCTCCCCTCCCCCCAACCTCTGGTCCCCTGGAAAATACTTAGGGCAGGCAGTGTGAGGGTGGGCTGGAGGAGTAGGGAATGGTTGTTAGGGAGTGAAGGCAAACTCTGATGAGGATCAAATAGAGCCATGGAAGTGGGGATGGAGAGAAGGGTCTTTCTTTTTTTTTTAATTTATTTTATTTTTATTTATTTATTTTTGGCTGAGTTGGGTCTTCGCTGCTGCGTGTGGGCTTTCTCTAGTTGTGGCGAGCGGGGGCTACTCTTCGTTGCGGTGCGTGGGCTTCTCACTGTGGTGGCTTCTCTTGTTGCAGAGCATGGGCTCTAGGCACACAGGCTTCAGTAGTTCGCGGGCTCTAGAGCGCAGGCTCAGTAGCTGCGGCACACGGGCTTAGTTGCTCCATGGCACGTGGGAATCTTCCTGGACCAGGGCTCTAACCCGTGTTCCCTGCATTGGCAGTTGGATTCCTAACCACTGTGCCACCAGGGAAGCCTGAGAGAAGTGGTCTTTCAAAAGAAGAATTAACAGGATTTGATGGCCATTTTGTAGTGGGGAGGGATGCATTTGAGGAAGGAGTTGAAAGGAAGAAGAAAAGCAAATGATGCTCAACAGACATTATTTTTCTTCCTTTCTTTCCCTCTAGAGGACAGAGGTTAGAAGGTCTTGTCTAGAGGACAAGGGCTAGAAGGTCCTTTCTGGGGAAAGGGCTGACTGGCTAGTTTTGAGAGACCAAGATGGAAGCCTTGGTTCTCGGGCATTAAAAGGTGCCCTGAGCCTTTTCATCTGGCCTGATGGCCCTGTTTGCCCACTTGCCCACAACTGTCCATGTTGGGCCCCAACATGCATCCCTGTCCTCCTTGTTAAAAGATAAAGAATACCAATAACCATTGCTATGTTGAGACCTTATATAATTTATCTAAAAAAAGAATCTGGGGCTTCCCTGGTGGCGCAGTGGTTGAGAGTCCACCTGCCGATGCAGGGGACACGGGTTCGTGCCCCGGTCCGGGAAGATCCCACATGCCGCAGAGCGGCTGGGCCTGTGAGCCATGGCCGCTAAGCCTGCGCATCCGGAGCCTGTGCTCCGCAATGGGAGAGGCCACATTAAATACGGAGCTGAGGTTTGGCAGGCAGCACAAATCTATCTATCCAGATAATATTTTTCAATACAGGGCTTTTCTTTCATCTTAAAATATCACAGATAGGCCTAAGGAATCATCTGGCATCTTTTTGTGTCTGTAGTTGGACAACTTAGATCTTATTAATCAGCCTGCTGAACGGCTCCTTTTTCAGACACATAGATGCTATCCAAAATTTTTCTGGTATTTTTGTTCTTAACAGCCATGGCTTGCTGAATCAATGCAGCTGAATTTTATGCAAGTTCAATGTTGTTTCCTTCAAGAATTAACTCATCTTTATGGCCTTGAGAACTGAACAAGCAACTCCTGGCCTTATCTGAGCCCTGTGGATGTATTGATATTTTGTTCCCAAGAAATTTTGGAAATAACGTTGATGGGGAAGTGAGTGTACACAGACCTCACCTTGTAACGAAAGCCCAGGGTAGCATCCTTGATTGTGTTCTGTTCATGGCTACAGAGTACGAACAATAGCCAGTCCCTTTCTAGTTCCCTACTGTTTGTCAACCTGGAGCTGCTTCTTTTTCTTTCCAAGGAGACTGAGTTCTACATTTATGTCACTGAAGTCCCTCTGCAGGGCTCCTCTGGGGTCCTTCACAATAGCTGTGCTTCCCTTCAGAGTGATGTCGATATTTTCTGGAACGTTGACAGTCTAATTGCTGAGAATGGTCTTCATTCTTGCAGTAGATGCAGTAAAGAGAGCTGTGTGTTTAGGTTAAACCTGGTAAGCAAGTACAAAGCATGGTGAAGCTGTGTAGGGAGAGACGGGACAGGTTCAGCATTTGCTGGGAAGAGGCCTAATGCTTTACATACCTGTAAACATCTCATTTAATCCTCCCAAGACTCTTTAGGCATTGGTGTTCTTGTTTCATAGTCCAGGAAACTGTGGCTCTGAGGTTAGACAAGTGACCATATCTATCTGAAGCTGAAGCTCTTGACCTGCCCCCAAGATGCATTCCTGGGATGGGCAAGGGGGTCAGTGGTCCTGGCTGTGATTCCCAAGGGGTGCTCACTCTGTCCAGTGGTTACTTGATGCTGGTTTCCTGAGAATCCTCATGTGGTCTTGAACCCAAACCAATGGGCCCTTTGACCATCCTCATTATAACCACGGTTAGGATAATCAATATGAAATTGAAGAAAGATGGTTAAATATGTTTCTCCAAATCAAAATACATTGTAGCACAATTTTTATCTATCAGTAGTAAATTAAAGCAGACAGCCTCTCAGAGTACTGGATTCTCCTTTGGCCCATGTATAGTTATTGGTTTTCTTACTCCAAGCACAGTCCCACTTCTTGATCACTGTGACTATATTATAAACAGATGTCAAAAACTAGCAGGCTATATCCAGGCTACAGGCATGTATTATTAGGCCTGGAAGGTGGCTTTAATTTTCTTGTTTTGAAAAATTGAGATAGTTATCAACAATGAAATAAATATTAAGAAATCTCACCTAAAAACCTTATTCTGACTTCTCTTGAAGACCCAAGATCTACTTTCCCCCCCATAGCAGCAGTTGGCTGGAACCAGCAGCTAACCCCACGGTGGTCCCTGTCCCTGGCCTGTTGGCCACATTCCCCTGGAGCTTGCTTCATTCGCCTAGGTTTCCTGCCTGGCCCTTCTAGGCATCTGGGTTATGGCTTCCGTATGATGCTGATCGAGTTCCCTAATTAATTACTTATGTTAGATCGACTTAACGGTATGAACACTATGAGAAAAGCGTCTGCCCCAGGACTCAAGGTCTATGGTTATGGATGTGTTGGTGTGGATCCTAATGTGAATCGAGAGAAGTGTTGTGGACCTGTAAAACATGAACGTTCTTACATCCCAGGGCAAATGCTCCACAGCCAGCCCAGCAGACTCCAAATCCTGTTGGGAGCGAGCACTTCCCCTGGTCCTGACCCCCAGCCCCACCCATACCCAGAAGCCAGCCTCTCCAAGTATTAGCCCTTCTCTGCTCCAAAGGCACGAGCCAGATTAACACCAATAGCATCTGTTCCCGGCCTGCCCTACCCTGCGGGGGGGGGGGCTTCAGCTGCCAGTTGAAATGACAGAGATCCTGAAAGAACACTGTCTGCAACAAATCCAGATTCCAGAGACGGCAGCTTGCAGACTGGTTCTGGGTGTCAGGGAGAGGAAAGTCCAGAGGGAAACTGTACCTGAAAATTCACATTTCTTGTCCAGTTCTGGATTTGGTTTTTTTTTTTTTTCCGTCTTCGACTTTATATAGCTCTTTGAATTTGCCTTAGAATAAACAATTATATAAACATCATCTATTTTTAAAAAGTTTTATTGAGTTGTAATTCTTATATTCTACAACTCACCCATTTAAAGTACAATCCAATGGTTTTTGATATATTACAATATTAACTTTTTAAATTTGTGGTAGAACATATAACATAAAATTTACCCTTTTAACCATTTTTAAGTGTACAGTTCAGTGGCATTGATTACATTCATATGCTGTGTAACCGTCACCACTATTTTCAAAATGTTTTCATCATCCTAAACCGATCTGTGACCATTAAACAATAACTCCTCACTCCCGCCCTCCTCCCCAGCCCCAGGTAACCTCTAGTCTCCTTTCTATCTCTATGAATTTGCCTTTTCTAGATATTTCATATAAGTGGAATCATATAGTATTTGTCCTTTTGTGTCTGGCTTATTTCACTTAGCTTAATGTTTTCTAGGTTCATTCATGTTGTAGCACGTGTCAGAACTTCATTCTCTTTTATGGCTGAATGCTATTCATTGTGTGTACACGCCACAGTCTGTTGATCTATTCATCTGTTGATGGGCACTGGGATTGTTTCCAACTTTTGGTTGTTGTGAATAATTCTGCTGTGAACACTGGTGCACAAGTGTCTACTCGAGTCCCTGCCTTCAGTTCCTTTGGGTGTATATGCCTAAGAGTGAAACACCATCCACTTTAGACTTCCTCTCCCATCCTGGCTACTCACACCAAGAAAATTAACTCTGATCCTAAAAATAGACAAAGATTTAGACATTCTAGGGGTAGCTGACCGCGGCATGACCAATTAGGGGTACCTGTGTGAGTCCTTTGTCTCTTCAAAGCCACAAATGAGGGACTTCCCTTGTGGCAAGGTGGATAAGACTCCACACTCCCAATGCAGGGGGCCCAGGTTCGATCCCTGGTCAGGCCACTGGATCCCACATGCTTGCCGCAGCTAAGAATTCGCATGCCACAACTAAGGAGCCCACGTGCCGCAACTAAGGAGCCCGACTGCTGCAACTAAGACCTGGGACAACCAAAAAAAAAAAAAAAAAAAGCCACAAATGATATCACTCCTCTGTTTGCAAATAGCCAAGCCCCCATGGAGGGCAGTGTGTGGGGGCTCAGACACCCTCAAGGGGACTCCTGCTGCTGCCCTCCTCCCTGCAAGAGCAGAGAAAGAACAATTACCCCTTTGTGAGGAGAGTGGCCATTTAGGAGGAAGGAGAGAGGAAATTGGCACGTTGAGCTTTTTCAGGGGACCAGGTGCTGGAACAGGTGTTGCACATCTGTTTGCTTATTTAATCCTCTAGAGTATCATTGTCCCCCTTTTCTAGATCAGGAAGCTGGCTCAGTGGCAGAAACCTGAACATGCAGCAACTAGGAAATGCAAGCAGATGACGCATGCTGAAAGGGGTGGAAGGGCGTTTTTGTGGAGAAGGTGGGCCCTGAAGCTGGACCACGAAGGATAATTTTATTTCCACAAGAAGATGGGGCAGGGAGGGAGCAGCAGGAATAGATGCTGTCGAGCAATATGGAAGTTGGTTTGGAATCCTTTCCTGTTACAGCTGGTTAAATCCCACAGTCTAGAAACTCCTGCCCTAGACTACAGTGTTGCAGAGGCAGGGGTTCCTGGGACACAGATGGAGATTACAGAGCAAGATGTTGACTGGGCAGTGCCACTGGGTCCACCCCTGTGGAAGGGAGGGGGAGGGAAGGGCGAGGCAGGGGTCAGGAGTGGCTGGAGGCGAAGCTGGACTAGAGCGCCTGCCCGGCGAAGGCCTCCCCTCGCTCCTGGTGGGCTCTGGAGCTGGGCGGGCCCTTCAGTTGTCGTAGGCGCGCCCAGGGAGCCTGGCCTTTCTTTCCTGCATCAATCAGTCACTGGATATGGGCTGCCCTGGGGAAAGCGGCGTGACCTTGAGTGAGACGGTAACCTTCGACCAAGATAATCCCCAAAGAGGGTTGACAGCTGAGACCTATCATCTGACAACCTTCCCAGCATCTGGGGGATCAGCTTTCCAGTTCCAAAGGGGGATCTGGTGGCACATCACAGGGTCCCCATGAGCTGACTCTTCAAGGGTCCCCTTACCCTGTCATGCACTGCAGGCTGAGGACCATCAGATTCCTTGGGCCTCTTGTCTCTCCTCATCCAGGCAATGGTTTAAAAAGAATCAGCTTCAATGTGTTGAGCGGTTCATATGTGCAAGCGTCTTTGGTACTAGAAAAGTGTATAAGTTCTTACTAATTAGTTTATTTGATTGATTAAAAAGAATATGTTTATTCATCCAAAATGCAAAAAGTTAAATGTATAAATTTAACATATATTTGAAATATAAAATTGTATTCTGATATTATTATTACTTTTAAATGGGATCCCCAAGGAAAATGTTAAGACCCCCATAACCTTTCCAAACAAAATGAACAAATCCCCAGCCCACTGGGGATTCAGAGCAGGAGTGGTTTTTATGTCAACGGAGAAAAAAACAAATCAAAGCCTGCAGCTGTCCCTGCTGCGTCCTTTGCTCCAGCTGCCCACATCTTTCCATGTCTCTGGACTTTCTCACTTCCGTGTGAGTAATTAAGTCTTAAGGACATGGGGAATTAGTCTCAATAAGCCTGTGCGTACCTCCTATGTGTTCAGAGGAATGAGCAAAGCCGGTCTTTGGTAACATTCCGTATCTTTTTTTTTTTTGCAAATGGCAATTAAAATTGACTTAAACAAACAGAGAAGATACTGACTCATGTGCCTGAAAAGCCCAGATGATTTCAGGAATGGCTGGATCTGGGGGTTAAAATGTCGTCAGATCCCAGCTTCTCTCTGTCTTTTGGCTTTGCCTTGTCTCAGCTGGCTTCATTTTCAGATAGGTTTTTCTCTTGCAATGGAAGATAGATGTAGCAGCTCCAGATTTTCCAGGTTCACGTTCAGCTGGAAAGAGCAAGCTTCTTTTCCAGGAACTTGAGCAAAATCCTGGCGGTTTGATCAGCTTGAACAGCCCTAAGTCATGAGTTGACAGAGCCAATTACTATGGCCAGAAGAGTGAGATATGCTGGTTGTCATGTGCTACATCCCCATAATCATAAAGAGACCTCCTCCTTCCTCTCCTCTTGAACATATGGACTGACCTAATTAAAGTTAGAAGCTATAGCCAGAAGAAGAATGCGGCAGACAGTTGGTTGCTGTGGGTGATTTGGTGGAGCTGGAACTCAGTATCTTCCGTCTTTCTTCTGGTGTGCCTTCCTGTACTGCAGGGGATTGAGAGCTAACCATTACATTTCCCAGCCTCTCTTTCAGCTATAATTTCTGCTGTGATTTGATTCTGCCCCTTGGATGCTCTTTTATAAAGTTGGACCACTGAACTGAGATGGGGCCAAGATTCTGCCAGCAAATTCAGTTGGGAAGGTGCTTGGTTTTTCTGTAGCAGCCATGGTGGAGATCTCAGTGCCCAGTTCCTGGCCTTGTGGGTGTCAAGAGGCAGGGTTGGCCTATCGTTGAGCTGGTGTGGTCCACAGCAGACACCATGTAGTCAAGGAGCTGGCAGCAGTACCCATGGCTTCCTGACTGTGGCCATGGCAGTGTGGTCCGGGAGCCTTTGGCTTTCTGAGTACAGACAGGCAGCAGCTTGCTTGGTGGCCCAGTTCTGCAGGTGACTTTAGACCTTTTTCCTGAATGCTCAGCCCAGAATCTGCTTCTTCAGCCTGATTTTGTTGGCGAATTAATACCCTGAAACAAATTCCTTCTGCTTCATTTAGTGAGAATGAGCTTTCTCCTCTGTACCCGAACCCTCTTGCCAATCCTACAGCTGTCTCTTCCGTGCCACCCCCTTGTACCCCTGCCTCCTACTTCTTCCCGGCTGGCAGTGCCCAATCCCACTAGAGAGGCTGAAGATGTTTTCCAGCCTCTTTTGCAGCTGGGTGTGTGTTGGACGTGTGTGTGTGAGGAGGGGAGCATTTGGGATAAGTTTTCCACCCTAGTAAAAAGACATTTAAGAAAAATCTTCCCACCTGCTTTTGGATGTGGTTGGGAGAGAAAGTGCTGTGTGGTGCTGAAGTGGCCCTTGTGCAGCCCTGTGGCAATAAGTCTGAGGACATAAGCCAACCCCCGTGCCACTAAATTAAGAAGCCTTGGAATGGGAAATTGTACGAGAATTTTCTAAATTTTCTATTGTTTAGGCCACTTCCAGATGGGCTATATGGTTACCTGCAGCTGGAAGCATCCTGACTGACTGACATCTATCCATCTATCTATCATCTATGTATCATCTGTCATCTATGGAGACATCTAGAGAGAATGGAGATGGGAGGTGGAGGGGGATAAATTCCAATTCTGCTAATGCCCCTTGTGGAATTAATAGCACCTGCGGATGTAGGAAGGACGCCACAGTCTTCACTGTGGGGGAGATTCGGACACTACTCTTTCGGCTTCTTTAGTGCTGAGTATATCAAGCTTGGCAGAGGGGAGGTGGTAGTGACTTCATTGCTGGTTGACGTGGTGCCACCCTCATAACTCCCATCCTCATTTACATTTCATGAATAGTATAGCTCTTACACATGCTTTTCCAAGGCTGCTTCTGCCTATTTTTATGTGATCTTCATAAAAATTCTTCAAGGTGGTAGGGCAGGTATTATTCGCCCTGTATTTCTGATGAGAAAACTAGGACATAGACTAAATTGCTTGGCCAATCACACACAGTTAATTAATTAGGCACAGATTTTGTGACCCCTTGCTCTAGTTTTATTTCTACGGCACCATATTGCTGCCTCAAAAAAACTGATTCGTTAGAGAAAAAAAAAAATTAAGTGCCTAGCAGGGAAACAGAGCTTATGGGTTCACCCTCTTTGTTCCCAAAGGGCAAAGGGCCCTATGAAGTCAAGTCTTCATCCTTCACAGGGGGACCTTATTGGTTTCCTGGGGACCACATCATCTTTTGGCCTTTTATGCTCAGCAGAGGCAGTGGATCTCTTGCAAAACTGCCATGTGGCTCATTTGTTGGCAGGAACACTCAGGTAGGGGAAGTTTTTGGTAAGAGTGGTAATGCTCCACACAGAGCAATAAAAGGCATCTCACATTGTGCAAGACAGCAGCCAGCTGGGGTCAGGACTCACAGAGGAGGGGCTGATTGGGTGGCTCTGGATCCTGTCTGGCTCCGGGGGCCCTGAGAGGGCTTTGGCGACCTTCATTCCAGGCTCGTCCATGTGACTCGGCCACCCTCGGTGCCTGCTTCTTTCTATCCCGCCATTGGCTTCCTCATGGTTTCTCTCCCTAATCACTACCTCTTGCCTTTGGCCACTCACGACCTGTTTGGCCTCTAAATCGCCAGGAGAAAGGGACACTCAAGAGAGCAGGAGTGAAAACAGCAATAGGTGGAAAATGAAACCCTCATTGTAATACGCAACCAAGTGAGGCTGCTTCACAAATTGCTGTCGTTGCCGTGCAAGAGGCCAAGTGGCCCAGCCTCAGGTCCTGGGCCACTGGCCAGGCAGAGTCACCACTGCCAGTCAGCTGCAGTGGTGGAAGGCATGGCAAGAGCACAGGGGCAGATGGTCTAACACCCGGGACCCTGGGCCCAGCCCTTTGTCAGGGGGCAGTTTCTGTAAAAGGGTGGAGGGTCCGAGCCACGAGGCTTGTCTACCACACGCCCTTTCCTGGGTGATCTCCCATCAACAGTGGACTTTCTTGGGCAGCTGCACCTTTGCCAGACTCTTGAATGAGCTTTGAGGATGGGTTTTGCTTCCCAGGACCATTGACCTGGGTTACGGCTGAGTGTGATACGACCTTCTCCACTCTGGGGCCTTGCTTCCCGCTCCGTTACATCTTTTTTGCATCAAGCTGTATGTGGGCCTGGCACACAGGAGATGCCACGTGTTCTCGAATTTTACAGATGATCCCGCTGTGGTCTTAACTTCATTTGTTTGAAGGGAGATGAATCAAATGGAAGATTTAAAAGACTTACTAACTTTCCTTTTAAACCAGTCCAAACTTTTCCAGCTCCTGGCAGCTTTCTGGTCTCTAAAACTCTAGGTTCTTGTGCTCAGCTTTGGAGGATGGGCCGGTGTGTGGTTGAGTATAAAGATCAGGGAGAAGAGACTCTTCCCTTCCAGTGTCGGCTCCAGGCAAACTGTGAACCCAAGTGAACACGAAATCTAATAGGGTTTGGCCACTGGGTGGAATTAGACTATTTTTAGATGAACTATTTTAGTACTATCCCCACCGGCTTTGCATTCATATTTTTAATACTTCCCTGAAACTTCCATCTGTCAATATTCCGTCTCACTTCATTCCAAACTGCTGCTAAAGGTGCCATATGAGCATCTGCCCTCTGAGTTATTGCGGGGCCGACTGCTGATTCATAGACCAGCTCTCTTGCTGCCGATGTACCTCTGAGTGCAGTTTTATCTTGCCACTCAGCTTGGCTAAATTCCTTTTATATAGCTACACTTGGTACTAAGTCCAGAAGTACAATTAAGGTGGGGATATTGCAGCTTAATAAACTCATTTTGAATGAAGAAATAAATGACTAAGGGAATGGGGAAGTAGCTTTAGTTTAGGTCCTCTGTGGTGCTTTGTCTCCCCTCTCTGGACTCTTCTCCCCTCCACCCATGGACGCCACCACATCCGCACGGTGCCCCCTGGCTACCTCCAGCCTCTCCCCTTTGGCACACCATCCAGGCCTGCCCTCCAGGATCCTATTTTCTGGGAGAGAGGATGGTTTACCCAAAAGGAAGGAATCCTCTAAAGGTAGACTTCCAGACAACGACAAACTGGTCCGAGGACAATTCGGTGGGGGTGGGGGGCAGGGAAACTTTTCTGGGATTCCAGCTCGTAAGGCTGCTCCTGGATATCCAAAACCCAAACCCAGGGAGTGGAATCAGTGATACTTGTTCTTCCCCAACCCTTTATCCAGATGAGCTAAGCAAAGGGAAAAATACACTTGCGGACAGGGAAACCTGAGACCCGGAGAGCTGTCCCGCGTGGAGAGGGAGTAGAAGCAGGTGCCCAGTTGTTGGGCTCCAGTTTAGACTACAGGGCATGCCTGCAAAGCTGAAAAACATGTGTTCTAAGACTTGCATGCCCGCCTGAGGGTGGTCCTGTAATGGGGGCAGATCACTTGTTTCAGTGATTCTACCATAATTTTTTTAACTTTTTTAAAGGAAGAACAACCTGCAATTGAGAATTGCTTTCAAGTCAGTCTGGAAGACACACAAGAAAAGTATTCTCTTATATTTTCATTAAAAAAAAATAAAAAGGGGGATTTCTTAGCAGGATGATGAACCTTAGTTACTCTTCTTTGTAACAAATAACTTTTTAAAAACAGCTTTATCGAGATGTAGTTGACATACAGTAAACTGCTCATATTTAAGGGTACATTTTGATGAGTTTTGACATGTGTATACATTCATGAAACCATTACTACAATTAAGACAATAAACACACCCGTCACCCCCAAAAGTTTCCTTGTGCCTCTTGTATTCCATTCCTCCCATCCCATGTCCCCACCTACTCTGTTCCAGGCAACCACTGATCTGCTTATAGCAAATGACATTTCGTCTTTTCTAAATATCAGATTTTTCCTAAAAAGATGAAGATTTTCTAGTTCTGGGGATATGGTCATGAAGGGAGGTCCTTCAAAGAAGTCCAAAGTAGTTCTTAGCAGTGGCAGCACTGTAGGAATGGATGTCTGGCTTCTCAGGAAGGGATAATATTCATTTAGCCTCCAAGGAAGGGATCATAGTCAAAAAACTGGTATGGCTTTTGAAGAATTAACCACACTATTTTATATTTTATCGTGTACTTTATGATATTCTGTAGTTGGAATCTACTAACCCAAATAAATTGGCCAGTTCTATAACTACATGTTAATGCGGTCAGCAGTGAACGTAATAATCCTTGTCTTTATTACAATGGTGTCATTTGAGGAATTCTGAACATAGAACATAGTTCTTTTATTTTATTTTATTTATTTATTTTTAACATCTTTATTGGGGTATAATTGCTTTACAATGGTGTGTTAGTTTCTGCTTTATAACAAAGTGAATCAGTTATACATATACATATGTTCCCATATCTCTTCCCTCTTGCATCTCCCTCCCTCCCACCCTCCCTATCCCACCCCTCCAGCCGGTGGCAAAGCACCGAGCCGATATCCCTGTGCCATGCGGCTGCTTCCCACTAGGTATCTACCTTACGTTTGTTAGTGTATATATGTCCATGCATCTCTCTCGCCCTGTCACAGCTCACCCTTCCCCCCTTCCCATATCCTCAAGTCCGTTCTCCGGTAGGTCTGTGTCTTTATTCCTGTCTTACCCCTAGGTTCTTCATGACATTTTTTTCTCTTAAATTACATATATGTGCGTTAGCATACGGTATTTGTCGTTCTCTTTCTGACTTACTTCACTCTGTATGACCGACTCTAGGTCTATCCACCTCATTACAAATAGCTCAATTTCATTTCTTTTTATGGCTGAGTAATATTCCATTGTATACATGTGCCACATCTTCTTTATCCATTCATCTGATGATGGGCACTTAGGTTGTTTCCATCTCCGGGCTATTGTAAATAGAGCTGCAGTGAACATTTTGGTACATGACTCTTTTTGAATTATGGTTTTCTCAGGGTATAGGCCTAGTAGTGGGATTGCTGGGTCATACGGTAGTTCTATTTGTAGTTTTTTAAGGAACCTCCATACTGTTCTCCATAGTGGCTGAACCAATTCACATTCCATCAGAGAGAGACAGAGAGAGAGAGAGATGCTTGACCATACCAACCTTTTGATACTACCAGCAGTTCTTTGGTGTTTGCTCTAACTTCTGTAAAACCAATTACACGGACCTATGAGAATAAGCAAATGGCCAAGACAAACTGAAAGCTGGGATTTTATTTTGAGAAGCAACCCCAAGTGTTATGGATGATTTTACTGAGATTCAGCTCGATCTCACGGGAGCTTTGAGCAGGTGATTTGTGGGCCTGGGTCTTGGCTTTTCCCCCACGTGGCCCCAGAGCTTGTGGTGAGCTGCTTCCTCACTCTGCACCTCAGCTTCTACCCGCAGGAGAGTGAAGGAGTTGGTGAAAACAGATTTCCAGGGTCTTTTCCACTGATAAACTTCTACGATTCTGCATCCTGATAAGGATTTTTAATTTGTCCTCATTAATGCAGAGATTCAATTAACCAGGACATTAAATTCCCTGAGCATTCTGGTTAATTGGATCTTTACTAAAATAGCCCCCAATTTTGTTTGTGTTTGAAAGAAAACCACAAAAGTTTTTTTTGTGTGTGTGTGTGTATTTTACATCTGTATGGAATGTAAAAGCATTTAACTGTAACAGCTAGAGGGTTGACGAGAAGTTGTTCCTTAAGGCAGAGTTTCCAAAACATTTTTGACAGTGCCCCATGGTTAAAAAAAAAGAATTAACCTTTTACATATCACACACACACACCACACAGACACAGTAATAAAAGTTTTGCAAAACAATACTTAACCTTACCATGTAATGGAGTGTGAGGTAAGGTTATTTTCTATTCTATTCAAAAATGCCAGTCAGCATACTAATTGATTTCCTGATCTTCCCGATTCCCAATTTGAAAAGCACAGCCTTAAAGTTCTACAGGCCTCTACCTGCCCCTCATGGAGCTCTTTGGGTATCTGCTAGTAATAAAATGCCCAAGACATTCAAGGGCTGCCATTTTGATAGCTGTCCTATGGTTCTGACACTGAGGGTGCTATAGCCACGTGGCTGGCTTTACATCCTAATTCACACCTAAATTGTCTTTGGCATTTCCTGAGAAGTGATCCTAGGCAGAAGAGTGGAGAGGAAAGAGCCCTGGACTAGGCAAGAGAGTTTCTGACTTCTAGTCTGGGTTCTGCTACTCTCTGGCTGTGTGATCTTAGATAATTCACTTAACCTCTCTGCGCCTTGGCTACCTTCAAACAAGAGAATGGCTGCCCTATCTACCCCACAGGGTGGGTGTGAGAATCAGAAGCAACAAATCACTTTGAAAAATATAAAGTATGATAGAAATAGAATGTGTTATTGATAATAGCCTCTTAGATCCTAAGTGAGAATTTTAAGTGTATCTGATTAAAATCATTTGAAGCTGGGATTTCAGGGAAAGATTTGAGGAGGCAGTGTATGGAGTTACATTGTGTATCAAGATAAGGTTGGTATTATTACCCTTCTTGGACTTTACTTTCCTTATAATGCTAATTTGTCTGTGTCCATGTTATATCTGAGATTCTTCTTCTTTCTTTCCCCCCTCCCTCCTTTCTTTCCTGTCTTCAGACTGTGCAAGGCGTCTTACTATCTTGGAAACTCAATTTCTCCTTTCTTGAAAAGAGCAAATCAAGAAGGGCATCTGCAGTGATTCTTTTACAAACACCAGACTTTCAGGTAGTTAAACCTGATGTGTGGCTAGGAGTTGAAAAGCGAGCAGGTGATTCATTGATGGACACACGGACCCTTTAGGCCTCCCTGTTGTGGGCAGTCCTTTGCTCCTTGACTCTGCTCAAGTAGAGGGGAACAGATTTCTGATAGACACTGCCTATAATCTCTACCCTGTTACAACCAGACCTTTTGAGATCAGAGAGGTTCATCCTCTTGGAGGGCTGTCAGAGCTTCTGCTCACTCAGCCAAATTAAAATAATCCAGTGATTTCTTCCTTTTTAAAGATAAACAAAGGAGCCAGCAGATGAATTCAAATTTCAGATTTTTAAAAATCTCCCCATAAATTACACTTATTCCATGATGAAAAAAATCTGGTGTGACCGAAGGTTAAAAATCCTCCTGGTCTTAGTGAGGTGAACAAGAGGTATCATGTACCCTACGCCCTAAAGAGAGGTGCTAGGACTTGCTAAAACATGTCCTCAAAACCCTAGCCCAATGCTTACCTTCGTCCTATATACAAGAGAAGGAGAAAGTGACAGAAAGGTGGATGAGAGCTGTTGGCCCAGTGGGAAGGGACTGTGTGCTTGTCTTCCCCTCCCACGTACCTCCAGCCTAGTGATGGGGTTTGAGAAAACCATTCATACAGAAGGGTATATAACCCTAAGGGGAAATTGACATCTCCAACTGCCTCTCTCCTGCAGCTCAAGGGAGAGGTGGCAACTTGCTGTTACTGGAGAGACCTTGAGAAAGTTCTTGGGGGCAGCTTGCAATTCCAAACTGTTTTGGACACCAGTGGAAGGGGGTCTGGCTTGAGTAGCCTTGAAAGGTCTGGCCCAAGAAGATGGCCTGTAAGGACAAGGTGACCCCAGCGGAAAGAGATTCTTGGTGTGCTTTTGGAGGAGGAGATGCATGAGGAGGAATGGGAGAGTAAATCAAAGGGGAAGGTCTCTGAAGAACCCACAAAAGCTCTTTGAGTAAGACCCAGTGTTTGGGCACTGGCCACATGGACAGATTATAATGGCACTGGCTCAATACGACCATTTGGCCCACTTATCTTCCCTCCTTCCCGAGCTCCTCATTACTACCCTGGAAGACCCAGGGGCATTATAATCTTTGGGTGAAGTAGAGGAAGGGAGAGGTGCCAAAAGAATGCAGAACCACCTTAGTATACTTGCCCACCATGGGTCTGCAGAATTTGAGGTTCAGGATCAAGCTGGAGATAGGGTGTGCTTTAAACTGGATGTGAGATAGAAATTTTGGTTTAGAGTGGACCGTACTTTTTCAATATCTGAAGATGAGATGGTTACTTAACATCTGAAAGTGACCGGAAAACTAATAGGTCTGCTTGAGCTGTCATTCGGGGCTAGGGAAAGAGGTCCACAGAGGGTTTAAAAGACAATGGTGAAACCTTCCCTGGTGGCGCATTGGTTGAGAGTCCGCCTGCCGATGCAGGGGACGCGGGTTCGTGCCCCGGTCTGGAAGGATCCCACATGCCGCGGAGCGGCTGGGCCCGTGAGCCATGGCCGCTGAGCCTGTGCGTCTGGAGCCTGTGCTCCGCAACGGAAGAGGCCACAACAGTGAGAGGCCCGCGTACCACAAAAAAAAAAAAAAAGAAAAAAGGCAATGGTGAGAAAGAACAAAGTTGTTTTCTGCTTATACTTCATCTAATAAATCAGTTACAATGGGTATTTATTATCTTTTCTTCTAGTCAAATAGTCTGAAAGGCCCACTCGAAGGCCTGCCAGTCCTCATAGAGCCTGAAATTCTTTTAACTTGTATGTGACATTTTGTAGCTTCAGTTACACTTGGCCTGTTTCATATTTGTGAGACCTGCCTTTCAAGCATGCAGGTGGTCACCACTCTTAACTCATTCCTTATAATGGGACATGTAGTTATAGAAAAAATACTGAGAATCAGGTGTCACAGGACCAGATTCTAATCCCAGCTTTGTAACTCGTGAGGTGACTTTTAGATAAGTTACTTAATCTCTCTGGACCCCAGTTTTCTCCTCACAGAGCTGGGAGGTTGCATCAACTCTAACTTTGAAATTCCACTTCTGATATTTTCTGAATTCCTTTCATTTTGTCGAGCTTCATATTTTGAGTACCCAGAGGATAAAAATTAATACCAAGTCCCACCATATTTACACCTGATACGTGCCAGGTGTTTTCACAGATGTCAACATAGGAATCCACATGCAGTATCATTACCCTCAAATTAAGATCCAGCTGAAGGCTGTGGAGTGTAATGAACGCGAGACACGGCTGTGGTTTGAATCCAGGTCTTCTGATTCCAGGTCTAGTGCTCTTCCTAACCCTCAGTTTTTGTCAGTCGTGACTTATTTAATAGTGTTCGCAGTCTGGGCTTGAAGCTGAGGGTGAGGAAATGGGTCTTATTCTTCCGCAACTCCTGCAAAACATGTGCTCTCACATATGTACTTGTCTCTTCCTTTGATTGAGGGAGGAAAAGAAGGGAAAGAAAGGAAGGAGGAAGGAAAATAATCTGATGTGCTCTGAGTGGGAGCCGGGAGCTAAAACTCAAAAGAAGTACAACCCTCTCTTGCAGCTTCCCTGTTCTAGTTTTGACATCACTCTTACCCAGCTGAGATGACCAGCCTTGAGCCAGCTGCCCAATACATAACATTCCTTCATCAGTATCAGTCGCTATGACTCCTTGAGCTCAGTGCCACGTACCAGGCACTATAGCCAGGGGACTGCTTCTTCCTATCTATTTTTATCAAGCACATCGCCAGCTGTCCCGGCTGCTGTCAAAAATTCTTCTTGGGACCTTCCTGGTGGCGCAGTGGTTAAGAATCCACCTGCCAATGCAGGGGACATGGGTTCGAGCCCTGGTCCGGTAAGATCCCACATGCTGCGGAGCAGCTAAGCCCGTGCGCCCCAACTACTGAGTCTGCACTCTAGAGCCCACAAGCCACAACTACTGAGCACGTGTGCCAGAACTACTGAGCCTGCACTCTAGAGCCCGCGAGCCACAACTACTGAAGCCCACGAGCCCACGAGCCCGTGCACTGCAACTACTGATCCCACGTGCCACAACTATTAAGCCCGCGTGCTGCAAAGCACGAAGCCTGCGCTCCTAGAGCCTGTGTTCCACAACAAGAGAAGCCACCGCAATGAGAAGCCCACGCACCGCAACAAAGAGTAGCTCCTGCTGACCGCAACTAGAGAAAGCCCTTGTGCAGCAACAAAGACACACACACACAAAAAATTCTTCTTGGAGTTTTGCTGTTTAACTGTTTTCCCCTCCAAATATGTAGGTTATATTTGGGTGTGGGACAAAAGCCCTTCTCATGGTATCACAGTCACTCTGAGTGATGTACCACAGTGGAAACCCCTGGTGAAGAGGGCTTCGGCAAGCCTTGTGTGAGGCCAGAGTTGAGGCAAGTGTGGCACGAGTGTACCCCCAAGCAAAGCCGTTAAGTTGATACCTGAGCCATGGCAGAAAAGAGGGGAATGACCGTGACCACAGTGCAGTGACCTCAGATCTCCCATTTGCTTGATTTGGTTTGGTTTGGTCTTTGCACCAACACAAATCTGAAGGACTGATAACCATTCTTCAAAAACATCCCTAAAAACCAGCTTCGCAGTTTAAAGGTCAACCTTGATTCCAGCTTTCCACAGCTTACTAGGTCTAAAGGATAGAGTATTATTTTCTTTCCAGACATGGAAACACAGTTACAACCAGCTTAGGCAAAGAAGAGAAGCCAGGGATGGGACTGAATAAGCAGCTGTGGAAAGGACAGCATGCAGCCGGGCCCAGGAACCCAGGAGTCAGGCACTGAAGTACTGCGGATTCTTGCTGCTGCCTCCTGTTCTACTGCTGTTCTCTGTGTCTCAACTTCATCTCTGTCACCGCAGACCAGCTTCCGTCCCAGGTGGTAAAGAGGGTTGCTGACAGCCCTGGTGAAGGCCATCTTAGGTTTTGCACTGGAGATATACTGACCCCATTTTTTTGTTTCAAGATGAAAAATGCTAGGAAGGACTTTGACTCTTCCAGCTTGTGTGTCAGGTGCTTTCCTAGCCCCTGGACAAATCAGCTGGGGAGGTGGGGTCGCTGAAGAATGTGGTAGCCCCTGAGGTAGATGTGTGGGTAGGGAAGGGCCTACCATCCATCCATCCATTCATTCATTCAACAGATTTTTATTGAGCAAAACTGAGAGGCTGAGTGAGGGGCTAGAGTCTTCATGGATTAGAGAGTGGTGACCTGGAGGTTGGTAGATGAAGATGAATAGAAAAGGCAGAGAGCACCAAGTGCTCCGCCAAGCGCCAGAGGTAGGAAGAAATGGGAAGTTTGTGCCAGAAGGTCAATTAATTGCTCCTTCCCAACCGAGTCCCGTTATGAAAAAAATGCCAGTTGAACTACACAGTGTACTTGGTAATGCAGTTGCCTGACATCCTGATGCAAGTTCCTTTTCTTGTAAAGCAGTGGTAGTTTGAGCACCAGCAGTGGGTCTGCAGACCAGTCTCCGAGTAGCTCTGCCCTAGGAAATTCTCTCACATATTCTACAGGAGACACGGACAAGAATGCTCATAACAGCTTTGTTTATAACAAAGGAAACAATCCAGATGTCCACAAACAATAGAAGAGAGAAGTAATCACGGTATGGAATTCTATAGAACAGAGAGAATGAGTAAACTACAGCTACACACCTCAACCTGGACGGATTTCAAAACTACTGTTGAGCATAAAAGCAGATTGAGACAATGACAGATAGTATGGATTCATTGTAGGAAGTTGGAAACCAGGCACCACTAAACAATATAGTGGTTAGGGGTGCATGACAAATGGATTGAAACTGTAAAGAAAAGCAAGGGAGTGGATAGCACATGTGTTAGGTCAGTGGCTGGCTGGGGGTGGGAAGGGAGAGGGAGACAGCTGGGAAGGGGTGGGCACAGAGGAACCTTCAATGTATTGGCAATATTTTATTCCTTACACTGGGTGGTGTGTGCGTGGGTGCTTGCTTTTTATTACTGTTCTTTAAACTGTACATATATGTGACACACGCTCTTTTGTAAAGATGACCTATTTCACAATGAAGAAAGTTTAAAAATACAGTCAAAGCCAAAGGCTCCCCACTCCCCCAAAGCCAATAAAAGGTAGATGGTAGTGTTGCTGAATGGTGTGCTCCTGAAAGGAATGAGAACTTTTCCAAAGGTGGTGCCTTGAAGGTCTGGGAAGGCACCAGGGAGAAAGGAGGAAGGTAGCCGCTGCCCACCCGTCCCCCCATCCCACCCTGGGCACCAGCAACTGGGTAGAGGTGTGTCTTCAGGACCTCCGGCTCACATGCCCTGGGTCCGCAGCTTGCCCCCTTTATACCCCTTTCTTCCTGCACCACAATCCTCAAGGTTTAGCCTGTTTTGCTTTCCTTTTCAGAGCTGCCACCACATACTCCATTTCCTGCCGCTTCCCCAAGGCTGCCTGCCATATAAGATGCAATAATCCTAACTTTTCAATTTTTGACCACCCCCCGCCCCCAAAACAAATGCACTGACCCATTTGGCGTTAAAGTGTGAAAACATTTTGGATGGTGTAGAAAACTTTCCTAATACCACTTCCAAAGTTTGGTCACACACCATCTGATTACCTTTTTAGGGAAGGTTTATCGTTCGCCGGCTGAAGTTTATTTTAAATTCTGTCTGGTTTGCAAACCCATTCTTTGTTGACAGCTCTTGTTTGAAATGTTTGGACTCACTTTGCTCTGGGTAAAACAGGTTGTCAAGTCTTTTTTAAACCCTAGTTGTTAGATGGCTTTTCTTGTCATACAATTTGGTGTCCGTGAACCTTAGAGTCATAAAAGCTTAGAGTTAGAAGGGACCTTGGAAGTCACCCATCCAACTTTCTGCCCAGTGAAAGTTTTCCTGAAACATGCCTGATCACCAGCCTCTGAGAACTTGCTTTTTAAGGGCATTGCTGTAGGGACAGAGAGTACTGTAGGTTACAAACTCCCCATAAAATTTTGCATCAATTTGCATTTTGTCTTTGAGAATCAGAAATCAGAGTGAACAATTCCAAGTTTGCTAACTGAATTAAAATGAACACAACCTCTTGCAAAACTGGTTCTAGAGTTACATGGTCCACACGTCCAAAACCTTACATGGTCCAAAACATCTTTAATATACTTAATATAATCATATCCTGGATTAGGAGGGACAGAGAAAACAGAGGAGTTGGACGCATCCACACATTTGGAAGTAGGGGCAGAGAAGCCAGGGTGATTTGGTTAATTGCTTGGGAGTCCTGTGTACACATTTCTCTCTGTCCCTTTGTCTCTGCTTTCCTGCCTGCTTAAAGGTACAGAAACGTAGACATTGCCTCTCCCCAAAAACGCCACTCAGGGAATTCCCTGGCTGTCCTGTGGTTAGGACCTAGTGCTTTCACTGCCAGGGCCTGGGTTCAATCCCTGGTTGGGGAACTAATATCCTGTAGCCTGTATTGCGCTGCCGAAAAAAGAAAAAAAAGAAGAAAAGAAAAAAACACTACAAAACAAAAAAACGCCACTTACCACTAGCCCTATTGAAGGGGGCAGGCCTGGTCTGTCACCCCTTGCCCATCCTCAGTCTTCCTTACCTCCTGGGTCAGTGGCTGCCTTTTCTCACGAGGCTGGGCGCACTTCAGTTTCTGAGCCCACCCGGAGACAGTGTGATGTGTGTTAGCAGTTGCTTTTCCACCTGTCTCCCCACCTTTTGTTCTGCTCTGCTAGAGCTTGGAACTAAGCCATGACCCCAGCTGCCGTCATAGTTCAATGGGTTTGGGCCCTGAGCCAGGCTGGGACCTTGGGGGCACAGGTCCATCAGGGTGAGGGAAGGAGGCCAGCCTGGAAAAGACCAGAGTTAGCCCATTGGAGCAGCAGGGTCATTCCATATCGAACTACCAATCTCATGCCAGCTGGGGAGAGTTTCTGGGTTAAAGAGGGTAGCTGAAGATGCTTTTTAAAAATTGGGAGTAGGATGCCCAAACATGGGTGGAGAGGGTTAAAGGTACTGACCCAGCCTGGACACGCAGTATGCAAGGTCCAGTGGGCATGGGAAGCCCAGGCGAGGTTTGGTAATGGTTATGATGAGTCCCAGGGGGTAAGGCACTGAGGCACTGGACCCTTCCCAGCAGATTGTCCCTGTCAGACCCTGTGCAGGTGGGACTTGCTGGGGTGAGGAGTCAGGGTTCAGCCCATGGGCCAGGGGCAGGCTAGAGCCAGGCAGGATGTCAGGCCACAACCTGATGGTCAGGGCAGGCCACTGTGTCCCACAGGCAACCCGAGGCAGCAGCCTCCTATGCAGGCTGTGATCCTGCTGCATGGTCACTGCACTCCCACCCCCCAGCGGCCCCCAGTCTAGGGACTCGGAGGGGACTAGGGAGTCTGGGGCTGACTTCCTGAAGTGCTGGGCTCCAACTTCTACCCAATCAAATCAACAAATATTTGACTGTGTATTTGTGTGCAAGGGAGCTGTGATAGATAGTAAAGACAAGGGGTTGGGTGACCTCCTGAGAGGTGGATTAGGAAATGGCATCTGTACACCACACAGATTATATAGCAGATTACAGAGCCAAAGTACACTTCTTCATTAGTCAATACGGGCACTGGTTTGCATGAGCCTTTTGCACGGGGAGGAAGGGGATGGCGAGGACAAGTGTGGGGAGAGGAGGGCGGGGAGAGTTTTGCACAGATACAAGGCAGTACTAGTTTCTGGCCTTATCTCCTGGGCCACTGGGATAGAGCAGCAGGAAGGGACCTAAGGAGTCATTTTCATAGGGTCTCAGGGAGACAGAGGCCACAGCTGTCTGCTTTGCTTCCAAAGTGACTCCCAGGGACACTGAATGGAGGACGGGCATTGTCCTTCTGTCCCTGTGCTGCAAAGCATCTCTGAGTGTGAGTGTGACTCCATGTTGCCCCCTCACCTTTGGCGTAGTGGAAACAGCACCCTTGGCAAGAGTACAGGTGTATTCCCAGAGGGCAGCCTAAGAGTACATGAGTCTCCTTCCCAGACTCTGGGAACACGGGCAGGACTTGAGTGGGGCTGGAGGGCCCCATCATGCAGGCGGAGGTGGGAGCCAGTGAAGTTCTGGATACTCCGGTTAGTTTCACTGGGTTGGTACCCACAGGCCAGTGAGACGTGGAAACCTTCCAGATACGGGAGAGAACGAAGTGCTAGATAGAGCAATAGAACGCTTTAATCCTCACCTTCATAACAGCCTTGAGAAATTCCACCTCCTGCCCTTTCTAACTCATAGAGCTTTTCTGAGTCTGTAATTACCTTGTTTTTCTTTCTTTAGTCCAAGGGTCAGCAATTTTTTTTTCTGTAAAGAGCCAGATAGTAAATATTTTCAGATTTGTGGGCTATACAGTCTCTGTTACGGTGGTGCAACTCTGCCTTGGGAGCACAGAGGCAGCCACAGACACTACATCAACTAATGAATGGGACTTTGTTCCAACAACGTTTTATTTGTGGACACGAAACTGAAATTTTACATAATTTGTCACGGTTGCAAAATATGCTCCTTTTAGTTTTTCCACTAGCTCAAAAATGTAAAAACCGTTTTCTAACTTGCAGCGTACGGAGACAGACTGTGGCTGTCGTCTGCCTCTCCTGTGAGGACAGGAACCAGCTCATCTTGTGTCCCTAGTGCCCAGCACAGTGTCTGACATATACTAGGTGCTCAGTAGATATTTGTAGGAGGGGTGACTTTCTCCGCTTTACAGACAAGGAAACTGTGGCTCAGGAGGTTAGTCCCCTCTCTCAGATGTGGGGCTAGAACTCAAACTTGCGTGCTAGTTGGAGAGCTGTAGAGTTGGGTAGTTGGTAGTTCTGCCAAATCCTATGTTCCTTCTACCAAATCAGTTTCAGCTTTTGCAGAAAAAAATATTGCCACATGGAAGTTCAGTGTTTCGGATTGGGAACTTCACTTGAGCAGAAAACCAACACCATAGATTCTATAGCGGCCCCTTTCAAAATGGTTGAGATGTGGAAACTTAGCTTTACTGCCTCAGGTGGTTCTTTTTTTTTTTAAACCTGGGGACCGTGCCATTGCTAGTCTACTTTGGAAGACAGCTGTGAGGAATAATGTTAGAGTCTTTGCAGATATTAAAAAGTCACTATGAGTATGTTCTTCAGATTGGGCATTTTCTTACAATCTAAATTAGTGGGTTTTTCAGAAACAGACTCACAGACTTAGAGAATGAGCTTATGGTTACCAGGGGGGAAAGGTGGGGGGAAGGGATAGTTAAGGAGTTTGGGACTGACATGTACACACCGCTATATTTAAAAAGGATAACCAACAAGCACCTACTGTATACCACAGGGAACTCTGCTCAATGTTATGTAAAACCTAAATGGGAAAAGAATTTGAAAAAGAATAGACACATGTATATGTATAACTGAATCACTTTGCTGTACACCTGAAACTAACACAACATTGTTAATTAACTATACTCCAATAAAAAGTTTAAAAAAAGTTTAAAAAAAAACTTAGGTTTTTTTTTTTAAAACAGTGTCTCAGAGGGTGTGGAGAAAAAAGGGAGCCTTCTTGCACTGTTGGTGGGAATGTAAGTTGATACAGCCCCTATGGAGAACAGTATGGAGGTTCCTTAAAAAAACTAGAAATAGAATTACCATATGACCCAGCAATCCCACTACTGGGCATATACCCAGAGAAAACCATAATTCAAAAAGACACACGCACCCCAATGTTCTTTGCAGCACTGTTTACAATAACCAGGTCATGGAAGCAACCTAAATGCCCATTGACAGATGAATGGATTAAGAAGATGTGGTACATATATACAATGGAATATTACTCAGCCATAAAAAGGAACGAAATTGGGTCATTTGTAGAGACGTGGATGGACCCAGAGACTGTCATACAGAGTGGAGTAAGTCAGAAAGAGAAAAACAAATATCGTATATTAACGCATATGTGTGGAATGTAGAAAAATGGTACAGATGAACCGGTTTGCAAGGCAGAAAGAGACATAGATGTAGAGAACAAACGTATGGACACCAAGAGGGGAAAGCGGGGGGAGGGGGTGGTGGTGGTGGGATGAATTGGGAGATTGGGATTGACATGTATACACTAATATGTATAAAATAAATAATAAGAACCTGCTGTATAAAAAAATAAAATTTAAATGATTAAAAAAATAATAAAATAAAATAAAATTCAATAAAAATAAAAACAGTGGCTCTGGCTCTGTGTCAGCTAGGGGCTACCCAAGACCTAGAAAAGTCCAGTTCCCTGGTGGAAAAACTGGTTCTCCTTCAAAGTTACCTGACGCCTGTCTGTATCTCCGCCCCCAGCTCCGTCAACTCCTACACCCTGTTTCGACTTAAGTCTCTGTCTTGATTACTGCACTTTTTTTTAAAATAAATTTATTTATTTTATTTATTTATTTTTGGCTGTGTTGGGTCTTTGTTGCTGTGCATGGGCTTTTCTCTAGTTGCAGTGAGCGGGAGCTACTCTTCGTTGTGGAGCGTGGGCTTCTCACTGCGGTGGCTTCTCTTGTTGCGGAGCACGGGCTCTAGGTGCGTGGGTTTCAGTAGTTGTGGCTCGCGGGCTCAGTAGTTGTGGCTCACAGACTCTAGAGCACAGGCTCAGTAGTTGTGGCGCACAGGCTTAGTTGCTCCACAGCATGTGGGATCTTCCCAGACCCGGGCTTGAACCCGTGACCCCTGCATTGGCAGGTGGATTCTTAACCACTGAGCCACCACAGAAGTCCCACTGCATTTTTTTGTTTGCCACTCCAGTGACTCACTCCCACGCTTGTTCTCACTTGGCCTCAAGGCTGCCCTGCTCCTTGGGAGGTGTGGTTAACCACAAACCACCCAGCCTTCCAGGAAGCAGGTCAGGATGCTCTCGCCTTCTCTCAGAATCTTGAAATCCACACCCTTATTTCACTCGTTTGGGTGGATTCTTATACTGAAGGCTCTGGAGGGGTGGGCTGGGGTCTTGGCCACTGGCTGGGCACCACCATGGTACCTCCATAGGCCCTAGGGTGCTGTCCTGACCAGCAGTCCCAGCAGCAGTGTGAGGAGCCTCCCCTCCCCCACCTCTACTTCCAGCTGCTGACAGAAATGTGCCCCACCCAAGGGTGTGTGTCTCAGGGGTGGGCAGTGGACAGCCCTTCCTGAGGCCTCTCCTTCAGAAGGCCTCATATTGCAATGCTTTTTGTTGCCTGATTTGTGTTTTTACTTAATACGTCATGAGCACATAACCACGTCATGAGGTATCTTTTTACACTATGATTTTTAAAAAATTAATTAATTATTTATTTTTGGTTGCATTGGGTCGGTTGCTGTGCGCGGGCTTTCTCTAGTTGTGGCGAGCGGGAGCCACTCTTCATTGCGGTGCACAGGCTTCTCATTGTGGGGGCTTCTCTTGTTGCGGAGCACGGCCTTTTGGCATGCGAGCTTCAGTAGTTGTGTCACACGGGCTCAGTAGTTGTGGCTTGTGGGCTCTAGAGTGCAGGAACAGTAGTTGTGGTGCACGGGCTTAGTTGCTCCGTGGCATGTGGGATCTTCCTGGACCAGGGATAGAACCTGTGTCCCCTGCATTGGCAGGCAGCTTCCTAACCACTGCGCCACCAGGGAAGTCCCAGGCTGAATTTTTCAATGTGTTTTTTAGCCATTTGCATTTCTTTTGTAATTTACCTTTTGTGAACATAAATAATTCTTTGTTTATTCCGTCCTCAAATGTATTTATTAGGCTTATCTTAGGTTCAGATTTTGGCTCTACCAATTGCTAGCTTCATGACCTTGAGCAAATCACTCCACTGAACCTCAGTTTCATCACTGATGGAATAAGAAAAATAATTCCTATTGAATAGAATTGCTGTTAGGATTTAATTAGATAACATATGTAAAGTGATTTCCAGTCTCTGGCACACAGGAGGTGCTCAATAAATGCTAACTTCTTTCCTTTCCCCTAACATGGGGAAAGTGCTGTGAGAAACAAACGTACAAGACGATGTATTTGTTTGCAAGAAGTATGCAATCCAATAGGAGCAATAGAATATACTCAGATATTTGACATAGACTTCATAAGATGGGTAGAATTTTGACAGGGTGGGGAGAATTCCAGGGAGAGGTGTGGCAGAGGTGGGAAGGTATCCAACACAATGTTTGGGGAGTGACAGGTGGAACAAATGGACTCTAGTGGAGGCTTCTTAACAGATAAGCCTGGAGATATAGATTAGGGCCTGCACTGTAAGAGACTTTGAAATCCAAGCTAATGAATTTGTCTTTTGATCTGAGGTGATGGGGAGTTATTGAAAATTTTTGAGTAGTGAAATAACACAGTCAAAGGTAGATTGATGACCAATATGACAGAGAATGGAATTGGGGAAATTAGCTGAAAAAAATAGAATTGTGATCAAATTTACACTATATATAAAATGCCATGATCAATGCTGAATTCAAGAGATGCTGTGAGACAAGAATTAATAATATCCAGTAAGTGAATGGTGTGGGAATCAAGGAAGAGGTAGGGGTCAGAGGTGTGTATGGAGCCTAATGCTTGGAAGACTAATTCTGGCTGATTTTTATCTTTGTTCAAAAATATTTGCTGCCCTTTTCTATGGGCTCCTCCCTTAGGAAGATTATATATCCCACCTCAATTAGTGTCAGGCATCACCACAATATTATTTTGACCAATGGAATGTGAGTTGAAGTGAGGTGTGCCACTCCTTAGAAGTTTTCAGAACCACAGAATAGTCTAGAACATTCTCTCTGGTCCCCCTGCTGATCCATAGTGGATATGTAACATGATAAGAAAAAAAACTGTGTTGGGATTGACATGTACACACTGCTATATTTAAAATAGATAACCAACAAGGACCTACTGTATAGCACAGGGACTGCTGGTCAATATTCTGTAATACCCTAAATGGGAAAAGAATTTGAAAAGGAATAGATACACGTATATACATAACGGAATCACTTTTCTGTACACCTGAAACTAACACAACATTGTTAACTACACTTCAACATAAAATAAAAAAACATTTTTAATCTAATTTTTGAATGTCAGCCCATGTCAAAAAACAACAACAACAACAAAACACACCTTTGTTATTGTAAACCACTGAGATTTGGGGCTTCTTTGATATAGCAGATTAATTTAGCTGAAGCTAACTGATGTAGGTTCCATGAGGAGCAAAGGAAACATCAGGAAAAGGAGGAGTTGTTTGGAAAAAAGGGGGTGATTCAGTGTGAAACAGAATGATTCTAAGGTGGCATTTGAATACCTCAATGGGGCATCAGATAGTTGACTTATAGATGATGAAACTGAGGCCTAGTAAGGTAATTTGCCTAAGATCACACAGAAGCTGGAGATGGAGATTTGGAAACAGTGTGTGTAGGTATTAAGTCACTGAGAGTAGATGATCACAAAGAGCAAGTATGTAGCGAGGAAGATGGGGAGCAAGTAGGAGCCAAAGCTGGATCAGCCAGAAAGATGAGAGAGGAGCCAGCAGGGGTAATCACAGTCAGTCCCTGGACTAGCAGTAAAATAATCATCTCAGAACTTGCTAGAAATGCAAATTCTCAGTCCCCACCCCAAACGTACTGAAGAAGAACCTTTGAGGGTGAGGCCCAGAAATCTGTTTTAAAGAGTCCTCCTGGTGATTCTGGCACACGCTGAAATTTGAGAACCACTGCCCTAGATATATTCTGTGCATATATGTATACACATATACATCAATTTCCTTCTCTTTTTTACAGGGTGTTTTACATTAATATTTTTAGAGATCACAGACCACTTCAAAATATTTTAAAATTTATGTATAATGTGTAAAGTTTTGCACATATTTTCAGGGAGCTCACAGCCCTCTTTGGGGGTGTTCGTGGATGTCATATAATAAGAATTTTTATTGAGTAGGGAAAGGTGGCAAATGAAGATGGGGATTAGGTGTATCAAGAGATACAGTGCTTTCTTTCAAGGGAGTGCCAGGTTTTCGTGAATAATAGAGGTAAGAAGAGAGTGGAGTGAATAAAATAGGTTTAGGGTGGCATATATCCAGAAAAGACGAAAAACTCTAATTTGAAAAGATACATGCACCCCAGTGTTCATAGCAGCACTATTTACAATAGCCAAGACATGGAAGCTACCTAAGTATCCACTGACAGATGAATGGATGAAGATGTGTTATCTGTATATACAATGGAATATTACTCAGCCATAAAATGAATGAAATTTGCAGCAACATGGATGGAGATTATCATACTAAGTGTAGTAAGTCAGAAAAAGACAAATATATGATATCATTTATATATGGAATCTAAAAAAAATGATACAAATGAACTTATTTGCAAAACAGAAACATACTCCTAGACATAGAAAACTTATGGTTACCAAAGGGGAAAGGGGGAGGGGGAGGGATAAATTAGGAGTTTGGGATTAGCAGATACACACCACTATATATCAAATAGATAAACAGCAAGGTCCTCCTACATTGCACAGGGAACGATATTCAATATCTTGGCATAATCTATAATGGAAAAGACCTGAAAAAGAATATATCTATAACTGAATCACTTTGCTGTACAACCAGAAACCAACACAATGTCGTAAATCAAACTATATTTAAAAAATACAAACGATTTAAAAAAAATAGGTTTAGGATGAAGGGATTTTTTTGAGATGAAATTCACAGAAATACAATGAGCTATTTTAAAGTATACAATTCGGTGGCATTTACTGCATTCACTATGTTCTGCAACCACCGCCTCTCTAGGTGTGAAGGGAGTTTAGTCCACTTTGGAGTCAAGGTTCCTTGAGAAGACTTCTTGGGACAGCCAAGAGCAAAGTAGGAGGTCAGGGGCCAGACAGAAGGAAGCAGGTGAGAGCAGAGTGGGTAGCAGGCGGCAGGAGGTGAGAAGGTGGTCACGGAATCAGGGGAGATGGAAGCTCAGAGGATATGCACACTGGAGGCTGGAGAACTGGGGGCCTGGACGAACAGCTGCGAGAACTGGTAGATAGGCGGGGCAAAGGGCCAGGTTTCCTGAAAGTCAAGCATACAGGGAATGGCACTGGAGCGCTAAGGAGCATGTGCACACACACCCGCGCCGAGTTGCTCCGGCCTTACTCCAGCTTCCCAATCCCGCAGTTGGTGGCAGCCATCTTATCCTCACAGGACTCCTTCCCAAGAAGAAAGGGAGCAGAAAGCCACAGAAAGCAGCTGTTCTCTCCCAAACGTTTCTCTTATCAAGGAGGAATATCTTTCCCACAAGCCCTGGCCAGACACCTCCTTACATGTCATTGGCCAGAGCTGGGTCACATGCTTGCCTTTAGACCAGTCACTCCCAGGGGGAAAGGAATTATCATGATTGGCTTAGACCAATTACCATTCATTTCCAAACCCAGCCCATTGTCACTTGGACAAAGCCTGCCTCCTGTTAGCAAGGGAGGAGAGGGGAATGGCTGTTGGGTGCAGTCCTCTGGGGTCCCTCCCAGCTTTATTCACTGGGTTGAGGGGCGATGGAAGGAAGAACAAGGACAAGGTTGCATGGCGCTATAAAGCAGGTGGAACATACAGCCCCTTCAGGAATTTATCGTATAGCAGGGAAAATGGGATCAAAGGGAAATATACCTGAGGACATAGATAATAAAGGATAGAAAAGCAGAGGCAGCCATAAAGAAAGGCTGTGAAGTGTAGTGGAGTCAGTGTGGCTTGGGAGTTTAAATACCTAATCTGATGTTTCTTGAGCTGTGTGACCTTGGACAAGTCTATTAACCTCTCTGTCCATCTTATCCTGTGAAAAGGGGACTATAAGATTTCACTGGTAGAAATTAATGTTGGAGTAAGGTGCTAGCAAGAGGGTAGTTGGCCAGGACACCTGAGTATATCAAAGAAGTAGACATTTGTCATACTTTGTGTTTGAAGAGTGCCCCATCCCATCTTCTGAGCACTCACCCTCCCAGAGACTCTGTGACCTACCTAACATTCTTCAGCAAGTATCTTTCCTACTTAAATTAGCCAGTTTGAATTTCTGTTGTTCAACTTAGAACTATGTCTTCTTGAGCTATACCTCTCCCAGTGAGAACAAGAAAGTGGGGAGTCAGCCATTTTCCAGGGAGATCAAGCTTCAGGCCAAGACTGACTTCTTTCTGCAGCCTTCTGGACGGAAGCAAGTCCAACAGGAAGAAGGAAGGAAGGAGGAGGGCAGGGTCTGCTCCTTTTACCTATTTGGACTTAAGAAAGAACCAGAAGAAAACATACTACATATTCTGAGCTTTTAACCAGCCAGAGTGACTCCACCCACAAACACAGTGGCCACTAAAACACCCTCTGAGGGGGCAGCCCTCCTCTAGGGCAGAGAGTGACCCAACCCACCCCGGGAGGACACTTAGGTTCCCTCAGAGGCCAACATTCACTTGCAGGTTGGGTTGGAGGCTGTGATCAGTGCAAAGCATTTGGCTGTCGGTAGGCTTTGATTCCATAAATACGATTATTGAGTGCCTTCTATGGGCCACATAACTTTTCTAGGTACTAGGAATACAGTGAATGAGACAAAAATCCCTGCCTTCTTGGAGCTTACAGTCTGGTGGAAGGAGATGGTAAACACATAAATAAAAAGTAGATTGTGTCAAAGGTAGTGAGTTTTGTGGAGAAAAAGCAGGGACAGGAGCTAGGGAGTACTGGGGGTAGGGTTGGGCTGGGCAAGTTGCATTTTTATTTTATTTTTAAAATTTTTATTATTTTTTAAAATTTATTCATTTATTTTTGGCTGCGTTGGGTCTCTGTTGCTGCGCACAGGCTTTCTCTAGTTGCGGTGAGCAAGGGCTACTCTTCGTTGCAGCACGTGGGCTTCTCACTGCAGAGGCTTCTCTTGTTGCAGAGCATGGGCTCTAGGTGTGTGGGCTTCAGTAGTTGTGGCACGCAGGCTCAGTAGTTGTGGCACGCAGGCTCTAGAGCGCAGGCTCAGTAGTTGTGGCGCACGGGCTTAGTTGCTCCACGGCATGTGGGATCTTCCCAGACCAGGGATTGAACCCATGTCCCCTGCATTGACAGGCGGATTCTTAACCACTGCACCGCCAGGGAAGTCCCTGCATTTTTAATTAGTACATCCAAGAAGGCCTCATTAAGAGGGTGAGGGACGTGGCAAAGGGGATCGATTATTATTACAGGGATGTTTACACTGGCTGTTCTTTGCAACCCTCCCCCTCCCCCCCCCGAAAATGCCTGTCAGACACAAGTCTAATTGTGGAGACTATGGGTGAAATATTTGAAGGGAAACTCTGGGACATATGGGTGCCTCATGTTCTGGTGGGTGGAGGTTAAGAGTTTCCTAAAGTGACCTGGGCTAACAAACTGGAGGGAGTCTGCTGGGCAGGGCTTCCCAGAGGAAATGACTTGAAAAGAGGAATGGCAACCACATAGACATGCCCACCTGGCAGACAAGGTCTTGTTTAGAGGTTTGAGGCTTCACTGAAGACAGACACCCTCTCTCATGAGAGGAGAATTCCCATCATTGATTGGAGTCTTTCTCCCCCAAGCAATAAATCTACAGATAGCATTGAGAAAACTTTCCTTCTCTTACTGCTCTATTAAAACAAATACAAACAAAAAAGCCCTACTCTATCTATCTGGATTCTCTATCTGGAATTCAGATTCCTTCAGAATCATTATAAGTCAGGCTGGGCTGTTTGCTTCTTTTTCAACCAGACTCCTCTTTTTAATGCAACAACCCTGGGCTCTAATAACCCACTCATATTCATCCACCACCTGCCTTCCCTAAGCTCTCATTATCACTATGATTCCTAAGAGACCGGAAGGGAGAAGTACAGTAGACTTTCTCTGGAACACCAATGAAACGGGATAAGGAGAACTGGGTTTTTTGGGCCTTGAAGGTTTTTTATTACCAAGGGACTCTGTGCCTTAGAAACTCCATATTATAGCTTTTTGTTGTTATCAGGAGTGATGCTTCGTACACACCGCTGTGCACAGGGACGTGATCTGACCTAGAATATGATAAATCCAAAGTACCACGCAGCAATTTGTAACACAATTTGAATGTATCTTCTCTCATTTTCCAAGAGGAAACTTCTCTTCAAGTACTTGTTCTCCTGTGGCAGGGCCAGAAAACAATCTAGGGGAAGGATAGACCGTTGGATATGTCTTTTACTACATTCCAGAGACTCATTTAATGTCTTCCCAGACAAACTTCTTAATTTCTTTGCCTTGCACATGATTATTGCTGAGGAACTTTGTGGCTTTTGAGAGGAACAGAAATTGAGATGCAAATTGGTGTGATGTATCTTTTTTGCTTTGCAGAATTCTCATATGTAACCTAACCCAGTCATGCAAAGCAACAAGATCTAAGGACTTTGGATTTAATGAGCTCCCACCTGCCAAAAAAAAAAAAAAGGTGGCAAAGGGAAAAAGTAAAAATTAAACCCATGTCTCTGCAGGCTTAGACTATATTATTTCCTGGGTACTGATACCCATAAGCGTCAGAAGTCATATTCAACCAGTCAATTGAAAAAATATCCATGCATCTACACACAAATATTTATTGACTATCTTTTAATGTAGAAAGACTCTGCTGAAAAAAAAAAAAAAAAAGAAAGAAAGACTCTGCTGACCACTGGGCTGTAATCTGTGTCTTCAGTGAGCTTTACATTTTGGTGGGAGCAGCAAGTTGACAACCAAGAAAGAATGAAGTCAGGGCTGGATAGAAGGGAAAGAGGTATAGGGATTTTAATAGGCAGAATTGCTGCTTTCTCAATCCTCCTGGTCAATAGACGATGACGGTTAAAGGGATGTTATTTCCCCTCCCACCCCAGACTGACAGTGTATCAGTGGGTCATTTCCTGAGCACCAATTATGTGCCACACAGGTGCTACACTCTTTCCGTGTGCTCTCTAATTGTCACATCGATGCTATAAAGTAGGTACTGTTGTTAATTTCATTTTACAGAAGAGAAACTGAGACTTGGAGAAATTAAGTAACTTGCCCAGAATCACATTGCTAGTGGTGGCAGAAGTGATATTTACAACCAGGTCCAAGACCCGGTTCTGAGGATTAGCACTTGATGGCCTAATTCTTCATCATTGCAAACATAGTCACGATAAAGAGCGGTGAACAATTGGTAGTTCAAACACTACTGGTGAATGGCTATTGTTGGTCTCTGGAACTGCTGAAACTGGTACCCAAGCCAGGAGCTGAGGAACTGAACCTACTGTAAAGGAAGAGTGAAAATGCCTATTTATTATTCTCACACTGAATAAAATGACTCTTCAGACTTTGATATTTGCTCCAACCTTTCTATGTTCCATGGGGAAAAGGGAAGGTGAGCTGTTTTGCAGTAATTCCTCCAAGTCTTCAGACTCTGCAGGACAAGAAAAAATTAAGCAGAGATCACACCTTTTCTGCACTGAGCTCTGTGGAAGATGAACTCAGCTGCCTGCATCATTTGCTTAAAGGCACAGCTGCAGGACAGCCTCAGCTGCAATGGTTTGGAAACCCTCCAAAGTGGGCCAAGACCCTCAGGCTGGTTTTAGCACCGTTGTTATTACTAACCCCTTCTGCAGGGAGAGGGCAGACCAGGAAGACTGCAGATGTAGGCATTGGGCATATGAACAAATCAAGATGGTGATGCCGAAAGCTTGACCTCTGTGCACCGGTGCCGATTCCAATCTCAGAGACAGAGTTCTGGGTGAAATAGAAAAGAATAGCCTTATTGCTTTGCCAGGCAAAGGGGGACACAGTGGGCTCCTGTCCCGAAAAATTGTATGTACCAACCCAGGAGGATTTGATGAGGAGTTTTATAGCAACGGTTCAAGGGTGATGCTGATAAAATTAGGGTATGTGAAGGGCCTCCACTCCTCTAATCTGGTCTCAGGTGATCTTCTTGGTGACCTTCTCTGGTTCCTTTAATGTAACCTCAGGTGATCTTTCTCTGGTATGACGAATGCAGCCATTTTAAAGAACTTACAGACATTGTTATGTGTATCCCTTGAGGCGAACCGGGACCCTGCCCCCAGGCTGCACTATTGTTTCCTGACTGCCCCTCCCTTGTCTTTGCATCCCTTCCCTTACCTGATTAGCCACAGTTCAAATCTGCCCACAGGGTCCTGCTCAGTTTCAGTGGTGGCACTGCCAGTGGCAGGTGGAATGCACAGGCTGACCAGGCCTTCCCTGCCTCCTAGTCTCTCCCCTAGTACAGATGTGTATTGTGCCAGGAGGAAAATTGCAATGGAGTTTGGCTTAGTCGTCCCTGGGGCCACACCTATAAGACTGGCTGCAGTGAAGGTGGGAAATGAGGCCTAGAAAAATCTGATATTGTAAATAATTTGAGAGCTTCTAAGTTAAACCTGTCTCATAGGGCCAGTATAGTACTTTATGGTCAGTTCTCCACTCAGTAGAAAAAAGGACCTTCTGGTTTGCTATTTCCTCTCTCTAGTCTTACTCTTTTTGTATTTCTGATGCCTAGTAAAGTGCCTGGCACATAATGGGTATTTAGTTAATGTTGACCAATCAATTCAGAAGGAGACCCTTGGGGGAAGCTTCAAGACTGTTTGGAAAATGGTCTTTCTGTTGGGTGGACCATGCCCTAGCAAAGGGAGAGCTGCTGGATGGGGCCTGGTGTTATCGAGTCCAAGCTCGCTCTGCTCACAGGCCAATAACTCGGGAGACGAGGTGCTGAGGCAAGGAGTAACGACTTTATTTGGAAAGTCGGCAGACCGAGAAGATGGTAGACTAGGGTCCCCCAAAAAACCATCTTATAGGGGTCTGGATGCCAGTTTCTTTTATAGAACAGAGAGGGAGAGGAGGTGAGGAAGTAAAGTAAAAAGGCCATTTATCTTGCAAAATAGGAGGGGACGTGTTAATTTCTTCTTTTCTGCAGCCATTCACAGGTGGGCAGGGTCAGATTGTTTCCGGGTGAGCTGAACAAAGGCACTTTAGTTTAACATTCAGGCAGAAGGGCAGCATTTCCCCAGGCAGGCCATTATGTATGATTATAACAACAAAAGCAATGAAAAGCAAAGGTTAAAGTCAAAGAAACAGATCCAACGTGGAGTCTGATTTAGCTCTTCCCTGTTACACTAGGATCTACCAAACTCCACCCTGGGGGCAGCCCCCAGGGGCAGCTTTAGGTGGACTCTGAATGTCCTGGAACTGGAGTCTGCAAGAACTTCATGTTGAGGAGGAAAATTCTACAGCTAGATCTGGAGAGATGGAGGTTAGAACCTCCTTCTAAAGTCAGAGAGGAAGAAGTACAGTCTGGAGACATGGCTGATGTTGTTACCAAACTCAGGCTTGGCTATTCCTGCTCAAGAAGCCAATACTGAGAGACAAGTGTTGGGTAAAGGAAAAGTAGCTTTATTTTGAGGAAGCCTGCAGCGTGGGGAAAAGGTGGACTCCTGTCTGAAAGAACCAATTCCCCACTCCCCAAGGTTTAGTCAGGATTTATACAAGAAGTGAAGTAGGAAGTGGCTGCAGGCGTGCTGAGGGTAGTCACCCTTCGGAGACATGTACATTAATAGCGTTGGAACTTGGGTGTGGTCGTTACATTGTCCAGGTCAGCACATCTGTTCTAGGGGTCGGTGGTCATATATTTCTGGAAAAACAAGAACAAAGACAGAGCAAAACAGGCAAAGCAAAACAGGAACCAGTCCATCAAACCCCAGAGCTGTGTTTAGCTATTAACCAGCCCTTGGTTGTAAAGCAGTGTTTTTCGCTAAAATTTCAGATGATCTGTATTGAGGACTCAATCCAGTAATGCTAGAGGTAGAATTTAAGGTCGAGGGCAGAAAGAATCTGGCCTTAAAGAATAGTATCAGGGGCTTCCCTGGTGGCGCAGTGGTTGAGAGTCCGCCTGCCGATGCAGGGGACACGGGTTCGTGCCCCGGTCCGGGAAGATCCCACATGCCACGGAGCGGCCGGGCCCGTGAGCCATGGCAGCTGAGCCTGCGTGTCCGGAGCCTGCGCTCCGCAGCGGGAGAGGCCACAACAGTGAGAGGCCCGCGTACCGCAAAAAAAAAAAAAAAGAATAGTATCAGATCAGGCAGCCTGATGGAGAACACATTCTGGAGGCTTCCAGGCATTATCCTGGAGAGAACACATCCACCCATCCGCGCAACAGGCGCTATAGAAACACTTGGAACACAGACGTTGTGTTCTTCATTTTGAGTAACTTCTTTTTCACAGGATCTTTTTCAGCAGGATCTCACTGCACTCACCCTTTATTTGCAGCTGCTTCAAGGGTGTCAAGCTGGGCCTTGAAATTCCACTGGGTGATTTAAAGCTGACGGTCTCCCAGGAAGAGAGGCTTTCTTTCTTTTCTGGGACTTTCCTCCAGATCTCATTTCCAAGCAGAGCTGCAGTCCTAAAGCAAGGCCCTCCAGTCTGGACTTGCCTGGGAGAGATGAAGAGCTGGGCCAGCCATACCTGCCCTACCCTTGTGCAACCTGTGTTATCTCCTTCTGCAGCAATTGTGTCTCCTGGAAAGCAGCCAGGAATTTCCTGCAGAGCCAAAGCCTCAGGGGGAATTCCACTAAGTGGTTACAACATGCCCTCAGATTCTCAGGGAGGAATGCAGCCTGTTTGGAAGGTGCTCCTTTTCCTGCATTCAGCAGCAGAACACCTGGGAAATCTCCCACATCTGCAAGTGCCCAGGAGGAGGTCTTCCCTCCTTTCCTCTTTCCCATCATTCTCTCTACCCCGCGCTCCATCCCAGCCCCAGTATACATAGCCTTAACCTGAACACCACAACTGCCACAGGGGAAAAAGTGTGCAGAGAGGCTGCTCCAGATAAAATTATTCCTTTTAGTTTCAGCAATGCTGCCCTCAAACAGGATTCTAACTGCTGTGCTAATTCCAGGTCTCTTCCTTCAGTCACCAGCTCAGACTCAAGATTTGGACTTCCTTGCTCTAATGGGTGGCTCGAGGGGGGCTGGAATGACTCTCCAGTATACCTCCCTCATGGTAGGGGAGCTGGGGTACACTGCTGAGGCCTAGTGTTTTCCCCTTTAAGTTGCTGTAGCATCTGAAATTCCTGTGAATCTTCCAGCGCTTTAAAAAGATAACCCTGTGGGAGGATTTAAGATAGCAACCATGGGTGCATACCTTCAGTGTATCAGTCAATCAGAAGTTTCTTTCTTTTTTTTTTTTTTTGCGGTATGCGGGCCTCTCACTGTTGTGGCCTCTCCCGTTGCAGAGCACAGGCTCCAGACGCACAGGCTCAGCGGCCATGGCTCACGGGCCCAGCCGCTCTGCGGCATGTGGGATCTTCCCGGACCGGGGCACGAACCCGTGTCCCCTGCATCGGCAGGCGGACTCTCAACCACTGCGCCACCAGGGAAGCCCGTGAAGTTTCTTTTTATTTATTTATTTTATTTATTTTATTTTTAGCTGCGTTGGGTCTTCGTTGCTGAACCCAGGCTTTTCTTTGGTTGCAGCAAGTGGGGGCTACTCTTTGTTGTGGTGGGCAGGCTTCTTGTTGGGGTGGCTTCTCTTGCTGCAGTGCATGGGCTCTAGGCACGTGGACTTCAGTAGTTGTGGCACGTGGGCTCAGTAGTTGCGGCACACGGACTTAGTTGCGCTGCAGCATGTGGGATCTTCCCAGACCAGGGCTCGAACCCGTGTCTCCTGCATTGGCAGACGGATTCTTAACCACTGTGCCACCAGAGAAGCCCAGAAGTTTCTTTATAATACCCAGTGAAGGCACAAGATTCCTAGAGGAAGAGGTGCTTCTGGAAGATGTGAGTTACCTGAGGAGGCTGGGAGAATTGCCCAGATGACAAGGATAAGACTCATTTTTCCTGGGCAGGACAGTTTTCTCTCTGCCTTTCACTCTCTGCATGGCTAAAGGCTCTGCTGAGAGAATGCCCTAGAAGCAGTTCTCAAAGTACAGTTCCCAGCCTTGTGGTGGTCTTAGAGAGTCTTCCCAGTGGTCCGCAGACTGGTTTAAATTACATGGGTGTAATTCCTCAGTGTAATACTCCACCATTGGGCTCCAAATGCTGCAGAATTCTGAGGTGCCCTATTCTGGGGAGGGATTGCAGAATCCCATCATCATCATCATCATAGGACAATTCCTGCAATTCACACATTCGGCCTTCGACATTCATTCATTTGACGAACTTTTATCAAATATATTTTTTCTGTGACTGTGTTAGGACAGGAGACAGAATAAGGAGACAGTGCCCCCGTTTTTCAAAAGAGCAAAAGAGCTTGTTTACCCTAGAAGACACATGTCTAAAGCAATAATGGCTGACAACATGGAACAATTCTCTAAATACTGACAGAGGAATGCAAAAGTGCTATGGGGACACAACCCATGTCTGCAGGTGCCAAGGACACCTTCCCAGAATAGGTGAGTTTCAGCAGAGGTTTGAAGGGTACCGTGCAGATGAGAAGGCAAACTTCTCAGGAGGCCAGATGCAGTGACCTACCCTTGGGAACATGTAGAATGAACTTGCTGAACTCCACTCCTTCCTTCCTTCCTTCAGAAACCAGATTTTCAAAGGAATTAGCATTGATTTGAGACCTACAGGGTATATCCTACATGACATTTGGAGATGGAGGAGGGATTGGTATCCTAGGCTGAGGGACCAGCAGAATCAAAGGAAGTGGGGTGGGAGTTCAGGTCAGAGTATATGAAGAGGAATAGGGAGAAGTTAGGCTGGGGTCAGACCTTCTCACTCGTTGGCCAACCAACCACTTCATCCTATCAATTCCATCTTCTAAATGCAATGCATCAGGGGCAAAGTTCAGAATTCAGGTCCTGTCTGTCGTCAGCCTGTAGTCCTCGTGGCCACTGCCTGGTTCATTTAGACCCTCATCATCTCTTTGCCTCCCCTCTCAACTAGTCTCCCCGCATCTAGCTTCTTCTTCTAATTCATTATCCACACCACCATTAGGGTGGTTTTCCTAAAATTCAGGTTGTATTTTGTCATTTTTCTGCATGACGTATCTCAGTGGTTCACCATCATTTCAGGATCGTCCCCAACCCTTAGAATGGCTTATATCACAGGGCCCTTTGGGATCCAGGCCCTGCCTACCTCCTGTATCCACTGCTCTCACACCCTGTTTTATTAAATAGATACACCAACTACAAATATGCTGTGTTGTTTCATACCTCCGGGGCTTTGCGCGTGCTGTTCCCTCTCCCTGGAAAACCCTTCTGCATCTAGTCCTCTTAGCAACTCATTCATCTTATTCAACTTATTCATCCTTTAAATGTGGACTCAAATACCACCTCCCTCAACCTTCCCATACAGAGTTAACCACTGCGATCACTTATTTATATTTATAGTGTTACCCTTATCACTCTGCTGCTGGCATGAGCTTTTCACAGTAGGCTCTTCTGCCAGATGCTGAGCAGCTTTAGGGCAGGAACCGAAACCTTGACTCATTTTCACTGCTCCGGCCCCTAGCAGGGGCTGGGCTCATCATGGAACAAAATGGAACAGACAGTTAAGTCAAGCTAGGCTGGGGTGCAGGGGCTCTCAGTCCTGGCAGCACACACCCATCACCTGGGCAACTGTTAAAATACCCACATCCAGGCCCCACCCCAGGCCAATGAAACCAGGATCTCTAGGGGCTGGGGCTGGGCAGGTTTGTTTGTTTTAAAGCTCCCAGATGAGGGAGGGAAGGGTAAATTAGGAGTTTGGGATTAACATATATATATTACTATATATAAAATAGATAACCAACAAGGGCCTACCGTATAGCACAGGCAACTACACCCAATATTTTGTAATAACCTATAAGGGAAAAGAATCTGAAAAAAGAATATGTGTATGTATAACTGAATTGCTTCGCTGTACACCTGAAACTAACACAACATTGTAAATCAACTATACTTCAATTAAAACTAATAAATAATTTAAAAAATATATGTATGTTGGCTGCTCTGGGTCTTAGTTGCGGCATGCGGGCTCTTTTAGTTGCAGCATGCATGCGGGATCTAGTTCCCTGAGCAGGGATTGAACCTGGGCCCCTGCATTGGGAGCGCAGAGTCTTAACCACTGGACCTCCAGGGAAGTCCCAATAATTTTTTTAAAAAAAGCTCCTAGGTGATTCTAATATGAAGCCAAGCTTGAGAACTACTGGGGAGGCAAAGCAGAGGAATCTGAGAATCAGGGGACCTGAATCCTAGGCTCTGCCACTGAGTCACTGCAGGATCTTGGGCAAATGGGTTATTCCTCTGGCCTCATTTTCTCATCCGTAAATTGGGAGTCCTGAGCCCAATTTCTCTCTCTCTCTCTCTCTTTTTTTTTTTCCTGTGTTGGGTCTTCGTTGCTGCGGGAGGGCTTTCTCTAGTTGTGGCGAGCGGGGACTACTCTTCATTGCAGTGCGCAGGCTTCTCATTGCAGTGGCTTCTCTTGTTGTGGAGCACGGGCTCTAGGCCGCGCGGGCTTCAGTAGTTGTGGCACGTGGGCTCAGTAGTTGTGGCTCGCGGGCTCTAGAGCGCAGGCTCAGTAGTTGTGGCGCACGGGCTTAACTGCTCCACAGCATGTGGGATCTTCCTGGACCAGGGCTCGAACCTGTGTCCGCTGCATTGGTAGGCGTATTCTTAACCACTGCACCACCAGGGAAGTCCCCCGAGCCCGATTTCTAAGGCCCATTCCACATCACTGACCCAAGTGGGGAGGTGTGGGCAAGGGGGTGCTGGGTGTGGGGAGTACTCCTGGCCATTGCTAGGCTCTGCTTTACCATCAGGTAAAGACCTGATGGGTGGGGGAAATGAGCGTCTTTCCTGATCTGCCCTGGGCTATTTCTCTTTCTGCCCTCCCTCTCCCACCAGGCTAGGGTTTTCTGTTAGCCAGCCTCCGTGAGAAGCCGGGAGCAGTTCCCAGGCTCTCTACGACTTCACACTGCCAAGCTGAAGAGGGATCATGGAGAGCCCCGGACTGGGGCTGCTTTCATGTCACTGGAGATGGTTTCTTTCAAGATGAATGGGCTGTACCTACCGCGTTTTCTTTTCAAAATGTCAAGCTGCACTTCTGAGAGCACATGGAGGAGTATATAATTAAAGTGTTAACAGTGAAAAATAAATAGAAGTGGTGCTTCCCTTGTATTTTGCTGACTGACCTGGAGAAGCGGGACTCTGGGTGGTAAACTTCACTGCTGTGATATTTGGGCTGCTGGGTTGGGCATGTGGAGATTCTCCGATATGTAGTCACTGAAAACAAGGGCAGCCTCTTGCAGCCCCGGCGAACAGTTTCTGTCATCAGCAATTCAGTGTGTCCTGATCACACATGAGACTCTGTCTTTCAGTAATGAGCAAAGACAGAGCCCATGATGCCTCCATTTTCATTTGAAATAAATCATGTCAGCCTGTCTCTGCAGTCAATATGAATTTGATGTCTCGCAAAGAAAAGCAGCTCTGACTTGAGCAGACACAATCCATGATCCTGCCATCTGTTGTGTCCTGGTTTCCATATAGGGATAACGAAAAGATAGGGGTTTCCTGAAAGCTTGGCATTTTGGGTGCAGGGGAAAACACACTGCCTTTAAAAGATATTAAACTGGCTTTCTTGGATTAAATACCATCACGTCAGCCTTGGGTACATATGGTCTCCAAATTGCTGAGTTTTCTCATTTCTATTATTTTATATTCTTCATGATGATTAGGGAAAAGGAACAAAAACACTTTTTCTTTTTCAGTTATCTGTCATTTTTAAGGATTATCAGCTCCTAGCCCTGGTTTCATGTTAGAATTCTCTGGGGAGCTTTGAAAATATACTGATGCTGGAACTACCCATCCCCCCTTCCCAGGATCTTCCCAGATTCTGATGTAATTGGTCTAGGGTCGGGGTCCAGGTTCCTGTAACCTGGGGGTCCAGGACTTGTGAACATTTCCCTAGGTGATTCTAATGTGCAGTCAAGGTAAGAACCACTGAACTAAGCATTGTAGAGCTTGGTCTGCCCTTATTTTACGAAAATATTTCATTGAGGTTGAATATGCTCTTGTGAATCTTTCTTTCAAATTCAACATTTATTGCACTGTGGTGGGTAGACATTATGAGGGATACGGAGATGAACATAGCCAGATCCTTGCCTTCCAGAAATTTTAATTTAGGTTTTTTTTTTTTTTTCCGTATCTTACTGGCATTGATGTTATATGAAAAAACCCAAATCTTAAAAAGCAACTAAAACAAAGCAAAACATAAACCTCCCTGTAGCTGTTTGGCAAAATTGCCATAAATATTACAATGTGCACACTTTCTGCTCAAGACATTCCACTTCTAGGCATTTGTACTGAAGACACTATGAAGGGTGTGCACAACGAGAATGTTTGTCAGAACATTGTTTATTCCAGGGGAATGGTGGAAGTTCAAGTGGACTGGCAAATAAAATGGTAAGACATCCATATCTTCTAGAAAACCATGCATCATTAAAAGTGATAATGAATCCATGTCAAAAAAAAAAGATAACGCAGAAGATTTTTATTAGATCAGGGGAAATGTTTACAAATTCTAAGTGAAAAAATCAGATTCTAGAACAATTTCCTATTGAAGTAAAAGAACCATTATATACTTACAGGAGAAAAATCTGAAATGAGATATTCCAAAGTGTTAGCAGGAGCTATCTCTGGGCTATGGGACCACAGGTGATTTTACCGTTTGTCTCAGGAAGAATCTGTGAAAGTGGATCTTGGATAACTAAGTGAGGCTGGCCAATTTTAAGAGTCAGAGACTTCTCCGAGGAGAGTCAGATTCCTAACTGTTGATGTTCTATAGTCTGGAAGAGCTGAGCTCCCACTCAGAATCACAACTTTCTCCTTGCTAGATTGGAGGCGGCCTCACCCTTCTCCCCTCTGCATTGCCAAAGTATGAGATCATGGGCCAGTTTGATGATGGGCTGCCTCACAACACAGGTTGCTGTGAAGAGGGTGGCTGCAGGATTGCAACACAGGAGGGCTTACGTGTGGATGGAAGGCAGGGCAGGCAGGCTGGGGGCCTTATCTTGAGGATGCTAACACCCTATACCTTAGATCATGTTCTTTAAATAGATAAAAAGAGAAACAATTTTTTTTTAACAGATGTCTTCATTCACATTGTGAAAATATCAGTTGTCTCTATTAAAGACCCTCCCTATTTTTATCATAATTTGGAGGCCTGGGGAGAACTAAGAAATTGTGTCTAGCAGGGTGCAAGCAGGAAGTCAGAAATCACCCAGAGCGTTTACAGAGGGAATTGAATGGAGGAAATTGGTTATACAGGTGATGGATGAGACTGAGAAACCAACCAGAGGGCAAGGAGACAACTGGAAAATTAGCAAGAGTTGGATGTCACTACCATCCTTAGCCTGGAGGGACTGTGGAAGGGAGGAGGTGAATTCTCAGAGCCCGCAGGCAGGGGTCACCTCAAATACAAAGGTGGCCACTGCTGTCAACGCAGCCCAAGACAGAAAAGTGGTGAGAAATACCCTAGCTTCTCCTTTTCTTTTGTCTTCCAGTCTTCTGCCAGTGCTTCCCATTGGCCAAACCCAGCTGTCAGTCAGTGACATGGAAGCCTTCCTGCCATACAGAGCAGGTGGGGAAGTGGGAGGAATGGAGCCGAGGTCATTCAGGCCAGGACTGTGTTATGTAAATGAGCCAAAGAAGACCTCTGTGTATTGGCCCCTAGATAGTTTATTCACTGCAGGCTGGACCCCTTAGCTCAAAAGCTAGCCGGCACCAGATTCAAATTTTTACACGTCCAGGGCTTCCCTGGTGGCGCAGTGGTTGAGAGTCCGCCTGCCGATGCAGGGGCATGGGTTTGTGCCCCGGTCCGGGAAGACCCCACATGCCACGGAGTGGCTGGGCCCGTGAGCCATGGCCGCTGAGCCTGCGCGTCCGGAGCCTGTGCTCCGCAACGGGAGAGGCCACAACAGTGAGAGGCCCGCATACCAAAGGAAAAAAAAAAATAGGCCAAACAGGGAATTCCCTGGCCGTCCAGTAGTTAGGACTCCGCGCTTCCAATTCCAGGGGCCCGGGATGGATCCCTGGTCCAGGAACTAAGATCCTGCAAACCACATGGCAAACCCCCCCCCAAAACCCCAAACAAGCAGTTAGTTAAGCCGTTTAGAGCCTGTCTGCTTTGCATATCATCTAGCATCTGCCGGCCATTGATAAGATAGAGCCTTGTGGTTACACGACCACCTAAGGTGGTAAGGCCCTTTGGAGTTCTCTGATCCAGAGACTCCCCACTGTGCTGCTGAGAGACATCGCCTAGATGTGTATGCCCCCTCTCGGACTCCCCCGCACCATGCCCTCCTCTTCTGGGTGGTGGCCCCCTCACCATAAGCTTCTGGAGAGTCTTCCCCTCTCATGCAACCCTGTCCAGGCACTGTTCAGTAAAGCTTTTTTTTTTTTTTTTTTTTTTAGCACTGTTGCTTTTTTATTTTTTTTAATTAAAAAAATTTATTTTTATTTTTGCTCGTGCTGCTTGGCATGGGGAATCTTAGTTCCCCAACCAGGTATCGAACCTGGGCCCCCTGCACTGCAAGTGTGGAGTCTTAACCACGGAACCACCAGAGAAATCCCTTTTTTTTTTTTTTCCTGCAGTACGCGGGCCTCTAGAGATTACAGAAGGGAACTAAAGCCCTTCTAGTCTCCCCTTGGAGTCTCCACTGGTTTCAAAGAATGAGTGACATACTACTATACTGATAGAAACAAACTTAAATGATAAGGACATAGCTTTTATTGATTTCACCATTAAATTGAGCTGTATGAATTGCCAATATTCATCCTGTTTTGACCCATAAAAATAGCTGTGTTATATGGTTCTACCTTATACTTTGGAGTTGACCTCTCTCCGTCCCATCAACCCCTGTTTATATTGCATTCATTCATTTACCCATCCCATAAATATTATTGTGCAGCTACTTTGTGTGACAGGGTGTTTGCTTACATGTTTCTTTACCAGTCTCCTCTTCAGTACGGGCCCTGTCTTCTCTTGCCCAGGCGACTGCTTGCAGACTCTAGTGTGCCCCCAAATGACCAGGAATGCAGATTCCTAGGTCTCTCCATTGAATTCAAATTCAGTAGATCTAGGGCGCAGCTAAGATGATGCTTATTCATTTTAAAGCAGCATCCAGGGTGTTCTGAAACGGGTAGGTGTTTGCTACCCTTCAAGAAAGGCTGTTGCCTTCCACAGTGCTGCCCAAGTGATCTTTCTAAAATGGTATTCTTTGTCACTCCCCAGCTTAAAATACCATAATATTTTCCAATTGACTACAAGATGAAACCCAAATTCCTTAGCTAACAGGGAAGGCCCGCCATGATTGGCTCCTGCCCCACTTTCTGGGCTGTCTTTCTGCCTCTTCACTTCCCTAAGAACACATGCTCCTGTTCTGCTGGGTACTTACTGTTCCCCCAAACACCCACCCCTATGCCTGGAAACTTGTCTGTTCTGGTCCCGCACTTGTAAACCAGACCAACCCACTAAGTGGCTGCCACTAATAAACAGGAGCCTGCTTCTTTCCTAGGTCTCCTCTCTCTTCCTGTTCTGCCAGCTTCTGACCCTTTGCCTCTGCTGCCAACTGATCTGGACTTTGTCGGTGATGACCTCCCGACTCTCTAAAGGGCTTGGCTGGCACTCCTCCGTGGCTCTCCCCACTCTGTAGTAAGCTTGACTTCAAGGTTCATGGCCAGCTTGCCTGCCCCACGCCCTGGAGGGGCCCACTCTGGCTCCAGGCAAGCAGAGATTCAACAGCGCTAGCTTTTCTCTTTCACCTGGAATGCCCTTTCCTCACTTCTCAGCCAGAGGAGCTTTCTAAGACTTAGCTTAAAAGCCATGCCCTTAAAGATACCCTTTCTGATGTTCCCAGGAAGAACTAGCCACTCCTTTCTCTGGGCTCTCCTGGTACTCTGTGCAGACTTGGAACTGCCCTTATGATACTGATGTGCACAGTTACCTCCTTCTTGGGGCCAGGACTTAATAGACCTGCTACTGTGCCAGGTGTTCAGTGAGTGCTTCCTAAACGTTTATGCGACGAACAAAGGCTTGCTGACTTCCATTCTGCCCCGGGTTGACACCCTGGGTGCCATATGCTGGTTACCTAGGGGACGCTAACCACAAATTGCACCATCAGTAACGGAATGAAGTTTAGAAATGTGCAAATCCTAATGAGGCTGTGGTTCTTTCTTCCTGGGCTCATTCAGACCCCTTAGATGAATTTATGGCCTTGTTGTTCGTGGTTACCTTATTCATTATTTTCTATACTGCATACTTTGACATCCCTGCTCAACATCACCTGACCTTAGGAATTAGTTCACCTTCTTTTTTTTTTTTTAAGATATGTGCTCCTAAATTTTTTTTAATTAATTAATTTATTGTTTGTTTTTTATTTTACGTTGGGTCTTTGTTGCTGCACGCAGGCTTTCTCTAGTTGCGGCGAGCAGGGGCTGTTCTTTGTTGCAGTGTGCAGGCTTCTCATTGTGGTGGCTTCTCTTGTTGCAGAGCACAGGCTCTAGGGCACACAGTCTTCAGTAGTTGTGGCACAAAGGCTCAGTAGTTGTGGTGCACAGGTTTATTTGCTCTGTGGTATGCGGGATCTTCCAGGACCAGGGCCCAAACCCATGTCCCCTGCATTGGCAGGCGGATTCTTAACCACTGCGCCACCAGGGAAGTCCTAGTTCACCTTCTTAAGAGTTGTGCACTCTCTGAGTGGTATTCCCAGATGACAATTATCATGAGTCCCTCTGCAACTTATTAAGAATTATAAGCAGGAATAGGCTTAGCAATGTTTAATACATGTATTGTTAAAACCCAATACATAATCCTTACAGAAGAATAAAGCACAGCTTATTCTTATGGTTAATTTCAGGTTTTTCTTTTATTACTCATCTCACTTGTGACCTGTGAAAGGGTAGAAATCTGTGTCAGGACAGGTTACATCTTATCTGAGGGTTGTTTTTTTTTTTTTGTGGTACGCAGGCCTCTCACTGTTGTGGCCTCTCCCGTTGCGGAGCACAGGCTCCGGACGTGCAGGCTCAGCGGCCATGGCTCACGGGCCCAGCCGCTCCGCGGCATGTGGGATCCTCCCGGACCGGGGCACGAACCCGTGTCCCCTGCATCGGCAGGCGGACTCTCAACCACTGCGCCACCAGAGAAGCCCACTGAGGGTTGTTTTTGTTGGCTATACCAGGAAGAGCTCATTATAGGAGTTTTACTTGTGACCTGATCCCACAGCATGGCCCCTCAGGACAGTGCTGGGCCGCAATCAGGCTCCAGTGAACACTGTAAAGCCTAAAAGTCATGAGGGGTGTAAAATGTACACGCAGGTCTCCACTTGAGATGCAATACCCAAACACGAGACAAACACATATAATGCCCAGCATTATCTTATAACAGACAATGATTTGATATTTAGGAACGAGGACTAACTTTTGCTTAGAGGTGGGGGTATTCAGCATCTTCTGAAAGTAATCATGAGAACGTCAGGAAGAATTTGAATGATACTTTTACATTTTATAGGCATTGTCTCATTTATTCTCTACAGAGTTATAAACTCTGTTTGTAGGCAAGGAAAACAAAATTAAGCATTTCGACCAAGATCACAGGACATAGGGACTTTACAAGTAGGTTTCCAGCTTTAAAATCCACTATTTTATACATGATGCTGGATTTTGTTTCCTGTGGAGCAGCTAGATGTGCCAATTGGATTGTTATGGCCAAGGTCATGGGTTGTATGCTTAGCTGGATCACTTAGCCACCTGGAGAAAAGGACTGTATGTTTCATCTTCATTCCTTCCAGTGCACATGGTTTCACAAATATGTCATTGGTGTTTCAGCAGTCAAACTTTATTGAACATCTGTTTTATGCCAGGCTCTGTGCTTGGTGCTGGAAATGTAGTCTTGCCCTCAAGAAACTCAGGATTTAGTAGCAAAGACAAACAAGGAAATACAGTGTGATAAGGACTTTGATAGAGGCACACATGGGCATAAATGGAGCCAGGCGAAGCACATTTAATTCAGAATGGGGGCTGGGGTCAGCAAAAGTTTCCAGGAATCTCCCGATCACACAAATCTTGAAAACTAGTCAGCTAGGCTAGTTGGTGACAGCCAGGGGAAAGGCACTGCAGGAAGAGGGGACAGCATGTGTGGACATGCATTACTGTGAAAAAGCATGGCAGGTCTGGGCAATAGTAAGTGGTCTGGCTTGGTGAGAGCTTAGAGTAGACAAAGTGAGGTGGGAGAGGTAGGTAGGGTCCAAACTGAGCGTGGCCTTGGGGTCCATGCTAAAGAGTTTAACTTTGGCTAGACTGTTTTAATGAGTCATGCAGGATTTTAAATTGGGGTGGGGATGTATATTTCATGAAGATACCTCTGAAAATCATACATAGGAAGAGTAGATAGGGAGCAAGCCTGGAGGAGAGCCCTGCGTACCCTGGGGAGTGGCCAGAGGGGGAATGAAGAAGACATCAGAAAGGGACAGAGAATATCACTGAAGACCGAGTCTATCCAGCGTCATGACAAGCCTTCTGTATGCCAGGTGTCGTGCTACGTGTTCTTCATGCACTGTCTCAAATCGTCACACCAGCACCAGGTGGTGGATATCAACCATCCTCATTTGTAGATGGTAAAACTGAGACTGTGGCTTACATAGCTATACATGTTGGAGCAGGCATTTGAACTCAGCCCTTAATTAACTTTAGAACCAATGAGCTTAACCTCTCTATCCATTGCCTTTTGTCGAGGATTGGCCTCATCCAGAATACAAAACAAGCTCTTTGTCTAAGACACAGGGACTCTTCAGACTGGGCAGCTCAAATTTTTTTCTCCATCGCATAGTGGTAGAAAAGGGATCCTCTGTATTACAAGCCAATAATTGGTAAGGATTCCACAGTGGCTTATCTAAAACACACTGCAGCCTCTATCTTTTGATGTAGCTGAGACACAACAGAGAAATTATTATTTTGCTAGCTGGGGCTGGGATTGGTAGAGCTCAGGAACAAGTTGAGGTGATAACCCTCACTTATTCTAATCAATTGTGGCAGTTCCCTTTTTCTGGGGGGGCTATTGTGCCATGCCGTGCCCCCAACCCCATCAAAGGCCTGTAGTGGAAGCAGCCATGTTACAAAATGGACTGATGATCTTCTGAAGATTTAGGATGGCAGACCAGAAGGGAGTGGGATGGAGGTCCTCTCTCCAGTGGAGGAGGCCAGGAGATGAAATAGTTAGGAGCTGTCGGTGGCCAGGTTTTCTACCATGAGGTGAGAGCTGGACTTCAGAGAGGAATAGGAACTTGATCTCCTGTAGGAAGAAGCAGAGACTGGCAGAGATAGGGTCCTTGGTTTTAGTTGCTTCTGAGGCTCAGCTGCATCCCAGCCTTTCTTAAGATTAGATTCTTTGATTCTTCCTTGGATCCTATAAATGCCCCCCAGTATTCTTCTAATACAAGCTGTTCTTCATTTAAGCTAGTTTGAGTTGGTCCTAACTAATTCATCAACTTCATCCCAAATTCTCTGAATAGTAATTGGCCCCTAGTTTCAAAAGGAGAATGATTTGGGGGAGATAAAAAGTGACCACTAGGTGGTAAGACCACCTCAGTGTGGGCAACTACACATAAAGGTTCAAACAGGTGAGTGGGGAAACTCTCAGCAAGAGGACATGTTTATGCCATGTTTGCAGCTGGTTTTCAAAAAGAGGGTTTACCTTAGTGGGGCTCATTAGTCTATGTAGCCTGACTGGTGAAAGAAGTTGGCTACTTTTGGTTCTCTGTGTTGTAGCTGGATATCTGAATGAGGTGGGATTGTAAGGAGGGCTCAGTAGCTGCCCTTTCTGTTTGTAACAATTGACTTACTTTCCATTTTTGTCCAGCCCTCCATGTGGGAAACTAGAACTTGCCCAGCAAGGGGCTCACTGGTGCCTGTAGGCCGGGGTGTGTTCCCAGGGGAGCTTCGGGGTTAGTGCAAGTCCAGTGCTGGCAGTCAAAGTAAGGGAACTGAATTAGATCATATTCTCCAGGGACCCAGGAACAAGACACAAAACCCAAAGGGTCTCAGAAAAGATGTGACACCAAAATGGAGCAAAGGTAGACAATCTAAGAAAGTGGCTGCCAGTGGGACTGGTGTGCCTGAGACTCCCTTTGACTGATGTACGCTGACCTGTGTATATAGGTCTGTTTTTGTTTGTTTGTTTTGGCCACACCTCTCAGCTTGTGGGATCTTAATTCCCCAACCAGGGATCAAACCAGGGCCCTCGGCAGTGAAAGCGCGGAGTCCTAACCTCTGGACCTCTAGGGAATTCCCTATAGGTCTGTTTAGATTAAAACACTGGTTGCAGGTGGACAATTGTAGCACCCACTCAGGATTAGGTTACCTAATGGACAAGGACCCATGGACTTGGGGGAGGACCTGGTGGGTGCACACAGAGAAGGCAAAGAGGAGGGCAGCAGGTTAAGCAGACAGATTCTTCCATGGATCCCTAGTCCCAGGAAGCCCCTCCTTCCCCTTTCCTTGGCCATGGAAGCTGTGCAGCCATGAAATGGAACACAATCAAATAGCGTTCCATTATATGTCAATTTGTGTAAAAGTGACAGATAGGGGATTTCATACAACATCTTTATTTATCCAAATATTTGGCTCGTGTGAGTGAAGATCACAAGCATTTATCTGGGCTCTCTGTGGAGGCTCACCATGACATAAATAGACACAGTGGCCCCAGAGCATGAGTTTTGTTCTAATAGCTGTCTGGCACCCACTAATCAAGACGGTTGAATAAATAATGCTTCTCACTGACATTCACTTTATCCAGCCTGGTGTCTGTGTGTGTGTGTCTTTCCACAGTCAGAGAGTTTAGTTTTTGTTGTTTTTTTTAGGAGTTTTCAAAATTTTTTTTTTGAATTTAATTTTATTTATTTTTTTATACAGCAGGTCCTTATTAGTCATCCATTTTATACACATCAGTGTATACATGTCAATCCCAATCGCCCAATTCATCCCACCCCCACCCCCACCCCCTGCCGCTTCCCCCCCTTGGTGTCCATACGTTTGTTCTCTACATCTGTGTCTCAAAGAGTTTAGTTTGTTTTTTGTCTTTTCCTGATCTGAGCAAATAAAGTATAGAAATGGTTGTTGAATCAACAAACCCAGGGCCTCCGTGCTGCTTTCTTGTGGGGAAGGAGGCAGCAGGTTGACCCAGACAGTGATGGGAGTCACTCTGGAGGTCTGGAGAAATGGGTTTGACCATCAAAGGAAAGTCAGAGCGCGCTGGTGGGAGGTGGATGAGGAACTCACTCAGCCGGCCCCTCACTCCCCATGTGCGAAGCAGACCCCTGATGTTCAAAGCTTAGCTGCTTTTGTTTTACCCTTGACTGTAGAGAGAGGTAGTTTATAAGATGCATCAGAGGGAAGGAAGGCGAGGTTTTTGCACTGCCTGGAAATTGAAAGCCATCCTTTGTTTTTTGTTTTTTTGTTTTTTTTTTTTTTTGCGGTACGCGGGCCTCTCACTGTTGTGGCTTCTCCCGTTGCGGAGCACAGGCTCCGGATGCGCAGGCTCAGCGGCCATGGCTCACGGGCCCAGCCGCTCCGCGGCATGTGGGATCTTCCCGGACCGGGGCACGAACCCGTGTCCCCTGCATCGGCAGGCGGACTCTCAGCCACTGCGCCACCAGGGAAGCCCCATCCTTTGTTTGATGGTAGTGAGCAGAGGAGAGGGCACTAGAGGCCACGGCCAACCCCTCTGTCAGCTGTGGAGAAACAGCGGCTGGTCGGCGAGTCAGCAGACACCCACTTCTCTTCCTCTTTCCTCCGAAAGCAGGATGTGGCACAGGCGGCAAGGGACGTTTCTCAGAGTCTTCCGCCTAGCCTGGCACAGGGCCCCACGGCTGCTGGACAGATTTTCCACCTCTCACGTTACATCAGGATCCTGATTAGAATTCTTTGGGGGTCCTCATCCACTGCAAGACAAGGTCCACACTGCTAAGCGGGCGTACGCTTAGCTTCCATCCCAGTGAGGCCCCACCTGCCTGTCTAGGTCCAAGCCACAGAAGGCTCTTGCCGCATGCCCTGTGCATGCTGTCCCTGGATTGCTTCTCTCAGTCTGCTTGGCTGGGGTCCATTCAGCCTTTAAGACCCAACTCAGAGCATGTTGCTGAGAGGCTTTCCCTGACTCTCCTGACCCTTTGCCCAGGGATACCATTCTCCTTGGGGCTTCTCCTTGCTCATACACAGTCCTTTATTATCTCATGCAGTACTTAACTGTCACTTGAATGTCCCCAACCCATTTCCACACTTCCCCAGCCTCACTAGGTTATGGGCACAGATGAGGTCACATTAATATTTAAAGTCAAAGCCCACTGGCTGCCCAGCCCCACCAGGATGGTTGCAGGACCTCAAGTCACCTTGCTGGGTCCCCTTCCACCCAGTCTCTTCAGTGGGTCTTCAGGTGAGGTGTCATGGGACCATCACCCTGGATCACTGCCTATTCTGCAGTATCTCCTCCTGCAGTTCTGGGGAAACCACAACTGCCCTGGCCCCAGGGGATGCTGGTGCTGGGTACCATGCTAGCCCACAGGGTGGCCTGTCCTTAGTTCTACTTCGCTGAAAGCTCTGGGAGAATGGGAAGGAAAATAGACAGCCCTCCTCCTGGCTTCTAGACATGTTGGCTCCCAGAGCCCACAGGCCCAGATCTGTTCTCATGTTTCCTTATAGGGGCTTCCTTGTCAAATGGCAGAGAGACCTCCCAGCCTTCCCCTCGTGGGCTCCCTGCTCAGAGCCAGCTTCCCTCACCACCACTGGCAAGACCAGCTCAGTGCACAACTCTAGCAGGCAGTGTTTTCATAAAATACAACACAAATGGCACCCACTGGAGTTGTTCAGTAGAGTAACTCTGACTGTACCTGTTTCCCAGACTCCTTGGGATACAGGCTCTAGAGAGTAAGCCCAGAAAGGCCAGGGAGTTCCTGCCTTTCCCTGTCCCAGGCCCTCCTTCCAAGCTCTCCTTGGATATGTTAGCTTCTGCCTCTTCCCAGCATGCTTGACAGTGGAGGGAGCCTGACCCTCACCCACAGATTGGGGTGCCTTTTGGGGCCTAGTAATTAACTAATACAAAGTCCATGACCAATTTCTGTTATACAATTACATTTATGTGTCTGTCTCCCCTACTAGATTGTGTGCTCCCTCAAGGCAGGGACTGGATCTCATTCATCTTTATATCCCTGGAACCAACTACCATCAGTGTTGGTGAGTGAATGGGTGACTGAAAAGCATTAGGTTTAATAGGCATCAGTAGGTGATTTCTGAAAACTGGCCAAGCAAGGCTTAGCCCAGTTCTTCTCACCCTTGACTGCACATTAGATGTTAATTTTTTTTTTTTTTGGCCGCCCTGCACCCCTTGTGGGATATTAATTCCCCAGCCAGGGATGGAACCTTGGCCCTCGGTAGTGAAAGCTCGGAGTCCTAACCACTGGACCGCCAGGGAACTCCCTTGACTGCACATTCGAATCATCTGGGGAGCTTGAAAAATATACTGATGCCCAGACCCCACTCCAGACCAGCTAAAGCCAGCTGGAGTTGAGAACTGCCCCCTTAGGCCCCCGGAAAGCTTCTCATGGCATTCTCAGAGGAGGCAGCCTCTTCAAAAGCATCAGCCAGTGTTCACTGCACTCAGCACCCACAGTACACGCGGCGAGTCCAGAGGGGAGTAATAAAAAGTAGGAAGGGAATGCAAAGCACGCTTCTGTTCTGGATGAGAGCCTGCCCGTTGTAATACACTGGGCACCTCTATCGGGACTGTCTACCGTGAGGTACGTCTGTACCTCTGCCCTGGGACTTTGGTCCTGCAATCCACCGTTGCCCAGCCTCCCGTGCACCTGTCGGTCACCGTGTGCCAGCCTGTGACCAGTTCACTGAGGCCCTAACAGCCGCTGCACAGCAGAGTCTACTGTTCACTTGCCACTCCTGGAAGCCAGGCTGGCTGCCGCCCTCAGCAGGCTCAGGCGACCTCTAGTTTAATTGGCATTGGTGTCCTCGCAGGAGGTTGAGCTGAGGTTGCCCGCTGATTACCCAAGGCCTCGCGTCCACTTTGGGGGGAGCTGAGTAACTGCATAACCATTAGGGCGGCCTGGCCATGGCCCAAGGTCAGGCCCACTGGCTCCTGAGCATGTGAAGCAACTTAATTTGGACTTCGGCTGCCACTGTGGCCGTGAGCCCCTGTAGCAGTTTCTATTTGAAAATTTACTCATTAACCCTGTCATCATGGCTGTCTCTTGCTCAACCCCCTTCTGCCAGGGGCCCAAGGACTTAATTAAAAACCTTTAACCTTTTTGAAACTCACACTCATTTTAATGGGAGCACTTGAACGGCGTTCTGTCCAGAGAAGCCAAGTCAAAACACGGTTACCTGTTGTTTCTCAGAGGATCATAGGATGTCAGAGGTGGAATCTTAGATCTCACCTACTGTGGGGTTCTCAAGCGTGACAACACATTAGAACCAGCTGAGGAGTTTTAAAAAGCGCTGATGGCCGGACCTGACTAATTAAATAGAACCTCCCGAGGTGGGGCTCAGGCACCCGGTGTTTTTAAAGGCCCCTCGTGATGCTAATGTGTAGTCAGGTTTAGAACCATTTGGTGATTAAGATCCCTTTTCATATGAGAAAATTAGGACTGAGGTGTTTAAGGGCAATTCTGAGGCGTTAGCCCTGCTCAGACGTCCAGGGTGTCCGATGAGCTGGAGCGATGAGCAGCCATCTGTGTGTTCTGCTCTTTTCTGCCAAGTAGATCCCTCTGGACCACGTGCCTGCTCTCTCACTTCTTTCCTAAGTCAGAAATCTCAGAGGCTCTAGCGTCTGTCTTCTTCCTCAGTCCCCAGTCTTCTAAATTACAGATTCCGTAGAAGAGCTGAAGCAGGGGGTGCCTTGCCCAGGAACCCCCAGCTAGTAGCTGTGCGAGGGTTACATTTGCTGTTCCCACGGCAGCAATCTGCTCAATTTGACCTACTGAAGCCTGCATGCCACAACGACGCCTAGAGCCCGTGCTCTGCAACAAGAGAGGCCACTGCAGTGAGAAGCCCGCGCACCACAACGAAGAGTAGCCCCCGCTCACCGCAACTAGAGAAAGCCCACGCACAGCAACCAAGACCCAACACAGCCAAAATAAATAAATAAAATAAATTAAAAAAAAAAAGAGGGCTTCCCTGGTGGTGCAGTGGTTGAGAGTCCGTCTGCCGATGCAGGGGACACGGGTTCGTGCCCCGGTCCGGGAAGATCCCACATGCCGTGGAGCAGCTGGGCCCGTGAGCCATGGCCGCTGAGCCTGTGCGTCCATAGCCTGTGCTCCGCAACGGGAGAGGCCACAGCAGTGAGAGGCCCGCGTACCGCAAAAAAAAAAAAAAAAGAAAACCCAGATGCCTAGGGCACACTCTGGACCCGTAAAAATCAGAATCTCCGAGGATAGGACCCTAGCATTATTTTTTTTTCAAGCTCTCTAGGTGATTCTAATGTGCACCAAAACTGAGAAATAGTGAACTAGATGGTCTTCATAATCCTTTCCACTCTCGAGCTTTTGGGTAGTGCAGAAACCATGTTTTTGGACTTTAGAATGCACTTCCATATCAAGCAATAATGGGTGTGTTTGGGAATTCAAAACACTCTGAAATGAAGTCTGGAAGTCTCACATCAAAGGGCTGATATAGGAGGATTTGGGAAGTTGTTAAATTTCCTCATTCTGGCTTCTTCCAACTCTGCTTTACTCTCTTCTTAGTGTGTAGAGCCAGCATGAGTTTTCAAGTTGAGAGAATCACCATGCTTCTGAACCAAATCTTTTCTGGATTAGGAGGGATAATTAAGTGGACTTGGGTAAGGCAGTAGAGAGAAAGGGAGAATTAGTGGGGTTAAGAAAGAACCTTTCCCAAAACAAATGTAACTATTTAGAAAAGTACGTGTACTACTTGTATATGGAAAGTACAGAAAAGTACAAAGAGTAACATTTAAATCACTCGCATTATCAATTTTAGATATACAGACTACCAACATTTCGGTTTACTTAGTTCCCCTTTAAAAATTTACATAAAGGTGGAATGATGGTGAGTATAAAAGTTTCGTATCCTGCTTTGCCACTTACTATTAATGTTTTGCACTAGATGTTGAAATCCTGATTTGAGTGGCTACATAATATTTTATCATATGGTTGTTCCATATTTTAGTTACCTGTTTTCTTACAAGTATCATGAAATAGTGTTCCTTTTTTAAAAATTTCCTTTCTAAATGGATATTTTTGGGGCTTCCCTGGTGGTGCAGTGGTTAAGAATCCACCTGCCAATGCAGGGCACACGGGTTCGATCCCTGGTCTGGGAAGATCCCATATGCCACAGAACAGCTAAGCCCGTTCCCCACAACTACTGAGCCTGCGCTCTAGAGCCCACATGCCACAACTACTGAGCCTGAGTGCCACAACTACTGAAGCCCACGTGCCTAGAGCCCGTGCTCTGCAACAAGAGAAGCCACTGCAATGAGAAGCCCACACACCACAAGGAAGAGTAGCCCCCACTCGCCGCAACTAGAGAAAGCCCGTGCGCAGCAACAAAGACCCAACTCAGTCAAAAATAAATAAATAAATAAATATATTAAAAACTAATAAATAAATGGATATTTTTGTCCAAAATGCCTTTAAAATTATCTTTCTCTGGTGTGTGTGTGTGTGTGTGTGTGTGTGTGTGTGTATGTGTGTGGTTGAGCCTCCTTCAGATAACCAAGGGCTTGCTACCACACACAGCAAAGATCATGCATATTGTTTGGGAAAGTCTTGCTTGTCTTCTTAGAGAGGACCGGAGGCCCTAACAAATACCTATGGCTTCCTTCTATTCATTTCATACATTTTGGTACAAAGATTTCATAATTCCATCCCCACCCTGGCTATTCCCTGGGGCTACGAGAGAAAAAGAAAAATATTTTTTTAAAGGTCAGGGATTGTAGTGTCTCCTTGGCATGTTCCCACACAAAGTACTGTGCACACTTAAGGCTCTGTCTAAATAAATAACACAAATATAGATCTTGTCGGGGAGGGCTGTTGTTTGCTCTTTCTCTTGGGGCCCAGTGTAACTCTTTTGTTCACATGTTTATGGATTGAGGCTGGTTTGTGATTTGATTGAGGATCAAGTAGAGATGTATTTACATATTTGAATTAGGACAAAGTAGACAAGTAGATACCGACTTTCACACGTAACTTGTTCTGGGAATTTGAGGAAGAAGATGATGAAAGGTGAAGGGGAGAAGAAGGAAAAGAAGGAGAACGAAGAAAAGGAGGAGATGAGGTTGCAAGGGCTCTAAAAAAATGAGGGCTCAATTTACTGTGCATCCAGTTCCCTAGGAATCCTGTCAATATGTAGATTCTGATTCAGTAGGTCTGGGGTGGGACCCGAGAGTCTGCGTGTTCTAACACGCTCCGGGTGAGGCCAATGCAGCCCCATGGACCTCCCTTGAGAAGCAAGGCTCTAGCTTGGGTTGTACCTTTTGGGAACTGGTGGAAAGGCGTGTTCTCTCACTGCTGCTATTCTTATGCTGCTTCTCTCTCACACCTGTTAATTACCTCCTTCATCACTAATGATGCTTTTTTGTCTTCGTGTCAAAAATGAGGAAGCATTTACAAAGCTTCTCTCAACATTGCATGGGAGTCACCTTCACTCTCAAAGTCCCTCCAGTAGCTTCTCCTTCCCCCCGCAGCCTGATTCTTATTTCTCGATCTCATTTCCAGTCCTTTCCTGGTTTGAGTCACTCGTACATCAAATCTTCTGTCCTCCTGCCACTACCACACCTGGTTTTATTTCTCTAGAGATTTTAACACACAGCCCTTGCACCAAGAACAGGCTTCCACCTTTTCTTTCTTGTCCTGCCTCAGAGCAAAATTACAAATGGAATCTCCTAACAGTGGATGGATTTAGATGAGACTCAGTTTATGGCTTTGGCGAGACAACTTTTGTTCAGCTCCCACACCACTTCTTCATGAAGTAATGGTCACCACAGTATATGGTTTCCAGAAAGTCTGGAGGAAGACAGATATTTTCCCTAGAATGCAGTTTCTGTGTTACTGTGGTAAACAGGAATTTTCAGACTTGCAGGTGATGAAAGCCCTTAAAATTCTCTTTCGATGAGACTAATCACCAAGGCTGCCTAACCTCCCTGTCACTGAGAATCTTACAAGGCTTGTTGCCCAAATGTTTGATTTTCCTGCCTGAAAACAATGATTTGCATGTGAATCACTGACCATACAGCGTAATGCCTAATACCATCCCTTTAAACCCACTGGGGACTCATACACGGTGATTAAACTGACAGAGCTGGAATGAAGCTTTCCAGCCCTAAGTCTGCATTTAATTTGTGAAACCTTAACACTGTTTTGGTGATAAACTCATTAGATCTTTCCATGGTGTGTCAATTTGAAAACAATACAGTATATTTCAGAAGTTGGCTTACGTACCATTCTATCAAATGGAACTTTCTATTAACTGGTATTTTCACAGATTTATGGTGTAATGGTAAAGAATGTTTATAATGAGCCTGAAGCACTTGCTGAAATACCTTCTGAATCATCAAAGAAAGGTGCAATTTTTGCTCAGTATAATATCTTTGAGGCTCATTCTTGGGAAATTGGTCAATGTATGCCTAACAGTACCTTACACTGGCAGATCAATTTCTGGTTTATTTACTATTTTAAAGAACACTTTATCATTTACATTTAGAGCTGAAGGAATTGAGATGAAGTGACTTTCCTTAATTCCACAGGAGGTAGTCAGTGGAAAAGCCAGGACCCTGGACCCTGGTCTCCTGTTTCTTTCATGCTGGTTCCACCTCTGTCAGCTTAATCACCATGTGCTCACATCAGAGAGGCTGCATGATTTTGAGTCCCAAATGATACTTACCTGCTTTATTTACCAGACTCGGCCCAAATAGTCAACCACAGTACTTTACGGTCAAGATAAAAAAAAGTAGGGAATTTCCTGGCGGTCCAGTGGTTAGGACTTGGTTCAGTCCCCGGTTGGGGAACTAAGATCCCACAAGTTGTGCGGTGCGGCCCGCCCCCCCCCCCCCCCCGCAAAAAAGTAGAGACTTCCCATGAAAGAAAACAAAGTGTGAATCCCTGTTCCAGATGCTTAGATATTCTAAGTTTTGGCGTGTGCCCCTCCTTGGTGTTGCAAGATCGGTGAATTTTAGACATAAGTAGATTGAGTTACGATTCCAGGAGGAAGAGAAATGATCCAGATCCACTTGATGCCTAAATGGCTCCCTCCTTGGCCGTGTGTCGAGGCCACAACGGCTTTGTCGAAAGGTGCCCCAGCTCCTCTCCCAAGTAGACAATTTCCTGTCTCTGCACTTACCTCTGTCTTCCTAGTTTGCCTCCCAAGTGTCTAATCCAAGGTCCTGAAGCTACTTATCACCAGCTGCCACTTGGTTTCCAACCAGCCTGGTTTGGCATCGGTGGGGGATGTTAGGCCTCAGGATGAAGCCTCCACTCTGCTCCAGAAACAACACTTTGAGGGACATTCCATCCCCTCGCTCAGCCACCCACAGTCCACTCCTGCCTGGCCCAGCAGAGACACAGCCATCCCATGCCATATCTGCAAACTGTTAGGTGAATAACAAAAGCCATCTTTTGTTTGGCCTAATAGCCTGTTATCTTCTTTGTGCTTATTTGAGGATCACCCACCATCTCAACGGAGTTTATACAATAGAAAATCATCAATGATACGCGTAGTGCTTACAACGTGCAGTTATTTGACAGGCTTTCAGGGTTCTCCAAACTTTCTCATTTCAATAAGCTAAGTTGTTGAAGTAGAAAGCCTTTCTCTCCCCCTGCTCAGGGGCAACACACTAATTTATAATTTAAAGAATATGCAAATATAATTCTTATTTACCTATGCTCCCTTCACTAATATTTTAATTATCTTTGATTCTTCCTTTGAAGGATGAAAAATCTTAAAGTACGTGCTTCATATTTCTTTTGAGCCTTTTATCTTGTGCCTTTCTTGTCTTTGCTGATAGTTTTAGAGAAAGGTATTAAAAACTGTCATTGTACATACTGTAGGCTCCCAAAGGGGAGGAGGGAAAGACTTACAACTGATGTTAAGTTGAGGGTGGAGGGGAACTAGCTGGGGGGTAGGGGGAGATGGCCGCAGACCTATCCCCACCAGGAGCAGAATCCATGGTCCAAACCACTAAGCTTGGGGAGTGAGGCTGAGTCTGCTCCAGGCTGGGCTGGTTGGTAGGGGATTCTATCTGGGTGGAGCAGGCAGAGCACAGGGTGGCATTTCTAAGGAGAGTTCGGGTGCCTTGTGTGTATCCAATGTGTTTATCCAAGGGTCCATTTGTCCTGGGGAAGAGACTAGAATGAACAGGGCCACAGCCAGGGGAACCAAGGTTCAGGGATGGGCCCTGGTCCCAGTAGGGAGCTGGAGAGGGAACTGGAGCCAGAAATTATGGCAGAGGAGAATCAGACAGATGGGCCAAATGTGGTTATAATGATGATTCTCCTCAGAGACTCTTTGCTCTTTGTGGGATGTGTAAGTAAATCTCCACGCCACACGTGGGAGTGCTAAAAGGTGATGATGAATTCCATTCAAGTCACAAACCAAGTCAGAGATGAGACAGAAACAGGCTGTAAATCTCTTTACTCCTAAACTCTGTCTCTCTCTAAAATGACAGACAACACTGGAGAGTCCGGATCCTTCTTCTACTCAGCTGGGATCAAAGAGCTAGTTATAAATCTCCTGCAGTAAAAAGTGTCAAGAAAATGATCAAAAGAGACACGATGCTACCAGTCATTCTTTTCTCATCTCTTGGTTTCTTTTCTAACATCCAAAGCAAATGTTTTAGAGAAGATTCTAAGGGTGATATGGTCACAGTGTAGGGTTTTACCAAGTACTCAGTGAAGTACTCAGTACTTCACTCTCCCACTGCCTAATTCCAAAGGTACATACGGCTCTTAATCTGTGGACTTTGCTCAGGGCCCAGGTTGGGCCTCATGCCAGGATGTTGGTCGTGGGATCACATCTCTGCAGTCACCTGAGCATCAGCTGCAGTGGGTCTTGGAGGCTCATGGCTTTTTGACTGTGTTTGAAAGTGGACCAGACAGGTTTTGAGATAGGAAAGAAATGACACTTTTCTTATCACTCTGTGTCTTAGGTCAGGTACCCTGGAAGCCAAGCCCCAGGCAGGGGTTCAGGTGTACATGTCTTGGTGGGGCAATGCTCTAGGAGAAAGGGCGTGAGAGAAGCTGAATGAGACAGAGGGAGAAGCTAAGCAAAGATATCTCAGCTGGAGTCAAGCTTCAGTCAAAGAAGCATAGATTTAAAAATTGTGAATCTCCGCCTGCCAATGCAGGGGACACGGGTTCGTGCCCCGATCCGGGAAGATTCCACATGCCGCGGAGCGGCTGGGCCCGTGAGCCATGGCCGCTGAGCCTGCGTGTCTGGAGCCTGTGCTCCGCCACGGGAGAGGCCACAACAGAGAGAGGCCCGCGTACTGCAAAAAACAAACAAAGAAACAAAAAAATTGTGAATCACTGTGTTCCATACCTGAAACTTATATGATATTGTAAATCAACTACCTCAATTAAAAAAGAAAAGAAAAAGAAGAAGAAGAAGCATGGATTGTACCACAGAGCTGGTCCTACCCTGAGACAGGACTGCAGCCTTTTTTTACAGGGAGGGGGCCACTCTCCATCACTCAGACATTGGTTCGCTGCCCTGCTTGAGGGTGGTGGAACAGCCTCCAGGACGAGGGGCTCCTATGCAGTGGAGGGCAGTTCTCTAGAGAAGGGGAAGCTGTGAGCCTTTGCAGTCATCCAGCAGGGCACCAACAGAGCCCGCTGACTACACAGGGATGAATGGTGATCAATAAAGGCCGTTTGACAGAGCTGAAGTTGTAGAGATGCTTGTCGTAGTCCTGCTTTCTGAAGTTGTAGAGATGCTTGTCGTAGTCCTGCTTTCTGGTAATAGACTGAGCAGCTATTATTAGGAGACTGATCTAGGTTTTGTGGGTCCTGAAGCTTATTACAATTTGGGGATCCCTTTTAAAGAAAAAGGACACAGGACTTCCCTGGGGGCGCAGTGGTTAAGAATACGCCTGCCAATGCAGGGGACATGGGTTTGAGCCCTGTTCTGGGAAGATCCCACATGCTGTGGAGCAACTAAGCCCGTGCGCCACAACTACTGAGCCTGTGCTCTAGAGCCCGCGAGCCACAGCTACTGAGCCCACGTGCCACAACTACTGAAGCCCGCGCGCCTAGAGCCTGTGTTCCGCAACAAAGAGAAGCCACTGCAATGAGAAGACCGCGCAACGCAAGGAAGAGTAACCCTCGCTCGCCGCAACTAGAGAAAAGCCCGCACACAACAACAAAGACCCAACACAGCCAATAAATAAATAAGTAAATTTATTTATTTATTTAAAAAAAGAAAAAGGACACAAAACTGAATTCAGAATTAGGTTCACAGCCTGTGCAAGTGGCATGTCCTAAATCTAAAGCTTCGTTGGCTTCATCTGTCTCTAGGTGTTTAAGCTCCTTTGTGCAGAAAGGAAAACTTAAAGTTTAGAGCTTAAGTGAAATTGCCTAAGTACATCAATCAAGGAAGCGGTTGGAGCCAGAGCCCATCCTTCTGACTCGTAGTCCAGAGCCTGCTGTGATAGCACCAGCCAAGCCCATTGCAGAGGACTACTCAGAGGGTGAAGAGATACCAAATGAGACATGCTTTGTAAGCTCTCCCTGCAATGTCATGTGACTACAAGGCATTATGATTAAATGGGCAATTGATCTGTGAAATGAGATGATGCCAACTTGAATAATTTGGTAAAAGGGGATATATATATATATATATATATATATATATATATATATATATATATTTCTCTCCTGAGGTTTCCACACTGGCTAGCTAGGTTTGTATAATAGTAGAGCTCCCTAGTTTGATTCTAAGTTGTAAGCTTCCAAAATTGGCATGAATAATAAATTGATAAATCTCCCAGGCTTGTGGCTGCTTACCCAATCGGGGAAGCAGAAAACAGGCTCTATCACAGAAGACAAGAGGATTCCTCCTTATCACTCAACCAGAATGAATAGTTGATGAACACTCAGTGGTTCTTAAGAGGCAAGGCTGAGGAGATTAAGAGAAGTAAGGGGGGAGGGGCTCTTGAATTTTGGTTCAGAGCAATGATAGAGTAGGTTCCTAAAAACATCATCTCTGTCCCAAAACTGTAGCCAATAGGCTCAGCTAACTCCACGTCCTGGATGCTACATTTTATGCCCAATGAGTTTTCCTTCATCCAAGTTTTCATCAGCAGTGGGTCTGAGGGGACCACCAATCCCCTGAAAGTGTGAAAAAGCCCTTCTTTCAGAGAGCTTTTATTCACTCTGTTGGGGGTGAGGTCCAAGACTACAGGACTTGAGAATCTGAGCTGGTAGAGCTAACCTCCTACCCTGTGTGGGCATCCCTTGTGGAGTGTTTCTGTCAGGTGGTCATCCAGCCTCCAGTTGAGCCCTCCCAGTGACAGGGACTCACTTCTTCATGATGCTGCCTCATTGTTGGGAGCTCAGGACAGCTCTTCTTATTCTGCCCCGGAATCTGCCTCCCTTTCACTTCTACCTGCTGATATTTCTACCCATGAAGACTCATTCTGTCTTACTCAGGACTAAGACCCAGACTCCTTGTCATCTCCCTTTACTACCATGCAAATTGTTATACTTGCAATGAGTTCTTTAAAATCTGTCTTCCTTGCTACACTGTGTAGGTATATTTGGCTTGTCTCTCACTGTTGCCCATCCCCTAGCGCAGTGCCTGGCACGTGATTGGTGTGTGAGAAATGTTTGTTGGATGAATAGATGACTAAATGAATGAATGAACAAAATTCAATTCTTTTTCTGCATGACAGCTTTTCAAATATTACAACACAGTTGTTAGACTTTCTCTCCTATTCCCCATCTTGCCTTTTTCTAACAGGCTGATTACCCTTCAATAGTCTCTTGCATTTTTCAGACCCGCCTAGACTTGTCAACTTCCCTCGCTGGTATCCCTGTTAATTTGTGGCTCTTACAAGTGTTCACAACACCACAGATGAGGCCTCACTAGTGTGGAGTAGAGTAGGATCATCTTGTGGACACCATGAGCCTTTTTCAGAAGGAAGGCTCCACGAGTTCTTTTCAGTATTTACGTGGAGAAAGCGAGGTTGAAGGAATTTCCATGTCCTGGCTGTTCCTACTCAGGCGAAGCAGTATGTCCTATCACTGCATTTGGAATCAGACGTATCTGAGTTTGCATTTGGGTTCTACCACTTGCAACTGTGCTCTTGGATGTTACTTATACTTTCCGCCTTTTAGATTTGATATCTGTTAACTGGAGATAATACTACAAGTCTTCTGTGAAGATGAAATGAAATGATGTATGTAAAGTACCTGAGATATTTACTGACCTGTACATAGTAGACACTCAATTCATGGGGGCTAGAATATTTTTCACGATCTTTGGTTAGGGTAATATCAAGGGAATCAGATTCAGGTCAGATTCACACTTAATTAGAATACACGATAGTTAAAGCATGCTAACAAATAGAGACTAACTTTCAGAGCTTTGGATGTGAAAAAAATATTCAATATACATTCTGCATTCAAAAAGCAATGTGTATAGCGATTATAAGATCACCTAGGTCAACGTGATAATACTCTTTGAGATTTCCCAGAAGTTTTTATAACATAATCTTTCTAGGTGAAATAAGCCTGGGTACATCTACAAGGGCATATAGGCAGGACAATATATAAGGTGACGCACACTTGGGAGGTTTTGCAGCTCCTATGGGCTACAGATTAGGCCACAGAACTGTCTTGTATAATATCTAGTAGACCAGAAGTACAGGACACAGCACAATGCTCACACCGAACTCAGAGCCACCGGATGAGCAGAAATAGTGTAAAATTGGAGAACTTAGAGGCCTGTTTCCTGGGACTGGTTTTCTCCTTTCCTGTGCACTTGACAACTAGGCTCAGATCCCTGCTCGAGAGCTCTGACAAGTGCTTGCCAAGGGTATCTAGACCTGGCGCCCTGATTTTTGCCTTCCAGCACACTGACTGGAAGGAATTGCTCCAAGCTTCAGGCCCCAGTAAGACAGTGGATGTTTTGGGTTCCTTGAGTCCTCTGCTCTAAGGTACCCGGCGCGAACTCAGCCAGCTGAGAGAGGCCAGCACTTGGTTGGCCTGTTTGCTAACAGAGGACAAGCCATGATCAGCTCATAAGGTCTATGGAGAATAAAGGCATGAGGGCTTGAAACCTGTCCCTCTCCTATTTATGTCACTGGCCTACTCGTCTTACGTGAGTAGAAATTACTGGTGGCATGCTGTTTCTCCCTCATCTTCTAGCCTTTCCTGGTTTGCATGCAGTAAGGCCGTTTCTTTTAAGTGTCCCTCAGCTCCTGGGGGGATGGGGGTAGGGGTGGGGCATGTGGGTATTTTTTCTCACTCACCACTCTGTTTGCAGAGCTCCTCTCTGCTTGGCCTTGGAGAAGGTTCTTCAGGACCACTAAGGTGTGGGAGGGATGGAGAAATGAGTGTGGGTGGGGGTTAGTGGGTATGATGAAGCACAGAAGTTGAGGAGACTGGGTTTTCAAGATCCTGGGATTTTAGTATCTTGTGGATTCAAAATGTGATTTTCATTGCCCAGATTGTATATTGAAGATCAACCCCTTGAAATAGAAGTGGGCCATTCTGGGACTTTCCTGCTGGTCCAGTGGCTAAGACTTTGCGCTCCCAAGACAGGGGGCCCGGGTTCGATCCCTGGCTGGGGAACTAGATCCCGCATCCTGCATGCTGTGACTAAGAAGCCAGCATGCCACAGCGAAGATCCCAAGTGCCGCAACTAAGACTCGCTGCAGCCAAATAAATAAAATAAAAAATAAATAAATATTTAAAGAAGTGGGCTATTCACTGAGGCTGAGGTGGGAGCCAAAGAGGGAACCATATCTTTTTGGAATCTTCCTAACTTTCCTTTTTGTGCGTCCCAGGGCTGCAACCAACAGTCCCTTAGATGTTACATTTAATGCGGCATTTTGACTAGGAACTTTATAGAAGTAATAACGAAAGCCAGTTGCAAAGAACTCCAAAATTAGAATGTGCACTGTTCAGACTTTTGTCCATGGCATGTGACACTGCTTGCTACTGCCTAAAAAGCACAAAGGTAACGCAAATTGATTTTTTTCCTTCCTTTGAAAGAAATAACACACAAACAGGGGATGCAAGTTAGAAGGTCTGGACTTTCTGTCTGTGCTAAAATCCTCTAACATTGGCCAAGATCAGTAAGATGGAAACTGCTCTCATCAGTAAATGGAAAGGACACTGGAAGTTACCTTCTTACCTAAAAAGAGGGATTGTGATTAGAAATACTTGAAATGTGAGTGTACTGGAAATAATAGGGCTTTGGGTGACATCACGGGCGTGGTCCCTATAGAATGGCCACCTCACTCCTCCCCACCTTTCCATTTCTACCACTGGTAGGACTGAAATCGGCCATGTGGCCAAAATACCATGCAAAGGGTCCCTTTCCTCTCAGCACTCCTTGGATAATATTAGAGGTGGGGGGAGCCAGTGTTTATGGAGCACATTCACGAGCTTTATCAATATGTGTTAAGAGCTTAATCAATATTATCTCACTTATTTCTCATGATAAGCCTTTGCGGCGTCATCATTTTTTAGATGCAGAAACTGAGACTCGGAAAGTTTAAGTCACTTGCTTGAGATTACACAGCAAGTAGAAATATAATTCTTTCACTTCCTCTAAGTGTCTTTCTTATTCACTCTGGCTCAGATCAGCTTTCTGTTGTTGTTATTTTGCTCCTCTGGTCTTTTTCTGAGGTTTCCACCTTAGTTGCCTGTTAATTTCATTGGTGTATCTATAAATTCAAGTGGATCCAGCTGGATAAATCTACCAAATTGCAAACTCTATGAGAATAAGGAATTTTGCCTGTCATGTTCATGGCCATATCCTTTGACACATAGTAGGTACTCTATAGATATTTGTCAAGTAACTATTTGTTATTTAATGAATGATATATCCACAAAAACTCAGATCCAGGGATATGTTTGGGCCAAGGTCAGGCTTCTTGAAGCCCTGGGTCTGGGTTGGCTGTCCATGGGAGGTGTCCTCTGCGATTTGAGAGTCTGGACAGGCAGTTTCTCCCCAGAGCAGCTCTGATAAACCACAGATGCAGGATCCACGCAGGGTATATACCTGGGTTCTGAAGACTGTTTGCAAGAAATCCCATAAGGTAGCATTATGGTTCAAGAGATGTATGTCTATCCTCAGTATTAGGACCAGAATGAAATTTGTCCTGAGGATCCTCAAAAAGAGGGTCTTGCACGATGAATACACCATGTCTTCAATGACATTCATGCAAGAGACACCATGGAGATATTCTGTGGCGCTTTCCTATGGCTACACTCAGTAGAGGTGGATGGCAGTTTTCAGAAGTTCCATCAGAAGCCATCAGGCGCCACGCTCAGATGTTGCTGGAGAAGCAGCCCTCTCCCTATTTTAACCATCCCTTCTTCCTGGCTGACTCATAGTATGGGTTTGCCCTCTGGGAACACTGGGCACCCTGGGAAGATTTCATTCTCTGATTGGTCTAAAAGCAGCACTAGAAATTTAAACACACGCTGTCTCTGACCCCATTACTTATTTCAAAATATGCTGGACCTAAAAGACCATTCCACTTGGAGAGAGCCAAAAGGAACGAGAAAGGTCTTAGTGCTTTCTACATCAGATGATGGAAAAATGCAAAACAACCCAGCAACAGCCACCCAGTTTGAGGCTTGTATCCTTTGTTTTGATGCAAATCTAAGACGGCCACTGCTCAGTAAAGAGGAAAAGGGCAGCGCGGGACCTGGTCCCTCAGAAATGCAAGTTGTCATTCTCTCCGGTGCGCTTCGCTGATGTGGCAGGATTTTGGAAAAGCCAGTTATTCAAAACTAACTCTTCTAAAATTCTGAAGCCTACAGGGAGTCTTACAATTTTCTCTGGAGTGGCAAAGTAAATTTCAGACCTATCATTTTGTCGTTTAAAGCCCCCAAATCTAGAGCCAGAATGATTAGGGATGCTGGCAGAGTTGCAGGGAAAAACCTCTTTCCCAAGGCCTCATTCCATTCCAGGGAGCCTGCCAGTTCGGCCTGTCCATCCAGCAAGAGATTGTGTAATTCCCAACACCCCTGGGAAACTACCAGTCCTGCCAGAGCCTGCCTCCTACTGTAACCTGGGCCGGCAGGTCCCTGAGACAAAGAAGCACTTCATTGTCCATAGAACCAGCTTGGACCATTCTGCTGGATTTAAAACGCTAAGCCACCCACCTACTGGCACAGGTGGCTCCGAAGTAGCCCTTTTCTCTTTGTGTAAGTCAGGATTTCTGAGCTGACCAGTGTTGTATGTCCCCAAGGAGAATAACACCAGAAGGCATGACCTCGGATTACAGCATGGCAAATATAGGTTCCACTAAAGGAAGAGTCTGGCCAGGGCGGTGATGGACCCCAGGATGGGATTACTGGTCTCTGAAGGAGACGGTACGGGGCATTGGGTAGCTCTGATTGCCCTTCGAGCAGTGGGACGGAGACTGGACTGCCTCTAAGCTATCATCTAAGGGAGGTCAGGACAGCCCAGTGTCCGAGTATTTTTATCTGTTAAATGTGTCCACTGTCACGACTCTGTTTCTTGTTGAAAGCTGTTGGGTGTTAAAGAGTGCCCTATTGAAATGCATTTATCTTGGGGAGGGTTCTGTCTTAAACCTGACTGGTTTTCTAGTACTGTACTGATTATTGAGGAGGTGGGGGGGGGGAAGGCCGGGGGGCAGAGGAAGGGCCACTAGGTGGGGCAAGGCTTGGACCGGAAGAGAGAGAGAAGAGGAGGCTGAAAGAGAAAGAAACATTTTTTTTCCGGACTACACTGCCTTCCAGCGCCGCCAAGAAGAGAAAGCAGGGGTTCCCTGGTGGCGCAGTGGTTGAGAGTCCGCCTGCCGATGCAGGGGACACGGGTTCGTGCCCCAGTCCGGGAAGATCCCACATGCCACGGAGCGGCTGGGCCCGTGAGCCATGGCCACTGAGCCTGCGCGTCCAGAGCCTGTGCTCCGCAGCGGGAGAGGCCGCAACAGTGAGAGGCCCACGTACCGCAAAAAAAAAAAAAAAGAAGACGAGAAAGCAATGGCTAAGGTGCCTCTATGCCACCAGCGGGTTGAGGACATATCCAGGGCAAGGGAAGGAGGAGAAAGAAGAGAGAAGGAGAAGAGAAAGGAAAGGGAGGAGGGAGAAGGCTTCAGGTGGGCAGGTTGGGGGCTAGTGTCGTTTGTTGGGGGCAGGGGGCACACCCAGTTGTCACCTCAGCCATCGACTGCCGACCACGGGCCCATGGAGGTGTCAGAAGGTGCAGGTAGTGTGATGGAGGGGAAGTGGCCACAGCCTGGACGTCAGCGGGTCCAGTCCTGTAGTAACTGTGGAATGGTAAAGATTTTGAAATCCCATACTTCTACCACCACGGGGGAACCATGACTTGCCCAGAAGATGCCCTGATTAACCCCCGGGAATGGCCAGCCATGTAGCCTCTGTCACCCCTAGTTCCCAGCGCTGAGCTTCATTGTTGGCAGAAAGTATATAGGAAAAGTGCTTGGAAGCTGCCCCTAGTCTTAATCCCTTTCTTTAACCTTGAGATAGGAACGCCTTTGTTCGAGTCTCAAGCAAGTCTCAAGTTATGTAACTCACTCTTATTAAAACTCTCCCTGACTGTTTTATATTCAGCCTTTTCGCTGCCCTGGTTTGCAGCTTTAATTGAATAGGTGGCCTTGTATTTAAGTTTTTTTGTCTTTCTCTTTCAGATCTTGACAGGATAATCACATTGGTTTGTTTAGTAAACACTGAGGCCAGCTCGGCAATCCAGCGGCCTGACCAATGGCCAGTGACTGCTCTGGAAAAGAAAGCTTTGTTCCTCTTGCAGGAACATGAGAGCCCAAGTATGTGAGATCGGTGCCTTCCTTCATCGAGTGATACACACGGTGTCCTGGGAGCAGCAGTCAGAGGAGGGGGACAAGACGTGACTGAACCCTCGTGCTTTACAGCTTTAAAGCTGAACCGTGATGCTTTACAGAGCATGAGCGTTCAGCAAGAGTGTGACAGGAGGAGAGAGGAAAGAGCCTTCAAGGCACGAGGAAGAGCACGTGCAAAGAGACGGAGCCAGGAGAGGACCCGCGTGAGGCTGGAAGAGGGATAAGTTGGTAGAGCTTCGCACAGGCTCGGGGAAGGCTGTGGAGATGGAGGAAGGAGGCGGCTGGGAGAAGCCACAGGGAACCGGGCTAGAAAGGCTAAGTGAGGCCAGACTCTGGAAAGGCTGGCTCCAGGGCCTCGTAAGGAAAAGAGAGGCGAAATAGCATCTCAGACTTCCGGGACTGGACGGAGGACCCTGAGGCAACCGAAGGGAGACAGAGTTCCAACCCTCAGGGTCCTGACTTGTTGCTGCAGCTCTGATTCTAGAAGTTTGCCATGGCATTTGGATGCATTCAGTGGTAGGGGAAGATTTGGGGAGATCTTTTAAAGAAAAAGAGTATAAAATTTGACGGCAAATACGCCAGGGTGCCTCCCAGGGCTTTGGAAGAGCCTGGTACAAGTGAGGCGCCCTGAAGCTTATACTCATCAGCTTCTTAGTGACGCCACCTCTGGAACCTGCGTGGTGTTTGTCCTAAATTGTGCAAGGCAGAAGGAAGGCCTGATTTTATGATTTCACAGCTATTTCCCTGGGAGGAAAGTCTTTTGCTGCCAGTTCTTCCTCTGCTATAAACAGCGCTTGGTCCTGTGCCCTCTTTTCTACCTACACCCTTTCCCTAGGGGACGCGCCCTCACCACGTCTTCTGTGGTCAAGCCCCTGCCCGCCCTCTGACCATCTCGAGCCTCTCTTCCAGCTCCAGCCACACTGGTTCTCGGTCTGGTCCTCAGACTGTCAAGCTCCCTCCCATCTCAGCAACTTCGCATCTACTGTTCCCTCTGCCTGGAACACTCCCCAGAACTTCATTGTCACATTCAGGACACAGCTTAAATGCCACCATCTCAGAGAAGCCTTCCCTGATCAACAAATAAGAAACCTCCTAGTCACTCTCTATTACACGGCTTTGTTTTATTTTCTTCATAGCATTTTGTTTTTTTTTTTACTAATCAAAGTCGTCTTATCTTTTTGTTTGCCGTTTTCCTGTCTGTCCTCTCCCCCCACATGAGCTGCTTGATAGCGGGGACCTTGTTTGTCTTGTTCACTGTGCTATATCCTGCAGTGGTTCACATAGACACTCATTTTAAAAAGAACCCAACAGACTTTACTGCGAGCATTTTCCCATAATTATAATACTTTGTATTTCACTTTCTCGTTTCCAAAAAAAATTTAAATACATGATCTCACTTCCACCTCAAAACAACTCAAGGAGGTAAGTAGGAGAGGGATTGATACGGCCCCAAATTAAAGAGGAGTAAATTGAAATTTAGAGAAGTGAGACAACTTGTCTAAAATTTTCTAGCTATTAAGTGATAGCACAAGGTCTTTTTCCATCAAAACCAACTCTCTTTCCATGCTGGCTTATATTCCTAAGACTTGTTACTTCTCCTGGCCCCTCAGAACCAAAGAATCTATCCATGTATGGAATGAGAGAGCACCTCTCCCCACTCCTCCGAGAGGGAAGGAGCAAAGGATTTGGCTTCCACATAAAGGTTCATGGCAGACAGCCCAGTCTTCACCTGTGGGTTCAGTAGAGAATCAGGACAATTATTATGTAGTGGTAATGATTAAGTTTGGACAATAACAATACATCCCTTAGGTGCAGTAGAATTTTGTTACCTATCATGAAAATGATGAGGGACTTGAATTTTCATTTTGATTTATTGTCAAAAGTACTGACTGCTGGGCAATTTCACATATCTCACCCATAAAGGTAAATCTATTAGATGGTGAATGAAGAATGAAAGCCAACCTTGCTGTTTTTTTAAAACAGAGGCATTGGAAGTAATGTTTTCCTAAAACTGTCTGGAGAATCAGTGACAGAACAGGGAGCTCAGAATCCTGAAATTCCTGGTCCTTGTCAGAGACTATTGAAAGTCAATTTCTACAACTCTTTTGGGCTTTACTTCTCCACTGATAGAAATCTTTAGGAAAATGTCAATGCATTTGTGATACTTGATGAGACCCTTGTATGGAGTTTTTAATTGACAAATTACATACAAAAATGTGCAAATCATATAGAGCGCAATGAATTTGTACAAAGTGAACACACTCATGTAATCAGCTCCCAGATCAAGATATAGATCATTACCAGTACCCCAGCATCCTCCTCCTGGCTTTCATCTCAATAACTACTCTCCCGGAAGAAGGGTAACCGCTGTCCTGAGTTCCACCACGATAGATTAGTTTTACTTGCTTTTGAACTTTAAACAAATGGAATCATATAGTATGTAGTCATCTTTTTCTGTCTGGCTTCTTTTGTCCCACATCATGTTGGTAAGACTCATCCATATTATTGCATACGGTTGTAGTTTGTTTTTTCTCACTGCTCTATAATAGTTGCTTGCCTGACTGTGCTGCACATATATTCTGCTACTGATGGTCATTTGAGTTGTTTCCAGTTTGGGGCTATTATAAACAGTGCTGCTGTGACCACTCTTATACATGTCTTTTGGTGAAAATATATATGGATTTCATCTGCACATAAATCCAGAAGTAGAATTGCTGGATCATAAGATATATTCGTAGATATAGGCAAAGAGTTTTCCAAAGTGGTTTTACCAACTTATTCTCCCATCGTTGAAGTATGAGATGTCCAAATGATCCACGTTCTTCTTTTTTTTCTTTAATATTTATTTATTTATTTGGTTGTGCCAGGTCTTAGTTGCTGCATGTGGGCTCCTTAATTGTGGCATGTGAACTGTTAGTTGCAGCATGCATATGGGATCTGGCCAGGGATCGAACCCGGGCCCCCGGCATTGGGAGCGCGGAGCCTTAGCCACTGCGCCACCAGGGAAGTCCCCATGTTCTTCTTAACAGTTGGCGTTATCTATCTTCTTGTTTTAGCTCTGCTAGAATGTGACCTATGATGGATTTTAATATATTTAAATTATAATTAATTTAATTTGTTATAATTTTGTAAATACATTTGTGAAATGGTAGATAAGGAACCTGAGATTAGGTAGACATTAGATCAAAAAAATTTTTTTTAATTGGGGTATAGTTGATTTACTACTTTAGATCAATTTTAATGCTTAGTTATATTCTTGTGTTGTTCCCTAATTCCTTCATGTGTATAGGTTCAGCCCACCCAAAAGATGACAAGTTCTGGAGGTCAAGGGCTTTGTCATAGGCTCCTTTCATAGTTGTTATAGCCTTAGCACAGTGCTGGGTACAGAGTAGGCGCCCAATGAATTCTGATTGAATTGAGCTGAAGTAAGTGATGGAGGCAGACCCACCAATGTCTCTCTGTTCATGGTTCCCTGCCTAGTCACTCCACTTTCCTAGGGTGATAAAAGGACCAAGAGAGAGGAATTCTAGAAAATGTCCAATTCCTTCATGTTCCTCTAGAGCCTGCATTCCAAGCGCTAAAACTTTTTAGGTAGAATGAGCCCCTCTATTTTCAACAGGATTTTCCTGCGGCACGTACCTAAGTCCACTAGAAAGCGGAACAGACAGAAGACTGTCTTACCCGGGGTTGTCAGGAGAGAGCATTGTTTGTGCCCTTCCATGCTTGAAGGGGTGCTTTGGACTCAAAATGTCTGATCTTATTACACTAACCTGATTTCCCTATGGCTGCATCCAGTTTGAAAGAAATTTCTCCAAAGGCCACACTAACCTCTAGGATACTTAGTTCCTTTTTTTGCTGATTTAAAAAAAAATCTGTCCTAATTGTTAAGAACTGTTTCTGTCATCTCATCAGCTGAAGGATCCGTACTCGGTTTTCTGTTTCAACACGCAGCAGTGTGTCACATTATGCACATTTTTGTTCATACTGAATATTGGCTCTTTCTGACTGAGATCCTGAGATGTCACGTTAGTACATTTTAACTGTTCTGATTGAGTTTGGAATTAGGCACTTATTGAAAACAATTGGTGGAAATATCCACCCTCCACCCCCTTTCTTTCAGTTTTGGACTCTCTCATTGGGAAGATGGGTTTTAAAGGGCGTGGTCATGAAGGGGGGATGAAAGAAGGAAGAAAAGATGGATCTTGAGAAACATATATAGCGTGCTGATCAAACTAAGCCAGTTTTCCAGACTCCATCTGGGCCCCCTGCTGTCAGGCATATCAAGGTAGAGAGTGTGTGTGCTTGTGTCTGGGGGATGGTGGCAGAAATGAGAAATCCCTGAAAAGAATATTGTGGTAAGATCCCTAAAGCATATCAGATTGTAATTGTATACAGTCACTAATGGGAACAGGCCTGTTCTGCAATCTGCAATCATGATCAGCAGGTAATCAGATCTAGTGCTCTGGGGCCTCCCACGACACAGCGATTGTTGTAGACTAGACTCAAAAACAATGGGCTGTTTGACTCTCTCTTATCCGGGCTGGGCAGCTTCCCAAGATTTGTGGGGAGAGGGAGGGGGGCTATGAGTTTCAGAATGTTTTTCCTCTGGGGATGGGCCTCATGTCTCAAATCTCCTGACAGGAGATCACATGTCACATACATATATGTTTCTCCCTTCGTGTATGTATTTGCTTTTCAATCTCAGATTGAACTGGCTCTGACTCTTGGGTTTATTAAATTCAGGTCCATTAGGTTACTCCATGGGTATATTTGTTAGGTAGCCAGGTGCCATAGTTCAAATGCTTGGGGTAGATCAAGCAGGCAGCATGAATATGAAGTGGGGTTTGTAGCGAGCTGGAGAATCTATTTCTCTTCCAAAGGGGGATACACTAGTCAGCATCAGCATCAGACGATGGTAACTATGTAGGTAGGCTGGCCCAGGGGGCCAGATCTTCTGATTTTTCAAGAAAAGCCTGAAATCCAGATTTTTTAAAAAAAAGTGTGTAATTTGCTGATTTTTCCAATGTTTATAATTAATTCAAAATTTAAAAAAATCATTTTGCAGGCCAACTGTGTAACAAACAAAACAAATCTGCAGGTCTTATCCAGTTCCCAAGCCTCAGCCTCCAGGTTAAACTGATTTTCTGGTGGGAAAAACCCAACTTATTCAAGTCACTTCAAGTTATAGAGGACTATATAGATGATCCCTGACGTGTGATGTTTCGACTTAATGATTTTTCGACTTTATGATGGTGCGAAAGTGGTATGCATTCAGTAGAAACCGTACTTTGAATTTTGATCTTTTCCTGGGCTAGTGATGTGCAGTACCGTCCTCTCTCAGTGATGCTGGGTAGTGGCAGTGAGCTGCAATTCCCAAGCAGCCACACCATCATGATGGTAAACAACCGATACACTTACAACTGTTCTGTTCCCAGGCAACCATTCTATTTTTCACTTCCAGTATTTAATAAATTATATGAATATTCAACACTTTCTTATAAAATAGGCTTTGCGTTAGATGATCCTGCCTGACTGTAGGCTGATATAAGGATTCTGAGCACGTTTAAGGGAGGCTAGGCTAAGCGGTGATGTCCTGTAGGTTAGGTGTATTAAATGCCTTTACAATTTAATGATACTTTCAAATTAAGATAGGTTTATGGGTTTATCGTGGATTTATTCCATCGTGAGTGGAAGAAGATCTGTATTGTAAGGATACGTGTGACAATAAGATAAACAGGATTTTCAACCACACGGCAGGGTCTCGTAGAAAGCCAAGAACTCTATAAACATGCCAGGTCAAGGGCTGAATAGGAACAGCACATAACTGGTACTTACTGAGAATTGGATGGTTCTTTGTCACCATCAGTGGTGTAACTTACGCTTCTCAATTGGTGGCACGTTTCAATATAAGCTGCCTATGACTACATTAATTTCTCTGGTAATTGTAGACTTCTTGAGTGAGTCTCAGGGCTTCCAGGCTGCTCCTAGCTTCATTACTTCAGTTATGCCCAAATTTGGGGGGTGTGGGGCTAAGTTTATTTTCCTTGTGGCAAGTGGATTGTTGGAGCAGAGGAGGAGGAGCTGCTGCTCAGGGTGTATTTGGAAGTCATGCCCCATGTTCTGATCTATGACAGACAGAGCTGCTTCTCCATTGACCACGCCTCCTTTCATCCTTGCTAACAATATCCCAACTTTGTTCAGGTATCCGGCAATTTATGGGCTTCAGAGAAATCTGCTCCCAGCCCAAAGCAGGGTGGATCTTAATTACCTCAAACCAGTCATGGTAAGTCCATTTTCCTTGTCAGAGATTAGTTTTAGAAATCAGCATGGGTAGCAATTCTGAGCATTGAGATTGAGAGAAAGCCTAAGGGAAATTTTTGTCCTAGATTTAAATCCCCCTTACTCATTGAACTGCAAATGATCTATAAATAATCAAAGGATCGATGAGCCTAGGAAGTTGCCTTTTGGCTGCGGTCTCCATTTGCAAGCCCAGTGCAAGCCGCCCTGAGGCTGTCTCCCAGATCCTAGCTCACTGTAGATCCTGCACTCGTCTCTCCGTGTTTCCCCAGCAGCACCTCCCAAGTCTCTCTTATTAAGATATTTGCTGCCTGTTGTCCTTTATATTTCCTTCCCACCTTTGCGGTCTGCATCCTTCTCCTTTCCCCTGCCACCCAAGAGAGAATAGCTGGCCAGATTGCTTTGGTGGATGTTGGAGACTTTCGTGGGCGTTGGAGAGGATAGACTAGAAACCAAGATCTTCTTATTCTTCATTTCCTTGCTTGTGGGGCTTGGGAGCACCATCATTTAGTGAGCAGGTGCAGATCGACCAGACTCACATGGGACTCCAGTATATCCCACTTATACTCTCTCTTTTCTTTTCTGGTTCCTGAATTTTTGTTGCCTAATTTCTCCTTCTTCACTCTTGACCCACAATGGGCTTTTTCTCACCTTTATAAGTCTAACTTCCTCTTAGCCTCACTTTCCCATTCTTGACTGCTTACAACTAGCTCTTTTATCCCCTAATATCCCTTTTCCTTTCTCTTCACCAGAGGCCCGTTATTTTCCTTCCACTCTCCCCAAAGCATCTGTGTGTGCATGTGGAATTTCTCCTGACTTAATTTGGAAAATAGCCGTGTATTAGTCTTCTGCACATACTACTTAACCTCCCCCCAGAATGACTACCAGCTCCTCAGGCCTCAAGTAAGCATCATGAAAGATATTAAAACCACTCTGTAATCATTTTCCTTGTTAAAGTATTACACTGAGAGGCTTTGTGTTCTCTTCTACAACCACAAGTTTTATTGTGGGAAATAACCTGCTTATCTTGTAAAGAACGAGTACCCTACCTCCAGTCATGGTGAGCTTCCCATGGTTTTTTCCATTGACCTGAATTTGATAAATCCTATCAGTCATCATCAGTGAAGGATGGAATAAAAGAAAACATGAATGTATTCGAGGAGAGAGTCCCAGCATGGGATCCAGGGTGCTGTTGGTCATGACCTCCAGATTTAAATACGTCCATGATCTAAAATTTTTAAATGATGTTTCCCAGATGGACATACCCTTTTTTGGTTCTGTATCAGTAAAACAAGAACAGGAGGAAAGTATCTAATCCATGCTGAAATTCCTAAGTATGTTTATTTTTAACGTCTGTTACAGGACAATTTTGCCGTACAGAGCTGGAGCCAAAATACAGTTAGTGAGGACAGTATTTCTCCTTCAAATCCTTTTCAGCTTTGCACCCATTGTCATCACTAATGTGCATCGTTTTGTGCTGGGTTGGTCAAATATCCGGTGCCCTTGATGGGAGGACAGGTCGGATTAGTTGAGAGTAGGGCCTGAGGGGCTGGAGGTAGAGGAGAGGCACAGCATATGCTCCCTGCCTGTCTTCTTGGAAGCTGCTGGAGACCTTGGTTAGAGGGGTGAGACCAGAAACTGAGGAAATGGCTTCATGGCACTTTGAGGCAGCAAGAGGTGGGAGGAAAAAACTGCAAAGTCTCCCTTCAGGAAAGACTTTGGGAATCTTTAGGCACACGCAGAACTGCTTAGAGCAAAGCATAGCAGGGCTGGTTGGAGGCTGATCTCGCTGTGTCTGTATGGAATCTTTCAGCCATGGTACCCAGTAGACCAGAGGCTCTAGGAGCATCAGTAGTCTGCAGGCCTGGCACAGATCCTAGCTCTCTCTGCCAGCAAGGATATGGCTTTGTCCTCAAGAGCTCTGAAGAAAGCAGGTGCTGACGGGTGTTGGAGGAGGTGGCAAGGCTGGGCAGAGAAGAACCCTGAACACGAATACTTGCTCAAGAAAAAACAAATCAACCAGCCTGTAAATGATAGTAGTATGTTGCACCCCCTTCAGTTTGGTGGAAATGAAAGTCCATAAAGGTTAAATATGTTTTCAAGGGTTCTTATCACGGAGTCAGAATTGCAATCTAGACCCCTTGCTGCTCCATTTTCTGGGTTATCCTTAGCAAGTGTGGTTATTTTTAAGGATGAATTTCCATGGATTAAAACATGGTTGTGCTGGAAGTGAGCGTGTCTTTAAAAGGCACCATAGGCTTCTGGAATGGAAGGCGTGGTCAGCCACTGCCAGCATGCCCCAGTGTGGTATCCACAGGGTGGTGACAGCTGATATGTAGTTCTTCTCCAGCAACAGGGGACCCTCCTCCAAAGCAGTCTGGGCTCTGGATTTGAGAAGCAGACTACACCTGATACATTGGAGCAGCAATCTTATATTCTGAGATCCGCCATTGATGTCACGTGGTGACATGTAGTGGGGGATAGTCAGGCCAACCCCAAGGAGCTAGTGGTATCATACACCTGGAATTCCTCAAGTTGCTACAGGAGAACAGAATTTAGTAGTTCCAAGTGTGAACTCCTGAGTTCTACCAGTGGGTTCAAAGCCTAGCTCCACTATTTTATAAGCTGGGTAACCTTGGGCAAATTATTTAATTTCTCTTGGCTTCAGGCTTCTTGGTATAAAATGGAAATAGTAATAGTACCTCTGCTTTGGAGTTATTGTGAAACTTAACTAAAAATAAAAAGTAATATAATATAAATATACTTATTATGGTAACATGAATTACCAGACACATACAAGTACCTGATAAATGTTACTTTTTTTGGTGCTGTGTACAAGAAATGCACTTTATTTTTTTTCTTCCAATTTTATTGAGATATAATTGACATACATCACTGTATAAGTTTAAGATGTACAGCGTAATGATTTGACTTACAGACATCATGAAATAATTGTCACAATAAGTTTAGTGAACATCTATCATCTCATATAGATACAGAATTAAAGAAATAGAAAAAATTTTTTTTCCTTGTGCTCTTATAAGTCTTAGTAGAGGATTCCAGGAATCTTCCCCCGTGACTTGAAAATCCAATTCTAGTATGTTAGGTTCCATTGTTTCTACTTGCTCCTAAAGCACTAGCTAAAGGAACACAGAGGGTTGCAGACAGAGTGGAGAGCTTATTCGGTTGACCACTTGGCAAGGGGAGGGTCCCAGATACACATCTGGATCCCAGTGGTCTTGTTCGGGGCCTTGCTGGACTCTGCTGTGAGGTGGCTTGGCTAGTCTGGTCCCTAGGCACCTTGCGCTCATCTGCAGAGCTGGAGCTGACCTGCCTGTGCTTTGTTCTTTGGTGTGTCCAGGACCCAGTGCTCTTTTTTGCTGGTTCAGGGCACCTTGGAGTGGCATACCTGTATGAATCTCGCCTACAACCTCCATCTTACTCCTAGCTTAGGGTGAACACTCTGTACTCACAACGATGACCTCTGGTTCCCAAATCAGCTACCTTCCTAGTCCTCCATGGTGTGTGTGGTGGCCTCTAGGCCCCAGCCAAGGGAAGCTCAGAAGGGATAAATAAGGCCTGTTTCCACTTAACCTCCGTGCACCATCGTTTTTATTTTTTTGGCTGTACCACTCAGCCTGCAGGATCTTCTTCTCTGACCAGGGATCAAACCTGAGCCCCCTGCAATGGAAGCGTGGAGTCTTAACCACTGGACCCCCAGGGAAGTCCCGCACCATCGTTTTTAATCTGCTATGACCATTTCTTGAAGGCGCAAGGACACTTAGTGGAGCAGTTTGCTCCCTGAGTACTAAATGGGGGAGAGGGCACAAACTCTTTCTGCTTTCTGTTTAACATCGACTTCCTGATATAAGCCCTAGCGGGGCAGACCAGATCACATGTCCCCTTTGTCTCTCTTCCTGCTCTCAGACTCAGAGGAGATAGGAACGTGTGCAAGGTCAGGAGTAAAAGTGTCGACAGTGTATATGTGGGGAGTGGAGGGAAAATAATGTTTGAAAAGTATGTAGCCAGAAACTAGCCTCTGGAAAATTCTTCCAACCACTAGATGGGTAAAAATGTAAAAAGAGGATTTTGTACTCATCAGTGATGATGAAATATGGAATTTATCTCCTGTTAAGCCTCTACTGCGAAATGCAGCACATACAATTATAAACGCCCCATGCATTTTCAATTCAAAGAGTATGTGAGGGCTTCCCTGGTAGCGCAGTGGTTGAGAGTCCGCCTGCCGATGCAGGGGACGCGGGTTCGTGCCCCGGTCCAGGAAGATCCCACATGCCACGGAGCGGCTGGGCCCGTGAGCCATGGCCACTGAGCCTGCGCATCCGGAGCCTGTGCTCCACAACGGGAGAGGCCACAGCAGTGAGAGGCCCGCGTACAGCAAAAAAAAAAAAAAAAAAAAAAGAGCATGTGAGATTAGTCACTGAAAAGAAAACTTGATATGCCCTGAAATCTGAAGCTCCTACATGAAAGAGACCTGATATTTTCCCAAATTTGACAATAATCCTAAAAATTTACATATCAATAATAAAATGTTATGAAGCTAAAAGAGACTTTTCTAAGCTATCAATAAATGAAAATTTTATTAACTATGTTGGAGGAAAAACTAAATTGTCTTTATTTTCTCTTCAGAAAATGATATCCCAATTCACATAATATGAAAAGCCAATCAAAGACCGTGTAGCCAAAAAAGTCAGAAAAAAAGTATGAGATGTATGCCATGAGCTTAATCAATAAAAATATAAATTTTCTGTACATTTGTGGAATGTTAACTTTATAAAATTTGTGATTTCTTGGGATTTCTTTTCTTATTCTAAATATTTACTTTCAAATCTACTTTTGATTCATAATTTGTTTTCTTAAAGAAGTTCCCCAAATTTGTAGATGCTTTAGACCCCACAGATCCTGGATCTGCTCCTGTTGGGAGTTGCACAGCCAGTAGTCTAATTGACAGTGGCCAACAGGGGATATTTGTGCATGCCTACGGGAACACGACCTGTAAATGAATGCCACTTGTTATCTGTATCACTGTCAAATAAAACAAAACAACAACAACAAATTAAGAACCACTGCTCTAACTTAAAAGTCCATCGATGGATGAATGGATAAAGAAGGTGTGGCACATATATACAATGGAATATTACTCAGCCATAAAAAGAAACAAAATTGAGTTATTTGTAGTGAGGTGTATGGACTTAGAGTCTGTAATGCAGAGTGAAGTAAGTCAGAAAGAGAAAAACAAATACCGTATGCGAACACATATATATGGAATCTAAAAAAAAAAATAAATGGTACTGATGAACCTAGTGGCAGGACAGGAATAAAGACACAGACATAGAGGATGGACTTGAGGACACCGTGGAGGGGGAGGAAGCTGGGGCGAAGTGAGAGTAGCATCGGCATATATACACTACCTAATGTAAAACAGTTACCTAGTGGGAAGCAGCCACATAGCACAGGGAGATCAGCTCCGTGCTTTGCGATGCCCTAGAGGGGTGGGATAGGGAGGGTGGGAGGGAGGCTCAAGAGGGAGGGGATATGGGGACATATGTATGCATATGGCTGATTCACTTTGTTGTACAACAGAAACTAACACAGTATTGTGAAGCAATTATACTCCAATAAAGATCTATTAAAAAACAAACCCACTGCTCAAGACAGCAAAAGCAAACAAGTAACTATACCAGAGTGGTAACCACTGTCCTGAATTCAATGTTTATTATTGTTATGTATTGATATTAGTTTATACCTTTCTATGTATATATGTTCATGTTCACACATCGGTAGTACACTCTGGGCATGTTGTCTGGTTATCTATTGCTTTATAACAAATTACCCCAAAACTGAATGTTAAAATAACAATCATTTCATTATGTCTTATAATAGCTCACCTTCTTAGAGGGTGATCAGGACAAGCTTGAAAGATAAATATTCACCAGTCAGACCAGGTGGCAGTGGTTTCACCTGCAGATATATCAGCTTGAGCAAGGAACTGTCATGGGAAAAGAAAGAAGGAACTCACTTTCTGAGTGTTTAGACCTGAAGACAGACCTCAAGAAGATTGGGGGTGTGGAGAAATGGCACTGGGCTGGGGGGAAGTGTTTGAGGTGAGGTGCAGCTTTAACAGTCAAAATACGACGATGAAACTACACTGGTGGCAGTGAATCCAAGGATTAAGTAGGTTACAACAGGGACAATTAATTCTAAGGGTATCATCAAGGTGGAGTATTTTGCCTGCCAACTAGCCAACTAGTTTTGGGGAGTTTGGAATTAAGCTTGGGTGTGAGATAGAAAGAAAGATTTCGCTGCTCTCCAGTTACAAATACAATATGTTGATTTTAACAAGGCCAAAGTGGATATTGTCTTAATCTTAAAAGAGGCTAAGATGTGTAGTTCCTTCTGTGAAACATGGTTTTCCCACTGACTTCAAAGGCATTCCTGAGGGCGGGAGTAATGCGGGGGGCTGTAATGCAGGGGGCTGTTAGGTGTGTCTGGATGGGCTGTCTGGGGTGGATATCATTCACTGCCCTGTTCTCAGAGGAGTTGAAAGCACATGGCAGTGTTTGCTTCAAGCTTCTAGCACACTTTCGGTATCCTAGTGGCTACATTCACTCCCTCATCGTTATTTTTGAAAAGGTGTTATTGAATATAGTATAGTTCCTTAAGAGTTCTCGCCAGTGTTCATTGCAGTACGCAGGCCTCTCACTGCTGTGGCCTCTCCCGTTGCAGAGCACAGGCTCCGGACGGGCAGGCTCAGTGGCCATGGTTCACGGCCCAGCCGCTCCGCGGCATGTGGGATCTTCCCGGACCGGGGCACGAACCCGTGTCCCCTGCATCGGCAGGCGGACTCTCAACCACTGCGCCACCAGAGAAGCCCTCGCCAGTGTTCTTTTGTATGCTGATCTTAATTTAAAAACCAATCACTATCTACTTCTCAAAATGTTCTCAAGCAAGTTCAGTTCATGAATTGGGATTTTTGTTACTCCCACTACTAGACTATTTTAGTGACCACAAGACACCCTTGGATTCCATAGAAGTCGGTCAGCAAGTAATGTTTCCATTGCATCAAGGAGAGTGCTTGTCATGGTGCTCATGGGTACACTTGTGCAGGACTTTTCTTAAAATAAATTTATTTATTTACGTATTTATGTATATTTTTGGCTGTGTTGGGTCTTCATTGCTGCGCGTGGGCTTTCTCTAGTTGCGGTGAGCAGGGGCTACTCTTCGTTGTGGTGCACGGGCTTCTCATTGCAGTGGCTTCTCTTGTTGTGGAGCACGGGCTCTAGGCGCATGGGCTTCAGTAGTTGTGGCTCGTGGGCTCTAGAGTGCAGGCTCAGTAGTTGTGGTGCACGGGCTTAGTTGCTCCGTGGCATGTGGGATCTTCCCAGACCAGGGCTTGAACCCGTGTCCCCTGCATTGGCAGGCGGATTCTTAACCACTGCACCACCAGGGAAGTCTCTTGGGTTGGACTTTGAGTGATGTTTACCTCCACTCCAGCTACCTGAAACAGCTTCCTGGATATCCAGAAGCTGTTTCTAGCTACTTAGTGGTCAGCATAAATGGTTCTTATGATTATAACGTTTCCAGCATCTAGTCCCTAGACCATGTGTTATCCGGAGCTAGACAGTTAAGAAAATAGACTCTGGAGGCAGACAGAGCTGCATTTAGATCTCAACTCCTCAATTTACTAATCATGTGGGCTTGAACAAATTATGCCACCTTTTAAAGCCCCAGTTTCTTGTTCTGTAAAAGGCTGATGGTACCAATAATGCTTGCCTCATAGAGGTATTTTATAGATTAAATGAAATTATGAACAGGTATTATCATTTTTAATTATGCTCTCGTTCTTCAGTTTCTTCTTAGACTTGATTGGAGTAATAATCATGATGGTTATCATTTATTGCCATGTGCCAGCCCCTGGGCTAAATACTTTATCTATATTATCTGTAATCATGAAAAAATGCTAGGAAGAGACCTTTACTTTACAGCAGAGGAAACTGAGGATCGAAGAGGTTACTTAACTTTCTCAGGGTCATAAAACCAAGTGGCATAGCTGGGGTTTGAACTCCAGAGTTGGTGTTCTTTTCACTAAGTGACACTGATGCTCATGTACCCAGTTCAGATAATTACATCTGAGGATGAATATGGATTGGAAGGGTCATTATTTCCCTCTCACATTCATGAGGGACAGCTGTCCCTTGCTTCAGAGAACAATGGACACCTAATATTAAGCAGCAAGCTGGATGGAAACCCATCTGCCCACAGTGTTCCATATGGAGCAAGTGCCTTTCAAGATGTCCACAATTTTCAACATGAGTTCAGCACGGCTGTGTCAGAGAGGCGTGCACCCACGTCCGGGGTGCTACTAGTATTAGCCTCAAGGAACCCTTGATGTTCATGATTTGATCTCCTTTATAAGATGTAATTCAATGACCCTGGCATATCAGCTTTGTATATAAATAAAATTTCCCTGCCAATCAATAATTCAGAGTCCCTCTTCTTTTTTTTTTTTTTGCGGTACGCGGGCCTCTCACCGTTGTGGCCTCCCCCGTTGCGCAGCACAGGCTCCGGACGAGCAGGCTCAGCTGCCATGGCTCACGGGCCCAGTCGCTTTGCGGCATGTGGGATCCTCCCGGACCGGGGCACGAACCCGTGTCCCCTGCATTGGCAGGCGGACTCTCAACCACTGCGCCACCCGGGAAGCCCCAGAGTCCCTCTTCTTGTTCACAGCTAATCCAGCAAGAACTTTGATTTCCCTCCTTCCTTGCAAAAAAATTTCCTCTTTGGCCCCTCCCTCAAAATGGTAATCCCAAAGAAAGCCAAAGCCAATGTGGCAAATCGGTTTGTTAGCCACAGTCACTGTACAACTTCTGGGATCAATCAGTGGCCACTGCCCCCGAGGTCAATGAAAGGAGCCTGCAAAGTCCACCAAGAGATGCCTATGATTGGATTAAGCTCACTAGTGCTCCCAATGCTGCCAGGGAATTTCCCAGCTTTGTTCTTCTTTTTGTCTACTGGCCCCTGAAGCAGTCCTGCCTGTGCCCAGATCTGGTCTCACATAGCCTTCTGGAAATGGCTCATTCATCTTCTGTCAACCATTCTTGGACAAAAAAGCACATCTCTTCACACAAAGGAGCAATGGTATGCAAACATGGTGGTTACCTTAAATTATACTTCCAGTAAACACATCACTGAAAGCTTAAGGTCTACAAAGATGCAGTTTGCCCCTAACACAACCTTTTTCATCCTCAGAGAGCATTTTATCTTTTAGCCACAGCAATATTCAACGTCTTTTCTATGGTGGTCACTGTTTTATATTTGTTTACCTGTTCCCCTACTCTCACCCTGCCCTATCCATCTGATGCCCCTAAATCAAGGTAATAGTTTCCATTAATAGATACTCAAATCTCTAGCTCTTACAGGGGAGAAGATTCCTTCTATATTACACCATTTCCATGAAGGTGAAAAAGATCCTAGGGTTTGTTCCAGTCACATCTCATATCCCCAGTACCCTGTGCTTTCCTTCCCTAGAAGACTCAGAAAGAAAGTCTCTCTGAGGTAGGCTCCATCATATTTTGGACTACCTCCTTAATTTCTGCCACAAAGATGATGCTCATGGTTTGCCTTGTACCCACCCTACCCCAGCTCTGGAACTAGCCGTTTCTCCAATGACTCCACTTCTTTTTAGAAGGGAATAGTATTAGAGATCAAGAGTGGGCACTAGGTATGATCATTACTACCCGGGTGTCTTTGCTTAGGCCTTTTCTGTGGACAGAGCTAGGAAATATATGCATGTATATACACATCTGTACATATGCAACACATATACGTGAATGTTTACACTTGCATACACACACATATTCATACATATTTTAGAAACCTTTGGTCAGTATCAATACCTCCAATTTAGTCCATCCCATATAGTTTATCTTACCTCCCCCTTTTGTTATTTGTATGTCCCTTCTTTCCCATCAAGAACGCTGGCTCTCAACAATAAAACACACTTACTCATTTGTTTACTTCTATAAAACGTTGAAAATAGGTTCAGAATTGCTTTGCCCATACCTCTACAAAAACAAGCCTACTAAAAAGAGTTCAGGACTTGTTTGCTGTTCTCCCTCCACCCTGACCAGGACCAAGAAATATTTGTAGTTCAATACTATGTTTGTAGGTTACTTGGATTAGTTGGCTTTCTTTTCTTCCCTCTTCAGTTTGGTTCTGTTATTCATTTAAATACTGTTAACATTTATTTGGTTTGCTTTCAGTTTTAGTACCCCCTTCCCTTTCTTGTTGATTTAATTTTATTTTTTTATCATGTAGAACATGTTTCCAAAAGTCAACACGACATAAAAAGGTGTACTGTGTTCTGTGTTACTTCTATCTTATTCCCCCCACTCCCAACTCCTTGGAGGCCACGAACTTTACTATTTAACCTCGCCGAGTTTCTTTTTGGATAGGCAAGTAGATATTGTATGTTTCCTTATTCCTCTCACACAAAAGGTAGGCTCTACATAGGCTCTTTTGCAGTTTGGCTTTTTCACTTAGGAATGTCTCTTGGAAATCACTGTATATCAGTTCATAGAGATCTTCCTCTTCTTTCTTTACAGTTAAAAAGTGCTCATCATGAGAAATTATCATAGTTTATTTAACCAATCACCTACACTTGGATATTTAGATAGTTTCCAATATTTTGCAACTGCAAATAATGCTGCAGTGAATAACCTTATGCAAAAAAAATTTTTTTTGATTATTGGAGTTGTATCTTCAGGGTTAATGCCCAGAAGTGAGATTGGCATGTCGAAGTGTAAATGGGAATGAAATTTGTTGGATGTTGCCAAGTTCTTCTCCATAGGGGTTATACCATTTTGCATTCCCAGCGAGAATGCAATGTAGGAGAGTGACTGCATTCCCCCATATCCTTGCCAACAGAGTGCAATCGTAAGCTTTTGAATTTTTGCCAACCTGACGGGTGAGAAATGGTGTCTCAGTGTTGTTTTAATTTGCATTTCTCTTATTATGAGTAAAACTGAACCTTTTTTTATGTTTAAGGTCCACTTTGATAATTCTTTTTGGTGAATTGCCTGTGGATGTCTTTGCCCAATTATTAATAGGATTTAAAAAATTTTTAAGTTGTTTATTTGGTAGAAATAGCTTTTAATACAATTTACATTAACTGAAAGCAGAATCCTAAAGACCTGGCTTTGGATAAGCTATGGATTCTGCCCTCCAGGAATTCACAGTCTATAAGCTGGGCTTCCCTGGTGGTGCAGTGGTTGAGAGTCTGCCTGCTGATGCAGGGGACGTGGGTTCGTGTCCCGGTCTGGGAAGATCCCACATGCCGCGGAGCGGCTAGGCCCGTGAGCCATGGCCGCTGAGCCTGCGCGTCCGGAGCCTGTGCTCCACAACGGGAGAGGCTACAACAGTGAGAGGCCCGCGTACCGAAAAAAATGAACAAAGACAAAAAACCACAGTCTATAAGCTGAACACTATTAGGGTGGATATGAGCATAATATCTGGACCCAGATTGCCTGCCTTCAAATGCCAGTCCTGCCACTTAGGCAAGTTTTTCGCCACTTGGTGCCTCAGTTTCTCTATCTGTAGGATGAGAATAGCATTAGCATTTACCGTTTAGGATTACTGTTAGGATTAAATGACTTACCATATGTAAAGTACTTTAAGCAGTAAACATTCCATAAATGTTGGCTATTTTAGAGCCAAGAAAATGCTCTCAATATGTTGATTTGATCCCATAAGAATCCTGTTATATAGTTAGTTATAAAAATGAGGACCTGGAAATTTAGAAACATTAGGTGAATCAGTGGTAGAATCAGGTTGTAACCCATTCATTCATTCGTTTATTCATTCATTTATTCCACAACTATTTTTTGCGACCCTGTTATGTATAGGCACTGGCTTAGGTGCTGGAGATATAGCCTGAACAAGACAGATATTTGAGCTCTTGGATGCTCACTTTTTTGTGGTGGGGCGGCCTGTGTGGGTGTGGAAAGAAACAAAAACCAAGGAAACCAATTTTGTCTGTCTTGTTTGTCCTTGTCTGTTCAGCACACACAACAGTGTCAAAATTCATTTGTTAAATGAAAGAGTAAAGGAATAAATGACAGAGTAGTGAAAAATGAGGCTTGATGCATAGGTAGGGCCCAAATCATGAAAGGTCTTGTCAACTATTTTGAAGAGCTTGGACTTTATCCTGAGCAGAGAAATCATATGAATAGATTTGCATCTAAGAAAACTCAAGCCAGTCTGTGTGGAGGACCCACAGGAGAAGGGGGAACAGCAGGGAGGTTGTTGTAATAAGTCCAGTGGGAGATAATGGGGTCTGAATCAAGAGGGAAGCTGAGGGAATGGAGAGGAGGTGAGCTGGAGGGAAATTTAGAAGTCAGAATTGACTTCACTGGGACTTGATGGGTGTAGAGGGAGGGAGAAGTCTGCAGTAACACTGAGGTTTCACTGTGATAAGAAATTGAAGAGGGATGGCTGACGGGGGAAAATGGAGGAAGGCCTTTTAAACATAGGGATTTGAGGTGACCATGGGACAACGCTCAATCTCTTGACTGTATTTGCGTTTGGCTTCTTTACACTCCTTGGAGTCAGGAGATTTGGACCTGTCAGGGCACTGTAGTAGCATATGGGATGAACCGTCTGAGAGTGGAACGGACGCGGGTTAGGAGGTCACTTGACTAGTAGTGCAGCCTTAACCCTCTGGGGGTCCCTAATGGGGTGTGCTCAGGGCGAAGTTAACTGCTAACTTGTAACTGGAAGTTTATTCTTTGATGGCAAAAATACTCATCTTTGCATCTTGTCTCACACCTTAGATGATACCCTGCATAAAGCAGACTGTGGCAATATTAAATAGATGCCTCATAGGGAGATTATGAAAGGAAATCCATCATCAAGCAGGGCTTATGGCTTGGGGCTTAGGTTGTCCCGGGGCATCAAACCAGGATGCAGGGACTTAGGAAGTCCGGGAGGAGCTCCAAATCCCTTTCCATGAATACAGAAAACAGATGAATAAACAGCCCCCCAAACCCCTCTAGAATGGCACCTTGCAAGCTTTGGTGACACACAGTGCTTTTCCAGAGGTCATGCTGGATGAAAGTCTGTGAGAAGACCTGCACAAGGCAGCGATTTGGACACCTGGACACATGCCTTTACCAGAGAGAAGGAATTTCTAGTGCAGCTGGTGATAATGGAAAAAATCCAAAAGAATAGGGGCCATGTTTCACAGAAGCTTCCACAGGCAGATATTTATTTTTAAAAGTGACCTGAACTTTCTATAGGATGTCACTGGATCCCCACAAGAAGGTTCATCACAGTTAGGAAAGGACCAGCTACAATTCATTTTCTGATTAGAGTGCTTTCTGGTTTGAACCTGTAAGGGGCTAGGAGCAGCAGAGGAAGGGTATGCACAGTAAGAAGACAGGAGGAGGGCCTCATAAGTAGAAGGAAGCTATGCCAAACAAAGCATAGGATGGTCTCTAGATGGGAAACAATATTAGAGACCTGTGCAAAGAAAGATCAAAAGGAAAAGCAGGGCACCAGCAATAGCTTGGGAGTGCGGGGCGGGGGGGAGCGAAGGAGGCAGGGGGGAGAATAGCAGAGGAGGAGGTAAAAAGGAGAGAAGGAAAGGAGCATGAAAGCAACCTCACGTGCAGTGCACGAGTCAACGATTATGGAGAAGAGCTGCAAAGAGAATTGGGTTACTCGATTGGGAAGGAGGGACTTGGTTCTCTGGAGAGCCCTTCGGCTTTTACACAGACCCGCTCAGCGCTAAGGGGGTGTGGTCCTGGGCTTACGGCGGTAGGAGTGTGAGACGATTGCGGTGGAGGCGCCGCCCAATTTCTCCCCAAGGTGGAAGCCTGGGAAAACCGAGCGGCAGGCTGCAAGGCAAGCAGGGCGGAGGCGGAGCGAGGGCGCCGAGGGGCGGGACGAGGGAGGGCGTGGGGAGGAAAAGGAGGCCCTGGTGCAGGCGGCACTAGGACCCGCCGGCGCCCCGCCGGCTCCCGGGAGGTTGATAAAGCGGCGGCGGCGTTTGACGTCAGTGGGGAGTTAATTTTAAATCGGTACAAGATGGCGGAGGGGGACGAGGCAGCGCGGAGGCAGCAGTCGCACGAGGGGCTGCGGCGCCGGAGGCGAACCAGCGACCCAAACACCGGGGTTAACCACGTCTCGTCCACAACCCTCCTAGGTACGGGCCGGCGAGGTGTAGGCTGCAGGGCCCGGGTGGGGAGAGGGCGCGGGCCGCTCGGGCTCGCTGGCACCGGCCGCAGGCTGTGGGGTCGTCGTCCGCCGCTGGGTCGGCTCTCCTCCAGCCGCCGCGTCTGGCCGCCGCGCCTAGCCCCCGCCGCGCCCCCGAGCTCCCGCGGCGCGCGGCCTGAAAGGGCGGTCCTCCGGCCGCGGCTCCCGCAGCTGTCGGGTGCACGGGCGGCGCGCGCGTCTGCGCCCGGCCCGGCCCCCTGCCTTCCCGCCCGCCGCGTGGCTGTAGCGGCGTCCTCCCCCCCAGAGGGGGCGGCCTGGAGCAGGGGTCGCAGACCCGGGGCGCGGGGAGGTTGGCGGCGGCGCGGGGAGGTCCTAGGGAGCTCCGGGCGACCTGTCACCCGGCCGGCACTCGCTGTTCTCTGTCCTTCGCGCGGAAAGGGAGGAAGGGTTAACCAGGTCGTGATGGGCCCAGCAGAGGAGGAGGACGCGCAGCTCGCGGGGGGAGGAGACACCTCGCTGCCAGGTTGGAAGGTTCTCCAGACACCCTTCCAGGAGGGAACCGCGGTCCGCAGGCCAGGGTTGTGTCCGGGGGCTCGGATTCCGGGGACCCTCGGTTGCCGAACCCATTCATGCGGATAGCGCGTGTTTAGGATGCAAGTTCAGATTTAATTGTCAAAACTGGGGTTATGAGCTGTTTACTAATATTGAGATCACAGTAAGGCCCGATCGGACTGAAAGTGTCGGTGGTGTGAAGTCACCTGATCCTTCGCTCCCCGGTTTTGCTGAATGTGAGCTCCTACTGTACGTGTACAAGGAGCGCCCCTGCCCCCTGGAAGACGCATTTGCCTTGGCGGCGGAGTGTTGTGTGTCCCTCTCACTCACAACGCCCTATTTTTAGGAGTTTAGCATTTGATCCTTCACTGTGGTGTGAATTGAACGCCTGAAATCCTGATTGAGAATTTTGATGTTACTTAAAGACATAAAGTTTTTCCAAGGCTTATAAATAGTAAAAGCCTACGGTTAGGTAAGTATGGCCATGGCATAGATAAGAGTTTATTAACTATACTAAGTGTGAACTGTGTTTTTCAAATTTCTCTCCACAATCTGATAAAGGTTTTGTGAGGTAAAATGTAAAACATTTTGATAAAAGACTCACTTTAAAAGAAAAGTTTATGTGAAATGTACTTCGTCATTCATGGTAGACCTTGGACGTGTGGAACGTATGTCAGAGGTGATGACAAACTGTAAGTTTTGCTAAGGGAAAAAGAACAGGAAATAAAGCTGATTTTATTATTGCTTGCCAACCAAAGCACTTGACAGAACTGTTTACACAGAAGAAAATGCTGCCAGAGGAGAGAGGTTTGCCTTAGACCTATTCTGGTTGGAATTCTCAAGTAATAAGTTGTTCTGGAATGCTGATGGATTGGTTAATTTAGCTCTTTTGGACCCTGGAGAGGGAGGGTTGTGCGTATTTATTTACTTATCTACTTATGCCGTTTTAGATGTAGTTTCAAAGCGTTTTACGTGTTTGCCTTATTAGGAAAAGCATTGCTTTATGACTCAGGGTTATGAACATCGTTTTTAGGCTGTGGCACAGTGAGAAGAGATGCTATTCTTTTTTTTTTTTAATTAATTAATTTATTGGCCGAGTTGGGTCTTTGTTGCTGCGTGTGGGCTTTCTCTAGTTGCGGCGAGGGGGGCTACTCTTCATTGTGGTGGTGGACTTCTCATTGCGGTGGCTTCTCTCGTTGTGGAGCACGAGCTCTAGAGCGCAGCCTCAGTAGTTGTGGCGCACAGGCTTAGTTGGTCTGCGGCATGTGGGATCGTCCCGGACCAGGACTCAAACCCATGTCCCCTGCATTGGCAAGCAGATTCTTAACTACTGAGCCACCGGGGAAGCCCCGAGATGCTATTCTTAAGACTTGATAAATAGGGGTCATCATTTATTAAATGCTTCGTCTGCTACTCACAGGTTTTTGTCTTTGTGTGTGTGTGTGGAGTTAGTCCTTCACTTGATAGCCATTCCTATCAAACGACTGCCTAAAATAGTCCCTCTCCCTGCTCATTTGCTCTGAGTCACCCATTAATACATTAAAAACCAAGTGAACTTTTTGAGATTTGTGTTTAAAGTAAGAGCAAACAGGCTGTGAATGAGTAGGGACTCATCTGATTTTGGCTGTAGAAACTCTTTGTCTCCCTCTGCTTTCTGGATAAAGTCATAAGAGTTGAGTTGGGGTGAGTCAGGTGCCACTCTAGTAGTTTAGTCTTAGGAAGATGCTTTGTGTCTCTTAAAGAGAAGTGCTTACGCTTTCTAGGGTTACATTGTAAGACCTTTATAAAGCACTTATGAACTCTTCTGTTCTAATGACTTTGTCGGATGCTAAGAATCTGTGGATGTGATTAAGTATTTAGTAAAGTGTTTTGAAATCCTTTGAAATTCTTTATTTGGGGAAGAAAGAGGTTCCTTACAGTAAAGCGGTACTTATTATAGGGCAAATAAACCATGAGTTAAAATGAGATTCTGGCCTTAAGTCCAAGGCACCTATTTTCGGATTCATTTTTAGTTTACCTCTGTGTTTTAACTTTAGGATAAAGTTTTTGAGTATTCACAAGTGAAAGTAACTTTCTTGAAATTGTTAGACTGTTTCCAAAATTGTGTCTTTTCCATTCATCTGCTATTAAGCAGCTGCTAAGAGTATACCTGGAGGACTGTCATGTAGTTTGATGCTGGAGTTCAAGACATATTTAAAATTGTGAGACCTAGTAGTAAGATACATTTTAAAACGTTGTTTATGCTCAATTGGAAGACCTTTTTGACACACAGGATTGTAAGCAAAACTGTTTGGCAGGCTGTCAAAGAGCCAGAAATGTAAGGGATGGGAATAGAAGTTAAACTTTTTTGTAATAGTGATTTATAGCTTTACAGAAGGAGTTTTTTCCGGAGTGGGTGCAGGGAAACAGTTTTTCTTTTTTTCTTTTTTTTTTTTTAAGTGTAAACATACTCTGATTGTCTAGCCATTTTATGGCTGTATTGTTTACTCTTTTGGGTATTATTTAACTTAAGGAAGAGAGATGTGAATATAGAATAACTAAACTTGATCCCCCAATTAATTCATTACTCATGTAAGTTTCTTCCTATCCTTTACTCTTTTTCACCACCCATAATACAGAAGAACTATTGAGGGTTTTCTTCATAGCTTTAAAAGTGGATATCCAGAAAAAAAGACCAACCTGAAAATATGTCAGTAGGATAATACTTGATACTTTATAAAGCACTTTAAACACCTTGCTTTGATTTTATTCTTAAAACCTTCCTGTGAGGGAATTAAGTTATTCCCATTGAAGGGAGTGATTGTGACTGGTCTACAGTCACAGAAACTACTCAGAGGTACTCTTACTGCTCCTCACCAGACTTGGAGGAGGGTAGGGGCCTTTCTTCATTGCAAATTATTACATATCATTAGAGATGACTGGGTAAAACTTTGTTGAATGAAGTCTGAAATCATACTAATGAGAAGATGGGACAGTTAAAAAGTAAAGATAGGGCAGGTCACTAAGTGGAGTGGGAAATTTTAAAGTAGGAAGGCAAAAGATGGATACTGTAGAAAGAAGTAGAAGAATTAATAAAGGAGGCTTTGGGGTTAATCTGGGCAATACAAGTAGAATCTAGGGGATTCCCTTGCTAAGGTACCAGTTTAATAAAATTCTTTGTATAACTTGTATTTCTGTGATTGGCATCAAAATAAGCAGTAACTAATAACTTGGGGAAATGTGTAACTGACGTTATTTATCTAGGCTCTGTAGCACATTTTACCTGCTTATTGTGTAATACTCTGATTGTGGGGGTAGTGTTTCTTTAATCACAGGGAATCAAGATCGTGTAGTGGAAAAAGAATGAGGAATCAAAAGCTGAGTGACTTGGTTTAAACTCTTTGAGCTTGAAGCCCCTCACATACAGTAGTGATGATAATCCCATAAGGGCTGTAGGGGGAACAAATGAGGTGATAGGGTACAAGTGTTTTGTAAATTGTAAGACACAGTAATATGTATGTAAGAAGTGCCAGTTTGACTACTTGTTCTATTATATATGTGTATATTTGCAATCAGAAAGTCTCTTCTAATTTTTTTTCCCTATAATGTGGACAAAGGTTTAATGTGGGTGAGGATGGTGGGTAAATTTTTAACTTTATCTGTAAAATGCTGATAACGTGTTCATGATTAGAGTTATTGTATTAAATGTGATTAAAATGCTTAACCCAATGGCAAACATTCTATTTGATGGTACTTATTACTATAATATGTGGTTATTTAAGAGATTTTGAACTAAACATTTAATTTTTAAAATAAGTGATTTAAAAGGTCTCTGTTCAGTTTTTTTTTTTTTTTTTTTTTAAGAAGATGTTGGGGGTAGGAGTTTATTAATTAATTATTTTTTGCTGTGTTGGGTCTTAGTTTCTGTGCGAGGGCTTTCTCTAGTTGTGGCAAGTGGGGGCCACTCTTCATCGCGGTGCGGGGACCTCTCACTATCGCGGCCTCTCTTGTTGCGGAGCACAGGCTCCAGACGTGCAGGCTCAGTAGTTGTGGCTCACAGGCCTAGCTGCTCCGCGGCATGTGGGATCCTCCCAGACCAGGGCTCGAACCCGTGTCCCCTGCATTAGCAGGCAGATTCTCAACCACTGCGCCACCAGGGAAGCCCGTTTTTTTCAGTTTTTATACGATAAAAACAAGCATTCATGCTTGTCAGCTATCTTTATTTTAATAAACTTTCATTTTAGAGAATCATTTAATCATGTGGCAAAATAGTCTTTCAGTTACAGGATTCAATGTGAATTAATTTCTTAGTTAAGGTCATGGCAGTTTTCCAGTAGAGCACATTGGGTTTTCAAACAGTAAAGGTACAAAATCTAATTTACGTCTCTTATGCACAAGAATGCCTAAAAAAGTGATTGACTTGAAACCACACTAATCGTGAATCCCATAAAAAGCTTTTTTTCCCCTTCATGTAATAGTCATTTATAGAAGAGTCATGGGTAGTGATAAGAACGTACTTATTTTAACTAAAGACTTAATTTTGAGTACTGTAAACTTCCTATGGCCTTCAGAATGGAATAACATTTTTTCCTTCCTGATGGTTAATATCTACCCTAGCAAGCTTGTAGGTCTTTTTTTGGGTTATTAAATAGATAATAATCTATGAAGGCACTTTAGAAACTTTAAAGCCTTCTACAAAGAAACTCTGTAAAGGGGGTGAAATTGGCACATTCAGCGAGCTGCTCTTTTTGTATTTGAATGAATGGGTTTATGAGATATTAAAAGCTGGATTAAGTTCACTTTTATTGAAATGGTGGGGGGGGGAAGTTGAATTTTGAATGATAAGTTGGAGAGAAATTTTGACACGAAAATCACCCCTCTTCTTAGTTTTTTTGACAAAAACAGTTATTAATCATCAGAAAATGCTGTTTTATAGCCCTTTAATTTTAAGATAGATTTGACAATGTGAGCAGGCTATGTGGAATTTTTGTTTAGAGTCAAGAAGCTTTTTATTGCATACACTTGGATATTGTTTCTCAAAAAATTCTGAAGTAGGCTAAAAGTTCTTGTGAAGGTTGAGCAATGTACCAGATAACAAATGTCTTACAACTGGATATTAAGACAGAAATTTACTGCCTTTTAAGTTACAGCTAAACTTGTGATTTAACAGGACTTGTGATCACAGCTCTTAACCTAATTGAGTAATACGGTAATTTATGCTTTGTTATAAAAGTTTAAAATTTAATTCGAAAAGCAGTAAATCTTTGTAGACACTTTGGAAAATACAAATAAAGGAAAAAAGAAGAGAGTAGAAATCATACCAACTAGTGGTAACCACTGCTAACATTTTAGTATACATCCTTTTTAAAATGCATAGTTTAATTTTTCCTAGATTAGGATCTTACTGTAATTTTGTAATTTACTTTTTCATTTCATATTGTATTTCTCTATATGATTAAATCTCTACAACATGATTTTTTAAATGGCATTATTCTACTACTTAACTAATCTTCCTTTTGGTTATGGAATTGTTTCTCGTGAATAATGCTAGCTAAGCATCTTTATAGATAAACCTTGACCTATAGGGTAAGGCCTTAAAAGTAGATTTCTGGGTCAGATGGCCTGTACATTTTCAAAATTGAAGACACGCATCAGCAAATCCATTCAAAAAGGTTGTATCCATTTATTCTGTCTCCATTAAGGTTAGATTTGTGCTTGTTCACAAGTGGGTGTTAATTAAAAATAAATGCCAACACATAGGAAAAATGGGGATCTCACTGTTTGTTTCATTTGCATTTCTTCAATTACAGTTGATGTTGAAATTTTAATATGGTAATTGAACGTGAATTCTTTTTTAAATTGCATTTTTGTATTCTTTGACCAGCTCTCAGTGTTTCTTTTATCTTTGTGAAAACTCTTGTATACAAGAAATTTTTTTTTATGTCTGTTTTTTAACAAACATATGAATAGTATGTTTTAAAAATGGTATATTTATTATTATATTTATTATTTGTATATTATTATTTTAAAAATAGTATACTAGTATATAAAAAATAGAATAGTTTGTTTTAAAAAATATTTAAAATGGTTCCATATGGGTGTTTTTCTTAAATAAATTGGCAACTCTCAACTTATTAACTTAGTGCTAGTCTCTTTTGAGTATTTAGGTATGCTGTTGGGAGTTTCTTTTCTCTTTTTCTGTTTTTATTGTTTTAAATTCTTTGTGAGATGTTGAATATTTATTCCTGTCTCTTTATAATGCCAGAGTATGGGCATCTGCTTCAGTGCCCAGTAGCGTGGTAGAAGTTTCCAAGCTGAGGAGCTGGGTTCAAATCACCACCACCACCAAGCTTTGGCTTCCTTAACAAAAAAATCTACTTTAGAAATTTAAGGTTAAAAGATAATGTCTTAAAACACCTGACGTGTATTGAGCGTACAAAGGAAGTTATTCCTTCTCAAGGGTAAAGGAGAACGTGAAGGGGCTGAGATTAGTTTTCTTTTGGGAGTAAAGAGATGGAGTAGGACAGGCAGATGGAGGACCATACTTGGACAAAGAACTACCTTTTTTGTCCCCTTGATGTTATGTTGCTGTATTGAGCACCTACCTTGTAAAAGGGCTTCTCTGTTGCTTGTAATTAATACCTACATAGAAAAGTGTAGAACAGATCCCTGTTTCTAAGCTTTTATGTAGATGGGAGATCAGATAGACCTTATGCATATTTGTGAGTAAAGTTTATCATTAAGTTTATAATTTCAGAAGTAGAAAGTAATGTGTGTTAATATTGTTGAGCAAGACTTCATGGGGGAGGTTGGGCTTATCAATCCTTGAAGAATGGGTGGGTCTTAGCAGAGTTGTAGGATATACCACTTGTTTGAAGATAGAAAGATAGGCAGTATGTTGGGAAGCTTTAGTTAAAGCCCTTGTTCCTGCTTTCTAAGAATATTTCTAAAAGGGATGCTTAAAAAGTATTTGAAAGCAATTAGATGAAACAATTGAAAAATCAAATGTGTTAGAGCATGTTTACTAAAAAAAGGAATATGAGTTTTCCTGTAGCCAAGTAGAGCAAAGAATTGATTTAAATAACTGAATAATTCCTAGAAAAACTGAATAGTCCCCCAAATGTGACTAAAAACGGTAAAGATGTGTGTTCCCTGCCCCTATTTTTGAGCATGTGTATTTCTCCGCCACAAGGAATCCTGACACGTACTCTAAAATTGCCAAACTTAGGAAAGGACAAAAGGAGAGTATAGTGAGAACCTCTGACTCTCTTATCCCATTTGTTTTTTTCAAATTAGTCACATTTTATCTAGCTGGAAGGATGTTTATTTGTCTCTTTTTGGCACTATTTCTTTTTTACAACTGCTCTCTTAGTAGAATTTTGCCTGTATTGAGCCAAGGTTGGGATTTGAGTATATGCTCTACTTTTCTTTCCTTTTTTTTAAACTGTAGCTGTAACAAGTCATTTGAGGTTGAGAACTGGAGTAAAGTGGAACTTAGTGTCTTATTTCCAGAGTCTTGGCAGATACCTATTTGAGATTTGTCATGAAAATGCTATTCTAAATTTAAACTTGTATGTATTTTTTAAAAAAATAACTCCTTTGTTAACTGGTTATCCCAAATTTCAATAGCTCTTCTATGAGTTTAATATCTTTTAACTTACTACAGAGTTAATTTGGGGGCCACAAAGAGAATGGTTAAACTATTTGCCTAAATCGAGGCAACGTATGTACTCTGGTTTTGTTGGATTCCCGATTGCTGTGTTACAAAACCTTGGAGTCAGTACCAACAATACTTTTGGAAGTGGAAATTTAGTACATTGTCGCTTTATAAAGGCCTATAGAAAATAGAATGTATACGGAATAATTTAGTGTTATCTGTTGCCTACTCCAAAGAAGGATGTTGAAGAACTAGCTAGCTCTTGCATGCATCGCTTTCTATTTTTACTGTCACATCTTGACTTTGGGCTTTTCACCTTACATTCAGGCTCTTCCATTTGCCTTATATCTGATTTCCCTGTTTTTAGACTCTCATTATACTTCTTACTCACTCATCACTTTCAGTTTATCTCTGCAGCACAGCTTTGATCCTATCACTCTGCTTCAGAATTTTCCATGGCTCTCCTCAGGATAATGCCTAGCATTCTTAGCCTAAACTTTTAAGGTTAGCTTAATCTGAGTCTCATGGATACAGCCTTCTCCAGGGTGTCTTCACTGATAATCCTAGTTTAAATAATCCAGTATAGCTCTTTTTCTTTGTACTGTCCTTTTATACTTGTTTGTGTCAGAACTTTGAGAGTAAGGACTATTAGTAGCAAATTGTACTACTTTAGTATCTAGCATAGTGCCTTGCTCTCTGATTACTAGTTTGAAGTAGGTACGGTGGGGAACCTTCCTCAATTCATGACACATTGTATAGGTGTACTGAGCCTTGTTGGAATCAGTGAATATGAAACAATGAGTTGCACATTTATTTACATATATATGCATATCTTACTAAATATGGGAAAGTATAATTTTATTGCATCTTATGTTTTAAAAGTCTGCAGTTTTAAAACCTGCCCTTCTACATAGCTTATGAAGAAAAAATGGTTTCCCAAATATTGGGGGACTGTATAAATGATTTGCTGACTATAAATCATTAAGTTTTGACAAGGAGATTTTTGGAAAAAATAAAGAGAAAAATAGCTGTTGCCAAGATTGGTTATAAAGATGTGAAATAAACTTCTCTGCTTTTAAACAAACTGTATTTTTGTTAACTTTTTTAAGCTTTCTAAAAATCTTGAGCACATAAGAATTCACTTCTGAGTTTGTTTAACGAACGTGCATAGTTGGAAAATGATGAATCTGACAATTACAAAGACCTGGGTGTACGTCGTGATCTGATTACTTACAAAATGTTAAATTTTGTTTAAGCAGACTGCTTAATCTAAACCTCAGTGTCCTTCTTTATACAAATAAGGAAACTCTTAGCTAATCCCACAAAGTGATTTTGAGGATTATATAGTCATTAGTATAGAGTAAGCACTCTTAAGTGTTTTTCTCTCTTCTATAGTAAAAGGAACAACACCTTAAATTATTTCAAGGAATGAGAAAGTTCCTAATAATGTTTTCACCTCTTCTCCCAGATAGCCACTTCTTTCAGTTCTCTGTTCAAATGTCTCCTTATTAGAGAAGGCTTGCCTGAATGTTCTTTTGTAAAATGGCAACCCCGGCTTTCATTTCCCTTAACCTGTTTTATTTTTCTCTGTAGCACTTAACACCAGCTGATGTCATATATTTGTTTTCTATCTCCTCACCTTTTGGATGTAATAAATTCCTAAGGGAAGGATTTTCTTTGTTGTTTATTTTGTTTGATACCGAATCTGCAGTTCTTAGAACCATGTTATAGGTGTTCAGTGAATATTGAAGGAATAAAGGCTTATGCATCCCCACCTCTAGTCCTTTCACCCCTGCATCAGAATTGCCTTGGTGGTTGTTAGTGGGGTGCTTGTTACAGATGTAGATTCCTGGACCCCATATCTGAGCTGAATCAACTTTGGAGATGAGAATCAAGAGTCTGTATTCCAAACAAGCCACCCAGGTGGTTCTTCTAAGCTTTAGTGCATGGGACTCACTGTTTTACGGTGTGGCTGGGGCTTATTAAATATTGACAGTATAACTTGGTTTCAGACCCATGTATAATTAAATTTCAGATGAATCGACTATTCTGTAGCAAACATTTTTTTTCCTGTTGCTATGTCAAGGAATAGTTATGTATTTTTGTAGTTTTGATTATTTTGGTTACTCTAGTTTTTGTCCAGAAATACAGTTTAATCCAGACCTTAAAATCTCAAATACGGGATGCTTATCAGTCCACCTTTCCCAAACAAAACCAAGCCCTTTAAACCCATACATAATCTGTACTTGTTATTTTTTACTCATAAGAATAGATGAGCTAATATCAGGGATTTACTTTAAGTGATAAGCATCATTTAAAAATATGGACTGATTTGCATCTTCTTTCTATGGCTATACCACTGGGGAACAAAGATTGATCTTTATAAGAATTATCCTGTAACGTTGAAAGGCAGTTTGGTATAGAGGAAACAGCATGGGCTTAATAAAAAGACTTAAATAGAAATCTTGATTCCTTTACTACTTTTTAGCTGTAGAATCTTGGAAGAATTTTTTTTTTTAAACTTTGAATTTCTTCTCTGAAATGGGGATAATTGCTAAGTCACAGTGTTGTTGAGAGGATTCCTTTCACAGTGCCCAGCATAAAGTTACAGAGTCACTCAATAAATAAGTTCCTTTCCTATGGAAGTAAATTCTTAAGCAACTTAAAATACTTCATTAGAAACAATTGTAATGTATTTCAAACTTACAAAAATGACAGAGGAAAATATAATAGATGCCCAAGTGCCCATTGCATAGATCTAGTACATAATATTTGCTATATTTGTTTTGAATCCTTTTTTTTAAAAGAAATAAAATGTTACTATACAGTTAGTGTTCTCCTGACATCTTTCTTTTTTCCTCTTCCCTCCCTCCTTAGATATACACCTATCTTGAAGTTAGTATGTATGTTTCCTGATTTTTTAATAGTCCTATAATATATATATTTATTTTTTTCATAAACAATATATGGTATAGTGCTATATTTTAAAATTTTTAGAAAGTGACTCAAACTATGTATTTGTGGCTTGATTTGTTTTTTCATTCAACATTGGTTTTGAGTTTTATCTATGTGTACACATTTAATCGTATTCATTAATTTTAATTCTCTATTTCATGGTTTATTTATCTGTGGATATTTAGGTTCCAATTTTTTTTTTTTTGCAGTTACAAACAATACTTCAGTGAACAAGGAACCTTGTCTCTTCTGTGCATTTGTGTAGGAATTCCTCTAGCATATAAATAACTTGTCTAAAAATTAAATTTAAAAAGTTTCAGTATTGTGTACTCTAATTCTTTAAAAATCTGGACCACAGAACAAGAGTGTGTCTCCCCACCCTTTGAAAAAAGGTACAAAAGATGTCGGACCCTTTGGGTGACTTGGGTGAGATTTTCTGCAAGACTTTCCTTTAGAAGAAAATAGAGAAGAACCTTACTGAGGACTCTAAGTTGCAGAACCTAAATATAATTTTTCTGAATTTCTGTCTTGTTGCTTAGAGTCTCCTGAGCCATTATTTATTCTATGGAGTATACTTACTTCTTATTTCAATGTATGCTTTAAGAGCTGGTTAATACTTGATAAACTTTGGGAAAAATATTTTGTAATCTATTTTACAATTTTCTTAATCTGTTTAGATAAATGCATAAAAGCATTTTTATCTTCAGTATTTTTTAAATGGGAACAGCAAAGATTCTGTGACATCAGTGCTGGTTACTGTGGAAACAGAGTAGATTTCAAGTGAAAAATGTTTGAATCTTATAGGAAAACAACTTTTTGTTTATCTCCTGATTTGATAGTAATGGAGGAAGGAAATATGAACTACATTATATGCTCTTTAAACGTATTTTTAAAGCTTGGTTATTCAGGATGGTCTTGTTGGTCAAGTGGGCAAAGCTGATGGGGGAAAGTATCTGATATCTGACGTTATTAGTAGGTCTTCTGGAGTCTTTATAGTTTTTATTTTTGCAGTTTGCATCATAGTTCCAGTTTTATATGAGAGAAATTTAACTTTATAAGTTATTAATAACATTTTTTTATAGGAGCAAATAGCTAAACCCTTTCTTGTAGTAGCTGCTTCTCTCCTTAAATTTTTTTGAAGTCCAAGTTTGTGTCTTTGTCAGTATTCTTATTCCAGGTGGCATCTTTTTGGGCAGGGAGAGGGAAGGCTGCTATTAAAAGCTCACCCAGGTGACCGATGATGACTCCAGACCAAATTTGTACGTTTATATTCTTAAAGTAGGGATGTCTATGTACACTGCCTCTTTTCACTTTATATAGAATCCACAGTACTTCGACTGGAGTGGTTAGTTTTGTCAGAGTATTAGCAGTCTCCTAGGAAAAATGGAGGATTATAGTTTAGCTTGAAAACTTTTTTTTCCTTCAGTGAAAACAGTAGCATCACTAGAAACTACATGAAGTAAAATAAACTGAACGATCTTTATGTACTAAATACCTGTAAAATATCATGATCCTTGGTACTCTGTTCAGAGGACAGAGGACATTGGCATCACCATGAAGTTATTTAGAAATGCAGTTTCAGGCTCCATCCCACATTTCCTGAATCAGAATATTCGTTTTAACAAGATCCCCAGGTGATTCATACGCATTTTAAAAGTTTGAGAAGCACTAATGTAGAGGAAATAACATTAAATTAATAAGACCACGCCCAGTTCTCCCTCCAAACAGTGGTCTAGTCTTGTGTTTTCCTTATCTTTAAAAAGAGTGAATTTGGCTGCATAATCTCTGAAGACCCTGTGAGTGATATATTAGATTTAATTTTAAGTATTGAGGCTAATTTTTTTTTATAAACACTTTACTATGGAGAATTTCAAACACAGAAGTAGAGAGAATAGTGTAATGAACCCATTACCCACATTCAACAATTATGAACTTCAGCAATTATTAATTTATGGCCTATTGATTTTTTTAAAATTTATTTTTGGCTGTGTTGGGTCTTTGTTGCTGTGCGCAGGCATTCTCTAGTTGTGGTGAGCAGGGGCTACTCTTCGTTGTGGTGCACGGCTTCTCACTGCGGTGGCTTCTCTTCTTGCGGAGCACGGGCTCTAGGCTCGCGGGCTTCAGTAGTTGTGGCATGTGTGCTCAGTAGTTGTGGCTCACAGGCTCTAGAGTGCAGGCTCAATAGTTGTGGTGCATGGGCTTAGTTGCTCCATGGCATGTGGGAACTTCCCGGATCAGGGCTCGAACCCACGTCCCCTGCGTTGGCAGGTGGATTCTTAACCACTGCACCACCAGGGAAGCCCTTTAGAATTCACCTTTTATATTGTTTTGCCTTTTTTTGGTTGTTGTTTATTTTGGTCGCACCGTGTGGCATGTAGGATCTTAGTTCCCGATCAGGGATCAAACCTGCTCCCCGTGCAGTGCAAGTGTGGAGTCTTAACCACTGGACCACCAGGGAAGTCCCTATGGCCTATTGTGTTTCATGTTTCCTCCCTTTCTTCCCTGGCACTTCCTTCCTTCCCTTATTATTTTGAAGCAAATCCCACACATCATGTCTTCCTCCACAAAGAGTTCAGTATGTAGCTCTAAAAAATAAGTATTGTAAAACTTCATACATTTAGAACTAACATACAGGTATGCACAACGATCAAAGGTCATGTTTATTGGTTGAATTTTCTTTACTCAGTTCTTTTAAATTAAAAAATAAGAAGGTAGATCTTAGAGTCAGGACATAATGGAGTTGGAAAGCAATTTAGAGATATCATTGAAATGTCCTTAATTAGCCAGTGCAATATCTTAAAGTCAAGGTGTTTAAGTGACTTCCTAAAGTTGACATGCTGTTTGGAGGTAAAGTCTAAATTAGTACCCAGGTTTATCTGGAATCAATGAGCTTCAAAGAAATATACATTTATGACTGTATGGATTATAGGATTTTGTAACGTCTGCTACTTACTATGGTGACTTGGGGTTGTGTGAGATCAGCTGAGCCAGAAACATGTTTCCTTGAATGATTTGAGTTGGAATTGGCTGAAAGAGAAAGGTATTCGAGATTTAGAAGGTGGAAAGGGAAGCAGCAGCCATGTTTACGCTGGGAAGACTGGCTGAGACTCAAGCACTATTGTGGCTCACAGCATGCACATTGTCACAGATCTGCTGGGTCACCTTGGTGGTGTGGGGCAATATCCAGGCCTCAGTTCTTCCAGCTCTATTGAGGCTAATTTTCAAGCATCTGTACTAGAACTTGAATGTCCTAAAATTTCTTGACATTCTAAGGAGTGTATGCATAGTCTCTTGATGCTTAAAACTTAAAACTCTTGTAGGAGTTAAAAAATGTCCCCTTCTCCAATATACAGACATATGTGTTTGAGTTATTTGTTGTCATATGTTTAACTTCTCTTTTAAGTACCTAGGAGCATGATTGCTGGTTGTATGGTATGTGTTTAACTTTATATAATGTATTGCCAGAAAGTTTTTTCAACTGATTGTATCGTTTTATACTCTCACCAGAAATATATGTGAGTGCTAGTTGTTTCCCACCAATTCTGTTTCTGTCAGTCTTGTAAATTTTAGCTATTTCAGTGAGTATGTAGTGGTATATCATTGTGGTATTAACTTGTATTTCCTTAGCATCTAATGGTGTGAGTATATTTTTGTGTGCTTATTGATCATTCATGTATCTTCTTTGGAGCATCTCTTGCCCATTTAAAAATTGTTCTTATTGAGTTGTAAGAGTTCTTTATGTATTCTGAATACTGGATTTTGATTAAGGGTTTTTATGTCTGTTCATGAGGGATGTTGGTCGGTAGTTTTGTTTTCTTGTAATGTCTTTGTCTGGTTTTGATATTGGGATAATTATATTGGCTTCATAAAATGAGTTGGAAAATGTTCCTTTCCTTTTTTTTCCTGTAAAAGTCTGTGTAGAATTTGTATAATTTCATTCTTAAATGGTTGGTAGTTCACCAAATTTCCAGTGAAGCCATCTGGGCCTAAAGTTTTCTTTTTAGGGGTTTAATGCATTTGATTTTAAACCTGATTCTTTTCAGTTCTCCTTTCTAAAGACTGAGTATATTCTTTTAGTTAGCCAACTAGTAATACATTTCTTAGAATAGGGTTTTTTCTTCCAGCTTTTAGGAGGCAAGAATTGATATGTGTTTAGAACTGTATTTCTGGAGAAGTGGGGTGAGGGGAGTGATGGGGTGGGTTCAGAATTTTATAGTCACTTGACCTTGTATATTTTGAAAACATTTTGTTTTGCTCCTTCACAGCACCCTCCTGCCCCTCCCAATCACTAAAATGCTGTGGAAGCAGAAGGAAGATTGAGAAGCAGTGTTCTAGAATATTTGAGAGACTTTCTCACTTCTAATAGCTGTAGCCTGTATCTCTATCTTTCGAACTTAGATCTACATTTCCTAATAAAGCCTTTGTTAGCTTCACCACTTAAAAAAAAAAAACACACTTACTCTTATGGAATTTTCAAATATGTACAGAAGTAAAGAGAACAACATAAAGAACCTGTGTATATACATCTCCCAAATTAAACAATTATGAATATAATGGCCACTTTGTTTTATCTATTTTCCATAGCCAGCCTCCCTACCAGACTATTTTGAAGCAAATAACAGATTGTATGAATGTTTTGTGTCTTTAAAAGATTAAAGATTTTTAAAAAACATAGCCGTGGTACTGTTATCATGCTAGAAAAATAATTCCTTAATACCAAATATCCGGACTTCATATTTCCCTGATTGTTTCAAATTTGTTAATAGTTGATTTTCTTGAACAAGGCTCACACACTGCATTTGGTTGATACGGCTCTTGAGTCTCTTTCCCCCCTTTTTTACCTGCTTTCCCCCCTTTGCTCTTGCAATTTATCTGTCCGGGTTTGTTTGTCCAGTGGAATTTCCTATGTTCTAGAGTTTTCTGACTCCATCTCTGTGGTGGTGGTGGTGGTGGTGAACGTGTCTCTTATCTTTCCTTTCCCATAGTTAGATCTAGAGGCTTGACCAGTTTCATGTTTATAAAAATTTTTCCTCAGACATACATCTTTGATGGTGTCTTGTGCTTCCTGATGCATCACATCAGGAGCCACAAAACTTTTGGTTGTCTCTTTGTAATGTTAAGACTGATTCAGGAGGTTAGGCGTTAATCTAGCCATTATAATCTGTCCCATCAGCTTTTCGCTCAGTAGTCTTAGTAGTCATTGTGCATTGCTGCCTTTTTGAAGTCCCCATTTCTAGGGAGTGAAGACCACCTGGATTCTCTTTATGCATGACCTTAGACCTTACTACTTAATTGGTTCCTGGGTAAACAGTGTTAAGTCAGATCATTAGTTCCTGTAAGTTTGCATTGTTTCTAATTGAGTTTTGTTTTAGGGGATCTATTTCATTCTATATCATGCTTGATCTTGAAAATAAATGAAGAGAAAATTGGACAAGATAATTTCAGGCATTTATTGATCATAAATTAGATATCTAGCATAAATATAAATATATTAGTAATGATTATATACTTAATACTAACACAACCTTTTAAGGACTTTTTTTTTTCTTGAACTAGATTGGCTGAATTAATTGATTGACTTTTTTTTTTTTTTTTTTTTTTGGCCATGCCACAGGGCTTGTGGGATCTTGGTTGCCTAACTAGGTTGAACCTGTGCCCCCTGCAGTGGAAGCTCGGAGTCCTAACCACTGAACCACCAGGGAATTCCCTAGAGCCTCTTCTTAAGAGCAAGATAAAAATGCAAGTCAGGAGACCCTCTTTCCCTGGTAGAATTTGCTTTAGCAAGTTTAAGAGGTCTACAATATTCCAAAGACCTTATATCCAAAGTTATTATCATCTGGTTCATATTTTGCTTGGTGATACTTTAAAACTTTGAATAGCAAATGCTGTCTAAAGTGATTCCTTGCTTTTTCCACTTTGAAAGTGCCTTGTTGCTGAACTATTTTGAGTGAGATTCTAACAATTAGGTCAAGTTTGCCTTGAAACTATGCATTGCTGTCTCTTTCTTGGCTTTACTTATGCATTCACTTCCCGAAAAACTTTGTTTTGTTGATAGTGATTTCAAATAGTGAATTCCTCCTTAACTTCCAGGTAACACTACTGGAAAATTTTTCAGTCCATCTGTAATGGCATTTAACAGTTCCCACTGAATTTTCAGTGCTGATCAGTTTTCTTTCTAAACCTCTCAAATCATCTTTGAAGCTAAAAACCTATTCCTTTGATAGCTCACTTACCCAGTTTTTAAGCATTTTGAAGACTGTACATAGTGCCTTTAAGAAAATGTTCTCTTTGGTTCAGAGTTTTATGGATTTGCTGATACATACATTCTATCAGAGTTTTCCCACATTGTTAATCAATCTGTCCCTTTTAACAAAAATGACGGATAATTGTATTGACCTAGAGATCTATGCTTCTTTCAGTTATATTTTCTTGTCTTTCACAACTGTACTTCGTTGAACATGATAGATTGAACCTGGAATATAACCCGTACTCTTTTATTCCTCACTTCTCTAGATTTAAAATGCCATGCTTTATTTCTAGAGTGATAATTTTTTTACTTAAAATTTTTTTTGACTTTTGATGATATACTTTTTTTTGAGATCATAGTTAAAGGAAAATTCCAAAATTTGAAGAAAATATAAAAAAAGTAGAGAGCAGAATACATTTTTTTGTGCTAAGCACTGACTCCAGATTTTTTTGCTCGATTATTAATGTCAGCTCATTAGCCAATGATCCTTAATTTCGAGTTGGTCATAGTGTTTATAGTTATAAATTTGAATTTTGACCTTTATTGTGGGAATCTTAATTGTAATAAAGGTCATGAAAGCAGGGTAGGGTTATTGAAAGTAAAGCCATTTCAATTTGAGGCTTTGCCTGTTTGTGCTTATAAGAGAGGCAGCAATGGGGCTTTAACCAGTTTTGCTATCTGTTGTGTGTTTATAGGCAGTTCCAGCTTTTTTACCCCCATTCGGTTGAGAGAACCACATTATTCCTATAGGAAAAACACAATTTGCTTTATAATGTTAAACAAAACGTTCCTGACTGAGCATTCTCTAAGAAGTATATCATAGATACATTATGTAAGCAAATATATAGGAACTATAAACCTTTTTGATTAGTTTCCAGCATTAAATTATGTATTGTATACAAGGTACCCCACTGTACTCTAAAATATGCAAGCAGCACATCATTTTTTTTTGAAAACTATCTGCAAAATTCACTGTTTAAGCATTTAATAATTTGCTACTATAGAATTAAAGGGTCTTCTGGGACTAAAGGGACTACACTCTTTGTTTTCTTAAAGCTGCCTAGATTATGAATAGACAGTTCATACAAGAGGAAACAAACATTATACATGGGAAAATGGTCAGCCTCGGTCAATTATATGCATGTTAAAGCAAAATGGGGCCTTCCCTGGTGGCGCAGTGGTTGAGAATCCATCTGCCAATGCAGGGGACACAGGTTCGATCCCTGGTCCAGGAAGATCCCACATGCCACGGAGCAGCTAAGCCCATGCGCCACAACTACTGAAGTCGGCGTGCCTAGAGCCTGCACTCCGCAGCAAGAGAAGCCACCGCAGTGAGAAGCCCGCGCACCGCAATGAAGAGTGGCCCCCGCTCGCCACAACAAGCCCGTGCGCAGCAACGAAGACCCGATGCAGCCAAAAATAAATTAATTAAATGAATTTTAAATTTAATTTTAGTTTATATTTAAAAAACAGAAGTAATTTTGTCAGTATGGATGCACATATCAATGGAAAATGATTTTTAGGTGTTTGATTCAATTATTGGAAAACTTAAGTATGTTTGGAACAACTTGTGTATGTGAATCTACCTCTTCAGTTGTAAATTTTATGAAATCTAAGTGATCATGTGTTTTTGATAAGCACTTAGTGTCTGAATTGAAAGGTGCTGTAAGTGTAAATACACAGTAGATTTCAAAGACAGTATGAAAGAAGAATGTAAATATCTTAATTTTAAAATATTGATTTTGAGTCCAAATGAGAGTATGTTGGATATATTGGGTTAATAAATAAACTAATATTAAAATTGTTTTCTTCTTTTACTTTTTAGTGACTAAGGAAAACAAAGTTACACGTGGCTCATCTATCATGTGGACAGGGCTATCTGTTCTATAGTCTTAGTGGTAATTTTTTGTCTCCTTATAGCAGTTACTGAGAGAGGGTTGTTAATATCTCCAAGTATGATTATGCATGTCTATTTTTCTCTTTAATTGTCTAAATTTTTGCTTCATGTATTTTAAATCTCTTATTTAGGGTTATTATGTTTTTCTGATGTTGACCCATTTTATATCTAGAAATACTTTTACTCTTGAAATCTACTTTGACATTCATATAGCAGCACCATTTTTCCTATGGTTATTTGCATATGTATCTTTTTTCCTACCTTTTACTTTCAACCTATCTCTGTCTTTATATTAAAAGTGCCCCTGCTCGGGCTTCCCTGGTGGCGCAGTGGTTGAGAGTCCGCCTGCCGATGCAGGGTACGTGGGTTCGTGCCCCGGTCCGGGAGGATCCCACATGCCGCGGAGTGGCTGGGCCCGTGAGCCGTGGCCGCTGAGCCTGCGCGTCCGGAGCCTGTGCTCCGCAACGGGAGAGGCCACAACGGTGCGAGGCCCGCGTACCGCAAAAAAAAAAAAAGTACCCCTACTATACACAGTATGTAGGGTTTTTTTTGTTTGTTTTTTTTTTTTGCGGTACGCGGGCCTCTCACCGCTGTGGCCTCTCCCGCAGCGGAGCGCAGGCCCAGCGGCCACGGCTCACGGGCCCAGCCACTCCGCGGCATGTGGGATCCTCCCGGACCGGGGCACGAACCCGCGTTCCCTGCATCGGCAGGCGGACTCTCAACCACTGTGCCACCAGGGAAGCCCCAGTATATAGTTTTGCTTCTGTTATCCAGTCTGACAATCTCTGTCTTTTTTGAATGTTTAGTGTATTTACATTTAATGTAATCATTGATTTAGTTGGGTTTAAGTTTGCCATCTTCCTATTTTTTTTCCATTTGTTCCTTTTGTCTTGTTTTTTCTTTGGGTTAATTGGATATTTTTTAATATTTCATTTTGGTTCCTCATTGGCTTATTTAGCTATACCTCTTTATTTTTTTAGTTATTGCTCTAGAGCTAACAGTATGTATCTTTAATGTATCAAAGTCCATTTAGAATCAGTGTTATTACCGCTTTCCACTTCAAAATCATAATAACCTTAGAATGAATTTAATTACTTGTCCCCACAACATTTGTCTTAATTTTTAAAAACCCCACCTTACAATCTATTATTTTTCTTCTAAATGATCAGTTATCTTTTAAGGAAATTACTTGGGGGAAACAACCAGTCTTTTATTTTTGTACCCATTTATTTACTACTTTGCATACTATAGGAGGGAATGAAGAGGCTTTCCATTTGGTATCATTTCTTTTCAGCCTGAAGAATGAAGAACATCATTTAGCATCTCATGTAGTACACATCTGCTGGTGACAAATTTGCTTAGCTCTTTTGCTCATTGTCTTTATTTTGCTTTCATTTTTCAATAATACTTTCACTGAATATACAAGTCTGAGTTGACATTCTTTTTTTTCTTTAAGAACTCTAAGGATATCATTTTATTGTCTTCTGGCTTCCATTGCTTCTGATGAGAAGCAGTCATTTGAATTATTCCCTCCACCACACCACTTTTTAAAAAAAATATAAATTTATTTATTTATTTTTGGCTGCATTGGGTCTTCGTTGCTGTGCCTGAGCTTTCTCTAGTTGCAGCGAGTGGGGGCTACTCTTTGCTGTGGTGCACGGGCTTCTCATTGCAGTGGCTTCTCTTGTTGCGGAGCACGGGCTCTAGGTACGCGGGCTTCAGTAGTTGCAGCATGCAGGCTCAGTAGTTGTGGCTCGCAGGCTCTAGAGCGCAGGCTCTAGAGCGCAGCCTCAGTAGTTGTGGTGCATGGACTTAGTTGCTTCGTGGCATGTGGGATCTTCCCAGACCAGGGCTCGAACCCATGTCTCCTGCATTGGCAGGTGGATTCTTAACCACTGTGCCACCAGGGAAGTCCCCACCACACCACTTTAAAAATTTTCCCTTTACCTTTGGTTTTTAGCAGTCTGACTGATGTGGTTTTCTTTGTGTTTACCCTACTTGAGGTTTGCTGAGCTTCTTGGATCTGTAAGTCTCTGTCATCAAATTTAGTAACATTTTGACTATTATATCTTCAAATATTTTTTCAGTATTTTTTCTCTTTGTTCTCCTTCTGGGACTCTAACTGCATATTGGATGTAGCTCTACAGGTCCCTGAGACTCTGTTAGTTTTTCTTCATTCTTTTTTCTTTTTCTTCTTTGAATTAGAGAACTTTGGTCTGATTTCAAGTTCACTGACCCTTTGTTCTGCTGTTTACAATCTGCTGTTAAGTCTATCCAGTGAATATTTCATTTTAATTATTGTACTTTTCAGTTCTAGAATATTCACTTGTTTTTTAGTAGTCGGTTTATTGGCTGAGGCTTCCTAAGTATTCACTTATTAAGAACTTATTTTCCTTTAAATCCTTGAACATATTTATAATGTCTTAAAAGCTTTTATCTGCTAAGTTGAACATCTGGGCCATTGCAGGATTGCATTTATTTATTTATCTATCTATATATTTATTTATGGCTGTGTGTGTCTTCGTTGCTGTGTGCAGGCTTTCTGTAGTTGTGGTGAGTGGGGGCAACTCTTTGTTGTGGTGCGCGAGCTTCTCATTGCAGTGGCTTCTCATGTTGTGGAACACAAGCTCTAGGCACGCAGACTTCAGTAGTTGTGGCACGCAGGCTCAGTAGTTGTGGCTTGCGGGCTCTAGAGCTCAGGCTCAGTAGTTGTGGTGCGTGGGCTTAGTTGCTCCGCAGAATGTGGGATCTTCCCAGATCAGGGATTGAACCCTTGTACCCTGCGTTGGCAGGCGGATTCTTAACGACTTCACCACCAGGGAAGTCCCAGGATTGCTTTCTATCAACTGCTTTTTTTTGTGTGTGTGGTATATGGGCCTCTCACTGTTGTGGCCTCTCCCCTTGCGGAGCACAGGCTCCGGATGCGCAGGCTCAGCAGCCATGGCTCACGGGCCCAGCTGCTCCGCGGCATGTGGGATCCTCCCGGACCTGGGCATGAACCTGTGTCCTCTGCATCGGCAGGCGGACTCTCAACCACTGCGCCACCAGGGAAGCCCTATCAACTGCTTTTTTTTCTTTACTGTGGGCCACATTTTCTTCTTTCTTTGCATTTCTAATAATTTCTGTTCATATACTTCATGTTACACAGTGTGGAGATTCTGGATTTTGTTATCTAGTTTTTGTTGTTACTTGCAGTTCAGTTACTAATTGCTCTTGAGCTTTTGGAGGCTTGGCTTTACACTTTTTAGTGTGGATCTGTGGGAAGCTTAGAGGCAATCCTCCTAACTTGGGGGGGACTAAATCTCCAAACTGTCTCCCCTCTTTTCAAGTCTTAGTATTAGGCTTTGTTTGGGTGGATCTTCAGTAGGCCTTACTCTAGAACATCGTCTTTGATTTGTAGATGTGGCCTTTCTGGTGTTTCAGCTTGATGCCTGAAGTGTTCATCTATTCATCATGGCTGGGCCAAAATGCCACAGTGTCCCAGTACTGTTTGACTTCTGGTATCTCTGTTCCTCTTACAACCCTGTAGTTGCTGCTTTTTGGTAAGCCTTGCATAGTGTGTTCCTCTGCACCTGTGAAGCTTATCGCCCTTGGCCAAGGACTTCTGGGCTCTACCTCTGCATAGTTCCTTTTTCTCCGTCCTGCTGCACAGCTTCCAACTGCTTTTAGTAGTCCTGAACTCAGATCTTTGCTTGTGCTTTGGTTCCCCACGCTGTTTAGGAAATTGTTCTTAGCAGAGTGTGGCAGTGGATGGGAGGCGTGTGTGTGTGTGACCTTTTCTCAAGGATTACTCTCTTCTGCCTGTTGTCCAGTGCTTGAAAAAAGGTGCCTCGTATATTTTGTTTAGATTTATAGTTTGTGGCACAGGACCAGTCTGGTAGCAGTTACTCTAATGACTGGAAGAACAAGCCTCAAATGTTGTTTCTCTCTCCCCCTCCAACTCCCAAGTGTATCTGTGTTTTTAAAAACAAGGCAAAACAGAATTGGGGAAGATTTGTACTACTTTGTGATTTGCCTTTTCCCCACTTATTTTATACTGAGTTGAAGACTGTCTTTGATTTTTTAAATGTGTGTATGTGGTTTAAAGCTGCATAGTATGTCAACATGTAGTTAAGATATTAGGCCGGGACTTCCCTGGTGTTGCAGTGGTTAAGAATCCGCCTGCCAATGCAGGGGACATGGGTTTGAGCCCTGCTCCAGCAAGATCCCTCATGCCGCGGAGCAAGTAAGCCCGTGCGCCACAACTACTGAGCCTGCGCTCTAGAGCCCGTGGGCCACAGCTACTGAATCCCACACACCTAGAGCCTATGCTCTGCAACAAGAGAAGCTAACGCAATGAGAAGCCCACACACCGCAATGAAGAGTAGCCCCTGCTCACTGCAACTAGAGAAAGCCCGTGCTCATCAGCGAAGACCCAATGCAGCCAAAAATAAATAAATTTATTTAAAAAAAATATATTAGGCCAATTTCCAGTTTTAAGAAGTTTAACATTAGGGACTTCCCTGGTGGTCCAGTGGTTAAGACTCCGCACTCCCAATGCAGGGGGCCTGGGTTCTATCCCTGGTCAGGGAACTAGATCCCACATGCTACAACTAAAAAAAAAAACAAAAGATCGCGTATGCTGCAGTGAAGATCCCACATGCCACAACTGAGACCCGGCACAGGCAAATAAATAAATGAATAAATATTAAAAAAGACATTTAACATTAATTTCCACTACCATAAATAACACTGATAAACCAACTTATATATCTGTGTTAGCATCTTTGTTTCTTATAATAAATATCTACAAATAGGTTTACCATGGTATAACCTTTTTAAGGCTTTTTAAAATATGTGCTGGATTAAACTTTTGAATACTTAGATACTATTTTCATTTTGTTATGGAGTATAAATGTTGAGGTCCAAGTACCAGAAATCAAAATATCACTTTGCTTTTGTTGAATAGCTAATTTTTTTTTTTTTTTTGCGGTACGCGGGCCTCTCACTGCCGTGGCCTCTCCCATTGCAGAGCACAGGCTCCGGACGCGCAGGCTCAGCGGCCATGGCCCATGGGCCCAGCCGCTCCGCGGCATGTGGGATCTTCCCGGACCAGGGCACGAACCCGTGTCCCCTGCATCGGCAGGCGGACTCTCAACTACTGCGCCACCAGGGAAGCACTGAATAGCTAATTTTTATAGATAGACTGAGTGCACTGAGTCCAGGCTACTATCCATAAAAATTTGTTACAAGTTTTTATTTGGAATGTGAATAATAAAAGTGAAATACTTTTGTTTCTCTTTCTACAAGTTTAGTTTTGGGTTGATGTAATCTAATGTTAGTAACATTGTAATGCAGATTTGTAGCACCTTTTTATTGTCATAGTTTATGATTAAGATTGAAATTTGCAAATATACCTAGGTTGGTCCTGAAGTGTAAATTTTCCTGTTGGAATGTGTGTTGAATGTATGAATTAAGATAAAGTATGATTAAATAGCAATAAAAAAAGACAGATGTCTTTTTCTTTTTTTTAATACTTATTTTTTAGAGCCGTTTTAAGTTCACAGCAAAATTGAGCACAAAGTAAAGTCTGGCCGCACGCATGCGCACCCCCCAACCCCTGACCCCCCACCCCCGGTCCTCACACACCTGCAGCCTCTCGCCCTGTCAGCATCCCACACCAGAGTGGTACACTTGTCACAATCAGTGAACTTTCATTGACACCTGATTATCACCCAAAGTCTGTAGTTTACATTAGGGTTCACTTTGGGGGTTGTATATTCTATGGGTTTTGACAAATGTGTGATGATACAGCTCTACCATTAGCATCATAGAGAATAGTTTCATGGCCCTAAAAATCCTCTTGTGTTCCACCTAGTCATCTCTCTTTCCCCACTTTTTTACCAAGACAGTGTCTTTTTGTAGGCCTTGTGGTAAATAGGTTAAGTATACTTAGTGTTAAGGTATGGAGAAATATTTGAGTTGATTGTCTGTATGTGTCTTTCAGCTTTGACCCTGAAAGATCCACGTCGGGGAGAACTGACTTGGAACAGTGAATTAGGAAAATCTATTGGAGGGCTGAAATCTCTTTTTCCAGCAATCTCTTGGCATTAAAGAGTGGAAATAAAATCACTATTCTCTACATAGAATTTAACTTCAGTTTAAGATCTTAGTGCTAAATTTAAAAAGACTTCCAATTGTAGGTGATCACAGAGTATTAATATTTATAGGTATTCTAAAGAAATTTGCATGTAATTCTCTTATATGGTGGCCTATATCAGTGTTTGATGAATGGAGTACTTTATCTGTAGTTCATCCAAATTTAGTAGGGAAATTATGATGGGGGAGTAAATTTAGCTGAATCATGTCATTGTACTCCATGATACCTGTGAAACATATTCGCTACACTTCCCTTTAGAGGTCTGTTGACTAGAAATAGTGACAAATATGCTGCCTGTATATCTGCAGTATCTATCTTTATTCGTGCTAATAAAAGAAAACTGGCCACTGTAGTCAATTAATTTAGGTGAAATTTTAAGGTAGCAAAGATTTCCTGCCAAATGGTTTATTTTTATTTTTAAGAAACCAACTAATGCTTTCTTTACATTAAGCATAAGACTACTTGTTGGTTTTAACAAAATCAGCAATCTCCAAATTTGGTCATTATGATACTTTAGCACTTACTAATTTTGAGTTCTTTTTAATTAAAATGTGTTACTTGGTAGAACTTCATACTTTTAATTTTGTGATAAATATACTACTCCTGAGTTGCTAGAAGTATTTCCCCAAACTAATTATGTGAATGTCAAATTTGCTTATAAAACAGGTAGGGACATGTGTAAAACTCCTGAGTAAAATATGTAAATTTCATTCATTCAAGAAATATTTATTAAGCACCTGCTAGGTGCCAAGCGTGTTCTAAGAGAGTGGTCAGTAGGGTGACTGGGATCCTTATTTTTGTGGCACATACTTTCTATGGAGGGGGAGATATAAGGCACACATGTAAACAAATGAAAAAAGTTATTTTAAATACTGGAAAGGGCTGTGGGAAAAAACCCTGTTTTGTTAAAGTGATGGGAGAGGGGTCTGTAACTTAGACTGAGTGGTTGAGGAAAGCCACATGGAGGAGATAACATTCGCACTGAGACCTAGATGATGGAGAAGCAAGCCACGTAAATTTCTAGGGACAGAGCGTTCCAGACAGGGGAGAACACAGGACAAAGATTCTGGGGTGGAAAACAGGTTTGGCCTGTTCAAGGAACAGCAAGAAGGGCAGATTGCAGGGGCCAGATCACACAGAACTGGGGAGACTATGGTAAGGGATTTAGAAGATTTTTTTTTTCCCTCTATTTTCTGGTTATGGTGGGGAACTAATTGAGGGTTTTAAGCAGAGGATTGGCAGTCTAGGAGGGGAGACATGTAATAAATAAGTACTTACATAAATATTCAAATGATGGGTGGATTAAAATTGGGGGAGTGTAGGAGGACTGAATTTGGTTAGGAACCTTGGGGGAAGATATTCCTGAGAACATGACGTTTAAACTGAGATTTAAGGAATTAATTAGGGGAACAACATGGGAAAGAGTATTCCGGGCAGAGAAATATCATGGGTGAAATAAGGGTCTAGAAAGAGCTTAATAGCATAAGGATCTGAAAAAAGGTTAGCTTGTCTATTGGTAGTTTACACAGGGGAAAATAGCACCAAATGGGGCAGGAGAGATTTGGCAGTGAGTACAGGATTTTATGAGGCACGTGTAGGAGTTTAGTTGTTAATGCTCTGTAGCAGTGATTTTAAGGAGAGTAACTTAATCACATTTACATTTAACCGTATTATTCAGTTTCTACTCTGTGAGGATTGGTTTGGAGGAGGGGGCAAGAAGGGAGACCAGTTTGATACCACCTTAAGTGAGATAAGATGGTGGTGATGATGAGAATAGGGATGGCATCAGAAGATTTTGAATGAAGACAAATTTAAGACCTTCGTTATTGGTTAGATTTAGGGGTAAGGAAAAGGAGGGATGTATCATGGACAGCCCTCAGGTTTGTGCCTGCAAATGGGTAGATGGTGATGTTGTTACACAGCTACACAGGTCAATTGAAGGTCACTGTAGAGTTTTAGCATTTTAAGGTGTAAATAAAAGCTTTTCTGTAGGATTGATTATTTTAAAATTACTGTCACCTTAATGACAAGCACCTGTAATGCTTACGATGTATCAAGCATATTTCAAATCATTTAATCCTGATGACAACTTAATGTGGTAGGTGCTATTATTATCCCCACGTTACAGATGAGGAAGCAGGCATAGAGAAGTTAAATGACACGCATCTAGGCAGTTTTGCTTCTTGGTTCATTCTTTTTTTAAAAAATTTATTTATTTTATTATTTTATTTATTTATTGCTTCTGGCAGCGTTGGGTCTTCATTGCTACATGCGGGCTTTTCTCTGGTTGCGGTGAGCGAGGGCTACTCTTCGTTGCAGCGTGCGGGCTTCTCATTGCGGTGGCTTCTCTTGTTGCGGAGCACGGGCTCTAGGCCTGCGGGCTTCAGTAGTTGTGGCACGTGGGCTCAGTAGTTGTGGCTTGTGGGCTCTAGAGCACAGGCTTAGTAGTTGTGGCACACAGGCTTAGCTGCTCTGCGGCATGCGGGATTTTCCCGGACTGGGAATCGAACCCATGTCCCCTGCACTGGCAGGCGGATTCTCAACCGCTGCACCACCAGGGAAGCCCCTCCTGGTTCATTCTTAACCACTAATAGGTTTGGAAGGTTTTAATCACACAATTTGCATACTGTTTGGTAATATATTAAATTGGAATTTAACTATGTTGTACTTTTCCTGGAAGGTTTACTTTTTGTGCATTCAAGTAGCATACCTGGCTATATCTGTATAGCATTGAAACAAGCAGTGATAATATCCTTTTTAATTAAATACTGTTTGCTTTTACTTTAAAAAATTCTCCTTTGAAACTGACTGCTCTTTATATTACATTATATTGTTACTGTTTGCAACAGCTTTTGAAATAGTGTTGATTTTGCTTTGTACAGTTAAATGTGCCTTGTGATGTGAAGGTAAAGACTCTAATAGTCTTTGCAAATCAAATAAGCTAGATGTTTCTTTCTGTAAAGAAATTAAAAATTCATTAATGTAAGTATATAATCTTCAGGCTGAGAATAGTGTTTGTGTGGATAAGGTATTGGTGCACTAATAATGTGCCACTCCTCAGTGGACTGGCTGTCTCCTCGGTGAGGAGGGGCTGTCATTGCACTGAACACAGTAGATACTGTATGTCTCCTTAGATTGGAAACTGGCACTTAGTAGACAATCTCAAGGGGAGAGTCTTAAAAATGTTGATGTGGGAGAGGATAAGATCCCCAGGAGTGTTGCTAGTGGGATCAAGCAGTTGATAGGGAAGAAAGGCAGACAAGGTACATAGTCTCTGAAACTAGCTATTAAGTGGGTTTAAAAACAAACAAACAGGGCTTCCCTGGTGGTGCAGTGGTTGAGAGTCTGCCTGCCGATGCAGGGGACACGGGTTCGTGCCCCGGTCCGGGAGGATCCCACATGCTGCGGAGTGGCTGGGCCCGTGAGCCATCGCGTCCGGAGCCTGTGCTCCGCAACAGGAGAGGCCACAACAGTGAGAGGCCCGTGTACTGCAAACAAACAAACAAAAAACAGAAAACAAAACACAAACCTAAACTTTAAAAAACTCTCTCACCTATTACATATTCTGTAGTTATTTCTTCATCACTATTCAGTAAAGTTCTTCTGCAAAGGTTAACTTCTTTTGGTGTGCTGGGTGAACAAAAGAGTTTATATAGCTGTTTTTTAGGAGCTATATAATTTTGAAGGGGTGTCTGTGGTGTTTGGTGAAAAAGGGCCCTAGAGACAGATGAATCTCTGCATCTCGTTGACTGTTCTTCTTATGTCTTCCACTAAAACATTAATCCTGGGCTTTGTTTTAATAAGGAATGCTATACTTCTGGGTAACTCTTATTAAATTAGGGAACCATTAGCTTTATCACGTGTCATTTTTGGAAATTTCTTAGGACCTTAACCCTTGAAGTTTCAGAATGAAAAATAATGTTTACAATTTATATGTATATTTTAATCTTTGTAACTTGGAGTAATTTTCAGGTGATGCCTATAGGGAAATTGGAATCTGAATTATTAGGTGAAATTGATTTTCCACTCACTACATCTGGTTTGTGTGTGCATACAGTAGCAAAAGTTGTTTATAGAATCATACAGTGTTCAAGAACAGCTGCTGTGCACGTTTAGCTGTTAAGACCTGATTGAGATAGAGGCCTTACTTAGTATTCCTGCTTATCTCTATATATAGTAAGAAACGGACTGGTATTCTTGGTCCTATTATAGAGGGAGTGAGAAATCCAGTGTGTGTTTGAGCATCACTTTTTGTAACTATTTCCAAATGACCTATAATGGAGGAGAAGTTATTTGAAATTTTGCTTTAGTTGTGATCCTTTAGGAAAAGTTTAGAATGCAGGAATTAAGGTAACCTGTTTCTCTCTTTTTTAACTCTAGGTGAGAATTATGAAGATGATGACCTAGTAAACTCTGATGAGGTTATGAAGAAACCATGTCCAGTACAGATTGTTCTTGCACATGAAGATGACCATAACTTTGAGCTTGATGAAGAAGCTTTGGAGCAGATATTGCTACAGGAGCACATACGAGATCTTAACATAGTAGTGGTATCCGTGGCAGGAGCTTTTCGTAAAGGGAAATCATTTCTACTGGACTTCATGCTTAGATATATGTATAACAAGGTGAATAGTGTCTTTTAAATTGAACTGAGTTAAAAACAAAAATTACCAACCAATATTGTTTAAAAATAATAGACAAAAAACAGTAAGAGCTGTATCTTTAATTTTACGAAAATACAGTTCTTGATAAGACTTCTCAGTTAAGACAGTAATGTAAGTTTGAGCTCTTGATTCTTCTTCATCTCCATAATTCCTTTTTGCATGTAGTACATATTGAGGCATATGATTGAGCACCTGTGTTCCAAGCATCGTAGCTCTAACCTAAGATGTCTGAGTAGACTCTAAAGTCTCTGAAGCACTGTTCAGTCTCTCGCTTTTTGTTATTTCCTTCCCCTTCTCAGTCGCCTTTACAACAGTGGGTGAAGTAGGCTGATAGAGACTTCTGTAAAGGCATACTTATGCTCCTCAAATAAGTCTCCTTCAGAGACTTACTTTTTGAGATAAGGTTCAGTTCCTTAAAGTGACTTCCATGGTCTTCCATGATCACTGAGCCTCATCCCTTGTCTCTGTATGTCAGGTATACTATAGTTTTTGCAGTTCCTCGAGTATGTCATGTTATCTCTCAAATGTTGCTGTACTGTTGGCTAATCTTTTTTTCATAGGAAGCCTTCCTTGGTTTCTAAGGCTGTGTTATGACCATATGGCACAGGTCCTATGTTTCATTGATACTACTTTAGTTACTTATTTTTCCTGGCTAGTTTACTGTCAGGAGTGGGCTTTATCTTGGTTACCATATCTCCCATGCCTGGCACGATAATTGGCCCATAGTAAGAACTTATTTTCTATTTTGACTGATGAATCACCCTTTCTCTACACATTTTCACTTTTTGGTGGTACCAGACAATTATTTCCCTCCCCCTCCCTGACTTTGACTTTCTCCCCTGAACAAAAGCAAGAAAAAAAATTTTTTTTTCCCGCTTGAGTCAGAGTAGTTTTCTAACAGTTGAAAGTTGCGCTGAGGGAATGAGAGTTTGATAGGAACCAAGAAGGAGGAATTGGAAATTTGTAGCAGAGCACTTAAGGGGAAGGGCTTTATAGGAGTAGGCTTTAGACATTCAGAAGGCCACATGACGGTGCTAGAAATAACACTTTGACAGAATTACATAATTGTCTAAACATCTGTCAGGGTGTTCACCTTTACGTGTTCTGTGTAAATCTGTAACTGGATATGCATCCTACTTGAGATAAGTAATAAGGCAAACATTCCTAGTTGATTTTCAGGAAGCTTTTCAATATTCTTTCCATAGGGATCTCTTCAGGCATGTTCAAGCATGCCTGAGTATCAAAAATGTAGTTCATGATAAAGAACACTATTTTACACAAGTTGGAAATTGAGAAAGATATAGTATTTTAAGGTTTTTCCACTTAGACTTGATTATTTTCCAGAAATATACATCTGAAATAGAGAAATGTATAAATAGTGACTTATTCTTTTTTTTTTTTGTGACTTATTCTTTAAAAAAAAAAGTCTGTACGTTTAAAGATGATAAAGAATTTCTGTATTTTGAGGCTCTGACTCCTTAAGTTAGCTTGTGTATATTGTTTCTATCTGTGTCTGAGCTGTTCACTGCAAATGTATTTGATTCCAAGTAGGTCACAGACAGAATGTTAGAAGGGGAAGGAAGCTTAGATCACTTGTCTAGCACGTTTCACCTTAGGTGCCATTTCTTATTTGATCTCTTATCAATTAGTAGTGGCTGTTCAGAGGGCGAGTAGCAGCCCACATGTGTCGTATATTTGTAATCTCTGAACTAATAGAATTTCCTCCTTTGTGGGTAAAGATACTGAAGGCACAGAATGGTAAGGAGGACCTCAGGCTACACAACTAGTTAGTGGTTTCTAAGCTAAATGTCTTTATTAATTTTCATTCATAAAGTTTCCATATAGGATTCCTGATGTAAATAATCTTATTCTGTCAATTGAAAATCACATTAAACAGTGTTTGATTTGGAGGAATAACAGGATTCTACTTATACTGACTTAGTGGTGGGTCATGCTTTTCCTAGGAGATGAAAGTAAAGGAGAAAAAACAGTGGGATGGTTTTGGAATATTTCATTAACCTATATGCCTGCAAAGATGGGATGGTAGTTGAAGGTAGGAGATAACAGTGGCTTTATACAGTCGTCCCTAGGTATCCCAGAGTGGGGGCAGGATTGGGGGGGCTATTGATTCCAAGACCTCCAGTGGATGCCAAAATCCCTGGATGTCCAGGTTCCTTATGTAAAATGGCGTAGTACAGTCAGCCCACTGTATCTGTGGGTTTCACATCGGGAGGACCTACTGTACTGATTTCGTATGTCTTCGGTATTGACTTGAGTCAGTTTATGTAAAGCAGTTCACTAAAGGAGCCAAATGTAAATATTTTACTTCATGATTTAGAAATAGATATGTGTTTTCATTTTGATTAGTTAGTAAAGGAATCATAACAAAGCTGAATGTGAGCTCTGTTCTGTTGGATAAAAACAAAAACTTCAGTAGCTAAGTTCTTAAAACCAAGAATTTTCTGAGATTGTTACCAAACATTTCCAGATTACAGGGGAAATTCTGATTTTTAGGTCTCATTTTCTTGCAAAGTAAATAGCTTCCTACACAGTTTTTTTTTTTCCTTAAGCTGCTACTTGTATTATGAAAATAGGTTGTTTTTGCTTGAAATATAGAAGGAAAGAAATCAGTCTTTTGTAAACTTGAGAAGTGAATTAAAAGTTTTTCTAGCATAAAATTCCTTCATGTCATGTTCGAATTAATTGGTTATTTATTTTTAAGATAAATTTATTTTATTTATTTATTTTTGGCAGCATTGGCTCTTCGTTGCTGTGTGTGGGCTTTCTCTAGTTGTGGCGAGTGGGGACTACTCTTTGTTGTGGTGCATGGGCTTCTCATTGCAGTGGCTCCTCTTGTTGTGGGGCACGGGCTCTAGGCATGTGGGCTTCAGTAGTTGTGGCACATGGGCTCAGTAGTTGTGGTGCACGGGTTTAGTTGCTCTGTGGCATGTGGGATCTTCCCGGACCAGGGCTCGAACCCGTGTCCCCTGCATTGGCAGGCGGATTCTTAACCACTGTGCCACCAGGAAGCCCAAGACTGAATAATATTCTATTGTATACATATATCACATTTTATTTATCCCCTCATCGTTAGTGGGCATTTGGGTTGTTTCCACCTTTTGGCTTATGAATAATGCTATAATTCTATGAATATGTTAATATAACATATATTCACTAATTATATATAATACATTAATATATAATAATGAATGATAATGGTATGAGGTAAGGGTTCAGCTTCATTTTTTTTGTATATGCCTATCCAGTTGTCCCAGCACCGTTTGTTAGAAAGGCTATTCTTTCCCCATTGAATGATCTTGGCACCCTTGTTGACAGCTAGTTGGCCATAGACATGTGGCTTTATTTCTGAACCCTCAGTTCTGTTGCATTGGTCTGTATGTCTGTTCTCATGCCAGTACTAGACTGTCTTGATTACCTTTGCTTTGTAGTAAGTTTTCAAAACAGGAAGTGAGTTCTCTTATTTTGTTGTTTTTTCAAGATTGTCTGTTCTAAGTCTCTTGCAATTCCATATGATTTTTGGACTTAGTCTATCAGCTTCTATGGGAGGTTAGCTGGGATTCTGTTGGTGATTGGATTGAATCTAAAAGGTCAGTTTGGGTAGTGTTGCCATCTTAATATTAAGCATTTCAATCTTTGAACATGGAATGTTTTCCCACTTATGTGGATCTTCTTTAATTTCTTCCAAAAATGTTTTGTAGTTTGCAGAGTATGTTTTACACTTCTTTTGTTAAATTTATTCATTTTTTGTTGATGTTATAAACAGAATTGTTTTCTTTCTTTTTTTTGCGATACGCGGGCCTCTCACTGTTGTGGCCTCTCCTGTTGCGGAGCACAGGCTCCGGACGCGCAGGCTCAGCAACCATGGCTCACGGGCCCAGCCGCTCCACAGCATGTGGGATCTTCCTGGACCAGGACACGAACCCGCGTCCCCTGCATCGGCAGGTGGACTCTCAACCACTGCGCCACCAGGGAAGCCCCCCAGAATTGTTTTCTTAATTTCATTTTCAGATTGTTTGTTGCAAGTTTACAGAAATACAATTGATTGTTTTATATTGGTCTTGTATCCTGCAACCTTGTTCAACTCATTTATTCATTCCAATAGTTTTTTTTTAAATCATTTTAAGTGAACAATTTTTATTTATTTATTTAAATTTATTTATTTATTTATTTTTGGCTGCGTTTTGTCTTCGTTGCTGTGCACGGGCTTTCTCTAGTTGCCTCAAGCAGGGGCTACTCTTTGTTGCGCAGGTTTCTCATTGCGGTGGCTTCTCTTGTTGCAGAGCAAGGGCTCTAGGCGCGTGGGCTTAGTTGCTCCGAGGCATGTGGGGTCTTCCTCGACCAGGGCTCAAACCTGTGTCCCTGCATTGGCAGGCGGATTCTTAACCACTGCACCCCAAGGAAGTTCCCGTTCCGATAGTTTTTTAGTGGACTTTTTAATGTTTTCTATATATAAGATCATGTCACCTGTAAATACAGTTTTCCTTTTTCCTTTCCAATCTGAGTACCTCTTATCTCTCTCTTTCTTAGCTAATTTTCCTGGCTAGAGTCTGCAGTACAGTGTTGAGTACAAAGTGATAAGAGCAAATATCCTTATCTCTTTCCTAATCTTTAGGGAGAAGCATCTAGGTTTTCACACTATGTATGTTGTTAGCTGTAGAATAGTTCTGTATATGTTTTTCAATCAAGTTCAGGAAGTTCTCTGTTTCTAGCATGCTGAGAGGGATTTTGTTTTCTTAATCATGAGTGGATGTTGGATTTTTTCAGATGCTTTTTCTGCATCTGTTGATGTGATCATATGATTTTTATTTAGCCTGGTGATGTGATGGATCACATTATTAATTTTTTGAATGTTGAGTTAGCCTTGTGTCCCTGGAATAGTTAGTTGTGGTGTATATAATTCTTTTTATACAATGTTGGATTTAATTTGCTAATATTTTGAGTGTTTTTATATCTATGTTCATGAGATATATTGATCTTTAGTTTTCCTTTCTTGTTATGTCTCTATTTGGTTTTGGTATTAAGATAACACTGGCCTCATAGAATGAGTTAGGAAGTGTTCCCTCTGCTTCTATTTCCTGGAAGAGCTTAGAGAGAACTGGCATCATTTCTTTCTTAAATGTTTGGTAGAACTTACCAGTGAAACTGTCTGAATTTGGTTCATTCTCTTTTGAAGGTTATTAATTATTGATTAAATTTCTTTAGTAGATACAGGTCTATTCAGATGACCCATTTTTTTCTCGTGTGGGTTTGGTAGGTTGTGTCTTTCAAATAATTGGTCCATTTCAACTAAGTTATCAAAATTGTGGGCATAGAATTGTTCTTAATATTCTTTTACTATCTTTCTAATGTCCATGAAATTAGTAGTTTTGACTCTTCTTTGATTTCTGATATTACTGTCTTTTCTCTGTCAAATCAATTTTATTGATCTTTTCAAAGGACCAGCTTTCGTTCCATTAATTTTTTTCCCCTGTTGTGTTGTTATCCTGTTTTCTTGTGTTCAGCTTTATTGGTGTCTGCTGTATTTTTATTCTGCTTCTTTAGGTTATATCTAGTTTCCTAAGGTAGAAGTTTAGATGATTGATTTTAGATCTTTTTTCCTAATATATGCACCCAGTGCTATAAATTCTCCTCGTAAATATTGCTTTCACTGCATTTTACATATTTTCATGGGTTGTATTTTCATTTTCATTTAGTTCAAAATATTTTAAAATTTCTGTTGAGACTTTTTTGACCCGTGTGTTATTTAGAAGTGTGTTGTGTAAACTCCAAGTATTATGGGATTTTCCAGCTGTGTTTCTATTACTGGTTTCTAGTTTAATTCAGTTGTGGTCTGAGAGCATACTTTGTGTGATCTGTTCTTTAAAATTTATTTTAAGGTGTGTTTTAAGGCCCAGTGTATGTCCTATTTTGGGGAATGTTCTGTATGAGTTTGAGAGGAATGTGTATTCTGTTGTTGGATGAAGGATTCTATTGGGTTGGCCAAAAAGTTCCTTCGGTTTTTAAGTAAAAATAAAAGACCACATTTTTCGTTTTCACCAGGAACTTTATTGAACAGCGTATTCCCCGTTTTGTTCCACTACCTTCTGCCATTTTTCAGGCAACTTCACAATTCCATCCACCCAAAACGTTTTATCTTTTTGAGCAAAGAACTGTTCCAGGTGCCTTTTACAGTCTTCCAGGGAATTGAAATTTTTTCCATTAAGAGAATTTTGTAAAGACCAAAATAAATGGAAATTTGAAGGTGCAATGTCTGGTGAATATGGCGGATGAATCAGAACCTCCCAGCCAAGCTGTAACAGTTTTTGCCTGGTCGTCAAAGAAACATGCGGTCTTGGTTATCCTGATGGAAAAGCATGCATTTTCTGTTGACTAATTCCAGATGCTTTTTGTCGAGTGCTGCTTTCATTTGGTCTAATTGGGAGCAGTACTTTTTGGAATTTTCGTTTGGTTTTCCGGAAGGAGCTCATAATAGAGGACTCTCTTCCAATCCCACCATATACACAACATCACCTTCTTTGGATGAAGAATGGTGTTTGGTGTGGTTGGTGGTGGTTCATTTCGCTTGCCCCACAATGTCTTCTGTTCCACATTATTGTACAGTATCCACTTTTCATCACCTGTCACAATTTGTTTTAAAAATGGAACATTTTCCTTATGTTTAAGTAGAGAATCACGTCAGAAATATGGTCAAGAAGGTTTTTTTTGCTTCTTATGTGGAACGTAAACATCAAAGAGATGAACATAACTAGGGTGGTGCAAATGATTTTCATTGCTTGATTTGGATATTTTGAGTATGTCAGCTATCTCCCGCGTGGTATAACGTTGATGGTTCTCAGTTAATGTCTCAATTCGATCACTGTCAACTTCAGCTGGTCTACCTGAACGTGGAGCATCATCCAGAGAGAAATCTCCAGCATGAAACTTCGCAAACCACTTTTGACACGTCGGATCAGTCACAGCACCTTCTCCATACACTGCACAAATCTTTTTTTGTGTTTCAGTTGCATTCTTACGTTTCTTGAAATAATAAAGCATAACATGCCAAAAATGTGGCTTTTTTTCTTCCATCTTCAGTATTAAAATGGCTACACAAAAATTCACCAACTTTGATAAATTTTTTTTTAAAGGCATGCTGGTATGACAGCTGTCACAATACAGTCTAACAAAATTGTTTCGAATGAAGTTAAAGACAACTAAGCACTACTAGAGCCATCTTATGGAAAAAACCAAATGAAGCTTTTGGCCAACCCAATATAATGTCAATTAGATCCACCTGATTGTTGGTGCTGTTCAGTTCAGCTACATCCTTACTGATATTCTGTCTTCTGGGTCTGTCAATTACTGATGGAGGGGTGTTGAAGTCTCCAAGTGTAATAGTGGACTTGTCTTGTTTCTTCTTACAGTTCAGTTCTTGCCTCACGTATTTTGATGCTTTGTTGTTAAGTGCATACACATTAAAGATAACTGTTAAGTTTTTCTGGAGAATTGACCCCTTTATTATTATGTAATACCACTCTTTATCCTGATAATTTCCTTGTCCTTAAGTCAGCTTGGTCGGAAATTAGTATAGCTACTCTAGCTTTTGTTTGATTAGTGTCAGTATGGTATGTCTTCCTCCATTCCTTTTCTTTATGTTTAAACTGGGTTTTTTGTGGACAACAAATATTTGGGTCTTTTTTTTTAATCCACAGTGACAGTTTCTGTCATTTAATTGGTTTATTTCAATCATGCACATCTAAAGTGATTTTTGATAGGATTGGATTGTTATTTCTTATGTTTGTAATTTTCTATTTGTTGTACTTGTTTGTTCTTTTTTATTTTTTTCTGCCTTCTCTAGCTTTAATTGACTATTTTATATGATTCTACATTCTGTTCTTCCTTAGTATATCTATTATACTTCTCTGAACATTAAAAAAAAAAACTGGTTGCCTGGAGTTTGCAATATACATTTAAAACTAGTCTAAGTCTGCTTTAGAATATTACTATACTGCTTCATCGGTAGAGCAGGTACATTATGACAGAGTATTCCCAATTCCTCCCTCCTGTGCCTTATGATGTTGTTAATTTCCTCTGTGTTATGTACGCAATCACCCAATACATTGTTGCTATTAGCACTTCATACACATAGTTGTCTATTAGATGAATTAAGAGAAAGAAGAATAAAAGATTTACTTTCTTGTCTTTCTTTGACATTCTTTTATATATATGTCTGAGTTTCTGACCTATATTATTTTCTTTCCCTTGGAAGAACTTTGAACACTTCTTTCAAGGCAGGTGTACTAGTAACAATCTCCCTCAGTTTTTGTCTAAGGAAGACTATTTCTCCTTCACTTTTGTAGGATAACTTTGCTGGATACAGAATTCTAGGTTGGTGGCTTTTTTCTTTCAGCACTTGAAATATTTCACTCTATTCTCTTCCTGTTTGTGTGTGAGAAGTCCAAAGTGATTCTTATCCTTCCTTGTTCCTCTACAGGTAAAGTGTTTTTTGTCTCTGTTTTCTTTCAGGATTTCCTTTTTGTCTTTGTTATTTTGCAGTTAGACTGTGATATGCCTGGTATAGATCTTTTGGTATTTATCCTATTTGGTGTTCTCTGACTTTATTGGATCTGTTCTTTAGTATCTGTCATTAATTTTAGAAAATTCTCAGCCATTATTACTTCTGATGTTTCTTTTACGCTTTTCTCCCTTCTCCTTCTGGTATTTCCATTACACCTAGATTACACCTTTTGCGGTTGTCCCACAGTCCTTGAGTGGTCTGTTCTGTTATTCTTATCCTTTTTTGTCTATGCATTTCAGTTTGGGAAGTTTCTATTGATATATATTCATGTTCACTGATTCTTTCCTTGGCTGTGTCCAGTCTGTGGATAAGTATATTAAAGGCATTCTTTACTTCTATTACAGTGTTTTTTATATCTACCATTTTCTTTTAATTCTTTGAGTTTCCATCTCTCTGCTTACATTACTTGTTTTTGCACATTTTCTACTTTTCTCATTAGAGCCCATAAGATATTAATCCTAGTTATTTTAAATTTACTACCTCATATTTCAAAATCTGCATCATATCTGAGTTTGGTTCTGATGGTTGCTTTGTCTCATCAGTCTGTTTTTCCTTACCTTTTGGTATGGCTTGTAATTTTTTTGTTGAAAGTTAGGCATGAAATATCAGAAAATAGGAACTGACAGTTAAGTTTTTAGTGTGAGGTGTTATGTTAATCTAGCTTTAGCTCAGAGATGTGTTCAATGTTTTCTGCTGCTTTAGGTCCCAGAGACTTCAGTTTTCTCCCCCTCCCCCATTATCCTTGGGTTTCTCTAAGAACTCCTTAAATAGAATGTGTCTTGCAGCTCTCTCATTTGTAATCCACTGTCATCGTAGTGGAGCCTGGTTGATGTGGTGGTAAGGTGTGGGAGAGGAAAGCTATATCATTTTATGATTAAATCTCAGTTTTGTAAGTGGGCCTGAGTCCCTGGGCTGTGACCTTCAGAAGTGTTTCTTAGCCTTAACAATTTTTTTTCTCCCCTTACTTGAGACAGGAAGGATAGAGGGGGCTGGAGTTGATGAATTGCCCTTTCCAGGCTTAGATAAAGCTCTGATAAGGTAGTTTGTCTTGGAGGGCAGGTCTTTGTTAATGGGGACTGCTATCAGTGCTTACTTTCCTGAGTGTATTTGAAAATGGTTGCAGGGAATTCCCTGGCAGTCCAGTGGTTAGGACTCAGTGCTATCACTGCTGTGGCCCAAGTTCAGTCCCTGCTCAGGGAACTAAGATCCTGCAAGCTGTGTGCCATGGCCAAAAAAAAAAAAGAAAACCTCAGGGAGCTCCTTGAGGTAAAACCCAAGAAAGTGGGGGCCTATGAAGCCTGAACCTCCATGAGAGGTCTTAGGTCTCAAGCTAGTCTACTCTTAGCTTCCAGCAGTTTGTCCAAATTACCATTTAAGTGTTTCTTCCAGTTGCTCCAGCAGCTTCTGCTCCTTGGTAACTGACCTCAGCTTGTGATTCTTTGTATTTGCCTGTCTCTCAGATTTTGGTGTGCAATTTGCCCTGTGACCTCAATTCTCTGATCTAAGAAAGAAAGTTTGTTGATTTTCGTATTGAGCTTTTTTCTTGTTGTGAGGCCACTGTGCTTTTTACATTAGCTTTATATATGGGAGCACTGAGGCTGAAAGTCCAGTGGAAGACTGTGAAGTCAAATCTCCATGCCAAACCTTAATTTAATAACTAGAGGTGTTTTGCCTTTCTGTTCTAGTAGCACTCAAGTACACTTAAAAAAACTGTGGTTAAAAAATGCATAACAAAGTTTACCATTTTAATCATCTTTAAGTGTACAGTTTAGTGGCATTAAGTATATTCATATTATTGTACAATCATCATCACCAGTGCATCTCCAGAACTTTTTCCTTCCCAAACTGAAACTCTGTACACATTAAACTCCTCATTCCTCCCCTTCCTCCGGCCCCTGATAACCACTTTTCTACTTTCTGTATGAGTTTGACTACTGTAGGTACCTCATATAAGTAGAATCATACAATTTTGTTATTTTATATCTGGCTTATTTTACTTAGCATAATGTCTTCCAGGTCAAGGTCACCTTTTAACCAGAGACTTAAAAAAAAGGTTATTTACATTTCTTTGGTGTGTACCTAAGTTGATATAGTTGTCCTTGTTTGAGCTAGTGCCTTGGGTCAGTCATAATGTTATCAGTTTGTCCAGCCCCAAAAGGGAGGAGTTGGACATGGGGGTGGTTAAGATGTTAGACAGTTTTAAAACTGTTTTAAGAGTCTAATGTTGCTTAATTTGTTCCAGGACCTGTAGAGTATTCTTACATATTCAAATGAAAACTGTAAATTATGTTTGGTGGTCAGAATGTTTATATTAACTCATTCTATCCACTGATTTGTGTGTTTAATGTTAATAACCTATCTCCAGAATTAGGTACTAGTTTTATACAGATTAAGATTTTCACCTGTTATTTTATTTTATTTTTTTGCGGTACGCGGGCCTCTCACTGTTGTGGCCTCTCCCGTTGCGGAGCACAGGCTCTGGACGCGCAGGCCCAGCGGCCATGGCTCATGGGCCCAGCCGCTCCGCGGCATGTGGGATCCTCCCGGACCGGGGCATGAACCCGTGTCCCCTGCATTGGCGGGCGGACTCTCAACCACTGCGCCACCAGGGAAGCCCTGTTATGTTTTTTTAATTTATTTTATTTTTGGCTGTGTTGGGTCTTTGTTGCTGTGTGCAGGCTTTCTCTAGTTGCGTTGAGCGGGGGCTACTCTTCGTTGCGGTGCACGGACTTCTCATTGCGGTGGCTTCCCTTGTCGCGGAGCACGGGCTCTAGGCACACAGCCTTCCATAGTTATGGCTCATGGGCTCTAGAGTGCAGGCTCAGTAGGTGTGGCACACGGGCTTAGTTGCTCCGCGGCATGTGGGATCTTCCCAGACCAGGACTCGAACCTGTGTCCCCTGCGTTGGCAGGCAGATTCTTAACCATTGTGCCACCAGGGAAGTCCCATCTGTTATGTTTTTATGGGGAATGTTTCATAACTAGGAAGGATCTGCTCTTTCATTGTACAGTTACTTGGGTCTTTAATTTCATCCTTTTTGTCCCTTTTCCTCCTCACTGTGATGAGTTACTATGGCTTTTGAATGGGCCTTTATTCTTCTGGCCTGCCCATTGTTGGAGTCAGTAAGACTGGGAACAGGGTGTATGGTCTGATACATGTAGACCTGGTTGGACCACCAAGTCTGTGTTTCAAGTTTACCAGCTGTTGTTTCACTTTGTTGCTAGAGAATGTTATCTTTCCTATGGTGAAATAAGAATTTGTTTCTTATTATTCAGAGTAGGTAGGGGTTCTTTATTGTTTTTTTTTAATTTTTTAAAAATTTATTTGTTTATTTTATTTTTGGCTGTGTTGGGTCTTCGTTGTCTTCGTTGATGCACGTGGGCTTTCTCTAGTTGTAGCGAGGGGGACTACTCTTCGTTGCAGTGTGCAGGCTTCTCATTGCAGTGGCTTCCCTTGTTGCAGAGCATGGGCTCTAGGCGCGCAGGCTTCAGTAGTTGCAGCATGCGGGTTTAGTAGTTGTGGCTCATGGGCTTAGTTGCTCTGCGGCATGTGGGATCTTCCTGGACCAGGGCTCGAACCTGTGTCCCCTGCATTGGCAGGTGGTTTCTTAACCGCTGTGCTACCAGGGAAGCCCGGATTCTTTATTGTTGATAATTATATTACACTGGTAAGTCTTCTTGGCAAGAGTTTATGTTTATTCACTATAATATTTGACTACATTTAAAGTTCAGGTGTTTTCATATTGCCTTTTGCAACTGAGATTTATTCAATAAGATTTTTTTATTTTACTGGAGGATTAAAATCATTTTAGAAGTTTCGAGTTTTAAGGCCTGTTTTGTCCCTACAGTAGTAAATGGTATCAGATTACTGTTTTTCAAGTTCTTAAGTTTGCTTTTACTAACTTATGGCAGCAAATAGTATCTGTTATCAGCAAGGCTGCTTCTAGAATTCATTAGAATGCTCCTTGAGGGCAGGAATGTTTGTTCTTTTTCACTGCTGTATCCCTAGAACCTAAAACAGTGGCAGGCACATGGTAGGGGTTCAATAAATATTTGTTGAATGAGTATATATGAATATATTAAATTTATCAGTATTCAATATGTTAGAGAAATAGCAAGACTTCTTAATTTCATGTTTTGAAATATCAAAACTTAGTGGTTTTAATTAGCTAGGTTCTCTGACTTACTTTTTCTTTCATCCTTTTATTGACTAATCAGTTTAGTAGACATTTCCATTACAGGGTAAACTAAGAAGAGATGATATATAGTCAATAGATTTTTTAAATGAGACACCAGTTCTTTTTAAAGTTTCTTTGGAGAGGGTAAGGTTAACAAACATCTTAGCCTATGATATCAGTCATCTATACTTTTTAAAATTTATTTTTACTCTCTTGTTCATGTAATTGTTTCTAGGAATAATTAAAAGGATCATATTTGTTTTTTTTTTTTAGTAAACGTATTTATGTATGTATGTATGGCTGCATTGGGTCTTTGTTGCTGCACACGGGCTAGTTGTGGTGCACGGGCTTAGTTGCTCTGAGGCATGTGGGGTCTTCCCGGACCAGGGCTTGAACCTGTGTCCCCTGCATTGGCAGGCAGACTCCCAAGCACTGTGCCACCAGGGAAGTCCCTAAAAGGATCATATTTCTTAGGTATCTCTTACACATGCTCAAAAGGGAACACAGTGAAGCTTAATAATTAAAAATTTTAATGTATTTATTTATTGAGCAAATATTTTGAGTGCCTACTGCAAGCCAGGCACCATTCTCTCTTCTGGGAGTACTATTCTATGTTTTGAGAGAAAAAAAAGACAAAACTTTCTTTCTTCATGGAACTTACATTCTCATAGGAGAGATAGGGAAACAAGATGTAGAATAAAAACAGATTTCTCTAATAGGGTAGATTTTTTTAAGTTACTTTTGTAGGTTGGACCTTTTAAAAATAATCAGTTCATTAAATACCACTTTGACATTGTTGGGGAATGAGATGCCACATGTGAGAGCCTAGAATAGGGCAAGGCACTTTGGTAGGAACAGTTTTGTAAACAAAAATGGAGTTTACAGTCCGTGCTCTCAGCATTCACACAAGAACTGCAGTGCAAAGCTATTTAAAGATAACCACCTGCAGTGTCGGTAATATGCTTTAAGAGTCCACAAAAGTCGGAGTTTCTTGACAGCTGGCTCAGTCTAGGCAGGCAGCGGGTGGAACAAAAGTATAGAGATGCTAAACAACATACATATTTGGGAATAGTGACCTTTTTGGAGTGGTAGAAACTGGAAGAGGGGTGTGTGTGTGTGTGTGTGTGTGTGTGTGTGTGTGTGTGCGCGCGTGTGTGTGTTGGGGGAACTTATGAGTAGTATCAGAAGCAGAGATAGAAAAAGTAAATTAAAGGTGGATTGTATGCAGCAGGTCTCTAGATGGTCCTGTAAATAATGGGGAGCCACAGATGACTTTTTAGTAGGACAGTGGCAAGATTACATTTCTTGTTGAGAAAATTAAGTGACTATGGGAAGGATGGGTTGGAGAGTACGACAGGGAGGTTCCAGGCTATTTGGGGCATCTAAAGTATAGCCTAGGGGCAAGACCATAATCCCTGTAAGGGTGCCTCCTGAAGCACAAGTCCATAGTATATAATGTGAATAGAATTGTGCCATGTGGCAGGCAGCCTTGTGACCAACAGAAGGATGAGGGTCAAAAGTTGAAGATACTGAAAGTGAAGAAGAGAATCCAAGAGAATTTTGTGGTTAATAGGATTGGTAACCTACTGGGGATGGGAGTTTTGTGGGATAATAATAATTATAGATGGTTTGAAGTTTAAGACGGATCTTCACATTAGGTAGTGATGGTCTGGACAACACTTTTTTCCCCCACCTTGTATCTCGTTTTCATAAATTGCTTCATCCCTCATTGAGCCTACCATACCCATCTTTTTTCCACCCCTAATTTGAGCTTTGATATCTGTTTTGGACTATATAGTAAAGCTTATTAGAAGTATTTCTGAAACAAAGAAATTTTTCCTGTGGGGGGAGGTACTTTGAGAAAAGGGTATATGGGCTTTAAGTATATTTAAAGTATAGGGCTCTTTTAAAAAAATTATTTATTTTATTTATTTATTTTTGGCTGTGTTGGGTCTTGGTTGCTGCACGCGGGCTTTCTCTAGTTTTGGCGAGCGGGGGCTACTCTTCGTTGTGGTGCACGGGCTTCTCGTTGCGGTGGCTTCTCTTGTTGTGGAGCACGGGCTCTAGGCGTGCAGCCTTCAGAAGTTGCGGCTCGCTGGCTTTAGAGCACAGGCTCAGTAGTTGTGGCACATGGGCTTAGTTGCTCTGCACCTTAAGCACTGTGCCACCAGGGAAGTCCCTAGGGCTCTTAATATATGTCAAAGTTAACTCATTTATTATATTCCAGATTTAATTTTCTAGATAAATTACCTTATGGTATAGTAACTTTAATAAAATTTTATGATATTTAATTATAACAGTCTAGCCCTGTGAGGTACGTTAAAACATTTGATTATGGAAAAATTTAAATATACCCCAAAATACTAGAGTATAATGAACCCCAGTATACCTGTCAACATTTTGCTGGTCTTGTTTCATCTGTTTTTCTCTCTGCCCTTTTACTCTTTTTTTTTTTTTTTGCTGAAATATTTTAAAGCAAATGCTAAGCATATTCTTTCACCATAAATACTCGAATATATAACAGTTAAGGACTTTATTATTATTATTAATACAACCACAAAACCATTATCACACCAAGCAATCATCTTTACCCCAACTTAACACCATCTAATATAATACCCAGTCTGGATTCAGATTTCCCTTTTGGTTTCGAAAAAGAGTTTTATAGCTGGATTGTTTGAATCAGGTTTCAAACAAGTCTTGTGGTTATTTTTAAAGTTGATATTTTTTAAAGAGAAAATTAAGGCAGTGTGAAAACATTTTAGTATAAGCTATTCTAAGAGAGCAATGCTGTTTTGACAGCCATTCTGTCTGGAACTTAGTTTTGTACAAGGAGGTATCGAAATAGCTAGTATCTATTTTTTATGATTTTTAAACATAGGAAATCTTTCCAAAATGGGGGAAGTGGGTGTGACCCCACTTATCTAGAAGCCTAGAGTATGAAAATGTGAGCTATTCAAGGAGGTTCAGGTTTGGGGGAAGACCACACCTCTCTTAGTCAAAACACCCTAGATGGGATTTGGGACTGTTTTTGTAACTACTTGTGTAATGTTACAGTATATTTTATCTCCCTGGATGTACCTTCCTCATCTGTAAAATGAGTGGCTGAGTTTTTGTTTTTTTTTAATTTTTATTCAAGTGTAGTTGATTTACAATGTTGTGAAGAGTGGGTGATTTCTTATATTCCTTTTGAGTTCTTATTTTTGTGTGTTTTATTTTCTGTTTATTCTTAACTTTAACAGGATTCTCAAAGTTGGATTGGTGGAAACAATGAACCATTGACTGGCTTTACATGGAGAGGTGGTTGCGAAAGAGAAACTACAGGCATACAAGTCTGGAATGAAGTGTTTGTGATCGACAGACCTAATGGAACAAAAGTGAGATTCTCTTTATAGTTTTTTACTATATATAGTAAAATATATATATATAGTTTTTTACTAAAAAAACTAGTTTTTTTCTTCCATATTCTGTCGAGCAAAACAACACAGAACTATTAATATCTGATAACTTTAACATATGGGGATTATTATGTCAAAATGTGTGAGATACTTAAGTTAGAGGACTTTTCTTGACTTAATTACTGATTTTGATATTAACCATTTTATATTTGACTTTTATAGTCACTATTGGTGAATTTTTTACTTAGTATTTTAAACTTTTAAATTCCTAGGTGGCTGTGCTGCTAATGGATACCCAGGGTGCCTTTGATAGCCAGTCAACTATCAAAGATTGTGCAACAGTGTTTGCTCTGAGCACTATGACTAGCTCTGTCCAGGTGAGATACAGAGATGCCGCGGTATGATCAGGTCAGACAATCCTAATACCTTTGCTCTTCCTCAAAATGCCTTTTTATTGAAGGGAAAAAAAGGATTAAAATCAGAGAAACTATTTACATTTAGTATTGGTCACTTACATTTCTATGCTTGCTGTTCTGGCTTACTATGTGAAATTTCATACTTTTAGTGCTTACCAGGGAAACAGTGAACCAATAGCCAATCCCTTTGGTATTTCATCATAGTATCTATGCTTTTTTTTTTAAAAGGAGTATGTATTATTGCATGTTATCCTTAATTGAATTCAAGGATATTCAGTTGATATTGAATTCAATTGAATTCAGTCATATACAGTAAAGTATAGGGTGTTTCTTTATTTTTTGGCTAAACCAACCAAACAAACAACAAAACCAAGTAATTTAGTTTTCTACTCAATATGTATGACAACTAGTACATGATTATTTGAACTAATGGAGGTAGAGGCATAATAATTCTTATTTAGGAAACCTTAATGATGTTTATATAATAAACTAAGGACTTAAAGCACCTATTTCATTTAGAAAGGGGTAAAATCCTTTCTGTGTTTTCGCTTATGCTGTACCCTAGAGTTATGTTTGGTGTTCTATCAAGTTCTAGTCTCTTCAAGCTAGGCCATCTCTTTTCTGTATAATTTAGACTAATTGCACTGAATTAAACCACCACAGGTCATTTTTTATTTCTTTACTTTCTGTTTCCCGAGCTCATCTGTGGTTGATACTTCTCTGGCTGAAAAATGAATTATTGAAGTATGGTGGTTAGATCCAGCTGGTGATGTATCAAGATGTATATTTGCAAATATTTTAAAAAGTATGTGCTTCTCCTGAGATAAATATTTCTTATGGATGGTAGATTATAGGTGATACCGTCACAGTGTATTGGAATTTTTGTGCTTTCCATTAATATCTGGAATGTATGACCAGTTTCTATTAAACTTCCCATTTCTTTTCTTCCTCAATTTGAAGTATCTAGCTGTCAGAGTGGAAACAAGTTTTGGAATTATTATGAGATAAAAGAGAAGTGGCTTCTTTTTATTATAGGGATGGGAATATCTGTCACTACAAACTAAGTGATGTTATTGGGGACTCTCAGAGTCTCTTGTTTTCAGTTTGTCCTACCTCCTCTTCTCTGATCTTGCAGGGCAGCACAACTGCCATTTTCTTGAGGCGAGCAGAAGCCACATCTTTGTATTTATATTATCGCATTATAGCCCTTCAGATTAGCTGGCTCTGTGGCTTGCATTAAATTATAAGTTCTCTGTCCTAAAACTTATACCATGGTGTTCTCTTGTTTATTCAACTTTATGATAGCAAGAGAACTGGTTTTGGACAACCACGTAAAGCCATTCAGCCACCTTCTTATCGTAAAACAAAGATTTTGCCCATCTTGCCTATCTCACATGTGGTTTTGTGTGCAGTCAGAAATGAGATACAAATGAGATAATGCATAAGAAAGCGGTTTGTAAACTAAATAATCAAGAAGATTAATTTTTTTTTCTTTTTTAAGGCCGAACCGTGCGGCATATGGGATCTTAGTTTCCCAGCCAGGGATTGAACCCATGCCTGCATGCATTGGAAGTGTGGAGTCTTTTTTAAAATTTATTTATTTATTTATTTATGGCTGTGTTGCTGTGCGTGGGCTTTTCTCTAGTTGCAGCGAGTGGGGGCTATTCTTCGTTGTGGTGCGCGGGCTTCTCTTTCTCTGGCTTCTCGTTGCAGAGCACGGGCTCTAGAGCACAGGCTCAGTAGTTGTGGCACACGGGCTTAGTTGCTCCGTGGCATGTGGGATCTTCCCGGACCAGGGCTCAAACCTGTGTCTCCTGCGTTGGCAGGCGGATTCTTAACAACTGCGCCACCAGGGAAGTCCCAGGAATGCAGGGTCTTAACCACAGGGACCACCAGGGAAGTCCCTAATATTAGTTTTTATTATTGCTTCTTTCCTGATTCTTGAGGCTAGATTTCTCTCCTTCCTTACATAAGTTATCTGGCTGATAGATCAATAACAAATTGATCCCTTTGTCATTTATTCTTTCAAAAAATAATTACTGAGCATATATTAAGTACAACACAATATGCTAAGTACTAATGATCTACAATAAACAAATCTTTTCTGTTTGCTATTTAAAACCTGGCCCTGACAATGTAGGGATCTGGTCCTATATTCTAAAAGCTAAGGCCCATATGAGTGAGAATAGGTTGGTTATTCTTTCAGTTTTTAAGTTTAAATCTAGAGTTTAATCACCTCATCATTAATTACTTTTTAAGAACCTGTTTGGAATTAGTCAACTGAGAATATCATTTTAGGTTTGCCAGGCTATATTGGCTGTTTATATTCTTGACCTCCAAGTGATTAAGTTAGATTATCACTTATTTGCTGTTAGAACAAATTGTTCTATATTTGGAGTAACCCTATTTTCTTAGATATAAGTTATTTCCTAGCAGAGGTGACAACTATGGACATCCACTTTTGTCCTTTGGTGGTCCAGGTCATCTTTTAAAGACCTGACTCAGAAGGATTGGACCTAGCGAATCTTTTCTCCAATTACTGTTTCTTGAGAGTAGTGAAGTTTGCGTTACCAGCTCTGGTCTTTGGGCCTTGGAAAGTGGAAGAGTGCTACCTACTCTGTGTGTGTGTGTGTGTGTGTGTGTGTGTGTGTGTGTGTGTGTGTGTGTGTGTGTGTGTGTGGTAAAATGTTCATGTTAAGTTATTTAGACTGACTTTGCTTAAGTAAAACGATAACCATAATATTACAGTCAAGTTAGTTGAGGCACCCACTGAACAAACCATAAACTATATACTATGAATGCTCCAGGGAGGAATTTATCTTTGTATTGGGTTGGCCAAAAAGTTTGTTTGGGTTTTCTGTAACATCTTACAGAGAAAAACCCGAACGAACTTTTTGGCCAAACCAATAGTACTATGCCCTTCACATTCATTGACTTAGAAAAACAGTTGGGTAGTTGGGGGAACTCTTCACTTAAAAAAAAAAATCATGTCATAACATTAAAGAAACTTACTATGTAATATACTTTTTTTTTTTAATGTCTGCTGCCTTCTTGGCCCCATATGTGTATATTCATGATTTTTACACAGTTTACCACCACTGCTTCCCCCTTAATGTTTTATCCTAACTGTTAGGAAAAAAGAAAATTCTTTTCATGGACCACTGGTTAAGATAGTGACTGAGTCATTCATTTGTGCTCAGGTGTAAAATAGCCTTCGTTTCCACAAGTAAAGTTATACACAGCTGGGTATTCAAAGTAAAACACTAATAAAAACAAAAATTTGTTTTAACAGGTGTATAATTTGTCTCAAAATATTCAAGAAGATGATCTTCAACACTTGCAAGTATGTATGTCTCAAAGAATGTATGCCAAAGTATTGAAAATTTAATTCCCACTTTGTTGTGACTTTACATCAAGAACCTGTAATATTGTAAGAAGATTGACTATTATATGGTTTTAAACAGATGTACGACTTCTTAACTAGAAGAAATTTTAAAGTATATGCAGTCTTAAAAAATTAAATGCTTGGCTTTCAAATGATTTTAAAGGCTCTGACATCTAGTCGTCTGATATAGAATAGCTTTACAGAGGTCTTCTTTCAACCTCTTCGGGGGCATTATTTTAAATAATTTGATTTAATAGTTATTTACAGAATACGGCAGACTTGCAATGGAAGAAATCTACCAGAAGCCATTTCAGGTAAATAAATATTTTATCATTAAAAAAAATTTTATCTATGAAAAGCTATCATCTCGTATCTCTGGAGATATGAGGACATTATGCGAAACTCATTTTTAGCAAAAGATCTAGTGGAATTGAAACTAATTTATGGTAATGTCGTCACCATCTTATCAGTAGCAGCTTACAGGATAGGAAATAGAACAAATGAATATAGGCTGGTTCTTAATACTTTTACTTAAAAGGTTAATAACATTTCTTTTAACTGGATATTACTTCCAAAACTTGAGATAGTCATGTAAATTTCTTTTATATGTGATAAACTACTAGAAAATGTTATTGGTTGTACGTGTGTGTGTGTGTGTGTGTGTGTGTGTGTGTGGTATATTACAAGTTGAGGTTAGACCTATTATTCTTTATTTTTGTTTCAAATAGAAAAGTTTCAGAATTTATTATATCTCTCCCCCATGTGTTTTTTCATTACTTTTAAATGCTAGGTACAGAATATTAAGTCAGAAATTAACCTTGATTTGAGAAGCATATGCTCTGCTTGCTTCTGTGGAGTCTTATCATTAGAGATTTTTAAAAAAGCAGAGCTAATTTCAGATAGATTCTTTTTTGAAACAAGTGTAATTTGTAAGTAGACATTGTACTATTTGGTTAGTTGTGTTATAGTAGGTGAGAATGACTCCACCCTGTTTGCTCATCAGTGTGTGAAGTCCTTCCTGTGTGATAGCATCACTGGTGATTCTGTTAGTGGGTTACATTGATTCTGCCTCAGTCTTGTCTGGCTCAGGTGATCACTTTTATGAAATATTTGGGCAGGTTATGGTGTTATTTTGTGTATATGATGAAATATACTCTATTTGGCCTCTATCAGTTTTTCTGAACTGGGGTAATTTTGCCACCCAGAGGGCATTTACCAGTGACTGGAGACATTTTTGGTTGTCACAATTTTGGGGAGGAAGTTCATGCCATTGGCATCTAGTTTATAGAGGCCAGACATGCTGTTCAACATCCTACAAAATGTAGGACAGCCGTGCACAGCTAAGAATTATCTGACCCGAAGTGTCAGTAGTGCTGAGTTGAGGAACTTAAGCATATAGGAATTAAAAATTCTATGAAAAGAACTAATTGGTCTAGAATTAGGTTAGTTGGTCTTCTAGTTATACAATCTTGACTTAAAATTATGATCTGTATACCCTGATATGTCTTTTGTTTCTTTTTAAAATATCCTGTATTATTGCTTGTGGTGACTCTTATACACAGTGAGGTTCTCAGATGGAGGTAGTTTCTTGGTATAGGAGCTGGGAGTATTGTTGGCTTATGTAGGCTCTTGTTATAACTATGAGTAGTATTAAGCCATTTGGTTACTATAACTTTTGATAAGGATTGTTTTTGGGGAGTAAGGGGTGCTTCAGTTATTAAAGTAGTAATTTTTGGTAAAGTTTTATAAGAAATGATTTCAGTTTTTTCCCCTTCTTTCTGTAGACACTAATGTTTTTGATTCGAGACTGGAGTTATCCTTATGAACATTCATATGGTTTGGAAGGTGGAAAACAATTCCTTGAAAAGAGATTGCAGGTAAGCCCCCATTTCTTAGAGAGGAGAGCATAAGCACCAAGCCCCAGGTGAAGGTGTGGACTGTGGACTGCTGCTTAGACTACCAGCCTCTGAGTGTCATTGGAACACATTGAGTATCCCAGGTTAACCCAGATAACTGCATACATAATTGATGAGAAGTAAATTGGTATAGCACTCCTGTGAAAGAGGACAATAGAAATGCCCTCAAGTAGAAGTTAAGGAATGGATATTTCTCTCCAGAGCCAACTGCCCCTTCAATAAATCAATATTCAAAGGATAAAAGTTTGAAGTAGACTAACTTTTTGATCTGCTCAGGTTGCATGCATTTCTCTTTCTGGCCCAGCTGAGCTTCTGAGCATTTGGGACAGGCTGGATAATCTAGTGTGGATGCATTGAACACAGATGATGTGAGACTCTCTTTCCAAGGATACTATCTTGTAGAGTGGCAGCATATAGAGAAAAAAGGGATCTTAAACATTATCTAGTATAGCCTTTACACACACACACACACACACACACACACACACACACAAAACTGGGACCCAGAAAAGTGACTTGCCTTTGGTCACTTAACTAATTATAGATAACTGGGAGTAGGACCCAAATGTCCAAGCTCCTGGCCTGGCCTGTGCAAATGCCACACCAAGTCATTCCTGGAAAATAACATGGAAGTACTTTGGGAAACCCTCAGGTCAGATACTACCTACCTACTGACGTCCACAAAAGATACATAAAAATACCTTTATTCATAAGTAGGAGGTTTAGCTCTTTGGGGTAATAAAATTTGGTTTGTTTCCTATGAAAAAATGCATTTAATTTCGCAGGCACATTCAAAGACTTAGGGTATAATGTAATTTTTCTTAATCCTAAAATAAGATCAAAACCAACTGCTCATTTCTTGGATTATTTGAAAGGCATTTCTAGACTTGTCAGAGATAATTTCATTCATCAGCGTTTTCTCTGGTTTGTTCAGAAGAAATTAACCCACAGCACATCAGGCATATTAACTAAATTCAGAATTATGTACTTCAAAGATAAGGAGGTTTTAAAATATATTATTGAAGCCATACAGAAAAGTACTCAGATCATAAGTGTGCAGCTTGAGGAGTTTGTACAAATTGAACATAGCCATGTAACCACCCAGAAGCAACTGCCTGTATCCACTAACTCCTGCCCCCCTCCAACCCTTCATTACTCTTTTGACCTCCAACAGGCTTGGTTTTTGGACTTTTTATGAAAGGAATCATATACAGTATGTATTCTTTTGTGTCCAGCTTCTTTTGCCCAGTATTACATTTCTGAGATTAATCCACATTGTTGCATGTAGTTTAGTTCACTTATTCTCATTGCTATACAGTCTTCCATTGTATGAACAGGCAACAGGTTTTCCATTCTACTCTTGATGGAGATTTAGGTAGTTTCCAGATTTTGTTGATTACGAATGGTGCATGTTTTTTAGAATGGTTTTTGAGACGAGTTTGGGAGAATACGTGAGTTATATTGGGATAAGGAGTTATTAAAAATCTAACATTAGGATTTCCTTCCAGAAAATACATAGCAGTCTCTCTTCTGCAAAACACTGATAAACTAGCATAAATCATAAATAATCATTTGGAGTGAGTGCCGAAATCCTAATAAATTTTTAAGGCTCTTTGGACTGCATTGGCGCTTTTCGCCTTATCTGTTGTTTTGCTCAGGGGCTGACCTTTTTATTTGTAGGCAAATTAGTACTTTGTTTTTCTCTTTGCCATTATAAGTACTTTAAAGGCAAATTCTTAATTTACTTACTGGTTTATAAATCACAACCACACCTGTTGTTCTGGTGTTAGATATTATGATTAATTATTATTTGTATTTATTTATATCCTTGGCAGCTAACATGGGAAAAAAAGTCTTTTTTGGTTTAAGACAGAGTGGGGTCTTATCAAATGGTTAGAAATGGGCCTTTAGTAAAATTTTATTGTCAAGAAACACACACCTAGACTAGCATCTGAGTTAATGTGTGTGCATGTGAGTACGTATGTGTGTTTTCCTAAAAAAATGTGTTTTTCTCTTGTTTGCACCTTCACCTTGTCTCCTTCTGTCCCCAGGTAAAACAAAATCAACATGAAGAGCTACAGAATGTAAGGAAGCACATTCACAATTGTTTCTCAAATCTTGGTTGCTTCCTTTTGCCACATCCTGGTCTTAAAGTTGCAACTAATCCTAGTTTTGATGGGAGATTGAAAGGTGGGAATTCCCATTCTTGCTAAAATCAGAACTTAAGTTTTAGAGGCTGAAAGTTAAAAAAAATACATGGTTCCTTAAATTTTTTCTTTTATACTGGAGGACGTTTTGATGCATTATTAATGGTGTGATTGTAATGTATTGGTTTCTTGCAAACACCTGGCATATTGATTAACATTTTATAAGGTGGTCTGTTGCTCAGCACTGATGTCCTAAAAATACTGAAGCCTGAGAACATTTCAGTATTTCATCTGATTGCACTCTGCTAAAAAGCATCACCAATATATTATATTGATGTAATTAGATTTAAGTCTGTTTGGGGGTGATGGTGTAATTTTTTGTGTATGTTTTAGGATTATTTTGAGCATGATGGCAAAAGGCTTGAGGATTGACGAAACTTTTAACAGTATGGCTGGAGAAACAAAATTTAGTATTAAAATGTAATACAATTTCATGAATTGCTTGCCATTTGGAAAGGATAGTTTAGTTAAAATACTTGATGTGGAATTTGTTCTGGTAGGCCACAGTTTTATTTGTTATTTGGGCTGAAAGAATTATTGGGAGATGAAGGAAGTGGGGTAGTAGAGTGGAGGGGTGGTTATATTTTTTCCTAGGAGATGTGACAGTGTGACGTGTTTGGATGAGTTTTTTGAAATGAATCTACACTTAAGTAGCATATTTTTATTTTATGAAATAGAATTTTATTAACTCTTACCAATGGGGACTTTACTTTTTTTTTTTTTTTTTTTTTTTTTTTTTTACTGACATATTGACTAATTTCATGTCCACTAGATATTGATGAAGAGTTTAAACGAGAGCTTCGAAATCTGGTTCCATTGCTGCTTGCCCCAGAAAATTTGGTAGAAAAAGAGATAAGTGGATCTAAAGTCACTTGTAGAGATCTTGTAGAATACTTTAAGGTAGGAAAATTCTTACATTAAATGGCTTTGTCTAAGTTAGAAATATAGCTGACTTAAAACTCATTTGTATGTACAAGAAATTTCTTACCTTTATTTTAAAGCAAAAAAGTAAAATTTATATTTTTTTGCCTTGAATTGGATGTATCAGTGTTTAAGAATATTTAACATTGTAGCAGACAACATGTATCTTCTAGACAGTGATTTTATTCTTTGTAGAGTTATCCTACTTTTTCTCCAGCTCTGATATGGAAAGAAGAACCATTCACCATAGTATTACAATACCACTCTATCATTTGAGAATGATAATAGGTATTGGGAGCATAATTCTGTATCCTGAGTTCTCACAAAAGCCTTCTCTCAGAGTCTGGGACTTGATAAGAGCAGCTGAAAGTATCCAGACTGGGTTTGAGCTCGAGTGCGGGCCTCTCACCGTTGTGGCCTCTCCTGCTGCGGGGCACAGTCTCCGGATGCGCAGGCTCAGTGGCCGTGGTTCACGGGCCCAGCCGCTCCGTGGCATGTGGGATCTTCCCGGACTGGGGCACAAACCCGTGTCCCCTGCATCGGCAGGCGGACTCTCAACCACTGCGCCACCAGGGAAGCCCTGTTCTCTAGTCTTTATAGCTTGCTTGCCAGAGCAAGACTATTGTAGAGGTTTGTATTTATTCATTGTAGTTGTAAATAGACAGAAGGGAAATACAGTTAACTAAGAGTGTATTTTTGTATTATTTAATGGACACTTGATCACTTTCATACTATCTTTGTTCAGTTATGAATTAATTTAGAGTCAGTAGAAAGTTGAGGTGAAAGATTCCTATATAGAACTTACTTAAAAACGTTCATCTTTCTTTCTCTTAAACCACAAATTGAGTAATTTTTTTTCCCTTGAACTGAAGTGTATTTTAAGCTGGTCAAAGTAAAATACTGAGTTAAAATATTTTCTTACATATTTATTTGAAATGTTGGCATTAGGGGAGAATTATGGATTTCTTTTCATAAAGTAGATGACATTTTATATATAACTTTTAAATATGAGACATAATTTTTATGCCAAGTTGGAGTTACATTTAGAGACATTTCTCTAGGATATTATTTAGCAACATACACACTTAATAATGTTGAGAATAGGGTTAACTCTGTTGGAATGAGAGTATATGATTTTTAAAGCCTAGACTTTCCTTATAATAGTGTGAATCATTTTTCTATTTAATGATTTTTCTTTCTTTGGGGATGTGGAGCCAACTTGCATAACCTATGAATATAATGAGTCTTCTGTATTTTTAGGCTTACATTAAAATTTATCAAGGAGAGGAACTTCCACATCCAAAGTCCATGCTTCAGGTAGTGTGTGTGTTGTACATACATTTATTTACGAAGGAGAAAAAAAAATCTTTGCTTTAGAGATAAATGCTGGAAATGGGGTAGTGTTTCTTTCCATGCAAATACATTTTAGATACCTAAGGTATGGGTCCTGAAGTTTTAATGAGTTTTTGTAACTATAGGTTGCACACCTTGCACACCAGAAATGAGGGTCCTCGGTGCCTTCTCTTCAGTTGCTCAAAAAGTGTAGGAGAATTTCTGCTTCAGAAGATAGCTTCATATGGGCCTTGCCAAACCAAGAGCCTTGCTTCTGCTTTCTGAGTCTTTGACAACGAATGTTGTTTGAAATAAGGCTTATTTTCTCTTGATATTAATGATTCACGTCTGGTTCTAGTGAATATAGATTTTGTTTTTATTTTTTTTAAAAAGGTGTTCTTTAGGGACAATGTTATTTTAACCTAATTCATTTTTTTTTAAATTTGCTACTTTGGGCATTTCTCAGTTTTATAGTAGATTAAACTGTTTTTTCATAAAACCCATACAATAAGCAGTTTTGTGGATTTAAAAATGTATCTTGTGTTTAATACTGATTATGAGAGAGAGGACCATATGAGTAATTCTTGATTCTTTGCACCTGGGGACTTGACACATTTTAGGGTTGTATATGTTTAATTTTCTATAATTTCCTGGGCATATGTGGTATTTTCTACAAACCCACTTTAACAAACCTAAGCAAAACAAGATTAAGCAGGTAGTCCTATTAGAAGCAATTATTATGTCCTTTATACTGGTGTTTCCTTCAATTAGAAAGGGAAACTGGAAGTTGATAATATTTTCTCTGATTCATTTTCAGACTTGGCCATTGTACATAATTTATTGTCTTAATCAGAATTTATAGTTATCAGGTATTTCACATAAAATTGGCACATTTTATTTTATTTCTTAGGCAACAGCTGAAGCTAATAATCTTGCTGCAGTAGCAGGGGCAAGAGAGATCTATTGCAAAAGTATGGAGCAGGTTTGTAACTAAAATTTAAATTTGACACTAGAGTAAGATAGAAGATTTTTATATTTAAAATAATTGAACCAATTTGTGCTCCTCTTACATTGTCATGTTACATCATTCCCAAATTTCCCTTTATCATCTCTGCTGGAAATAAACTAAGAGTATAATTCCCATGGTTAGAGTGCAGGTATGGGTAGTAAGTTATTACTTAGACCACACTGAGATCTTCTCTGACACATGACTCAGAGTGCTGTTATTAGTAGCTTCTGATGCGAGCAGCATCAGCTTAAGGGCAATAGCAGCTTCTTTGCTAAGCTTGCTAACTCAAACATTGAAGTACCTTTTTTATGTTATCTTTTACCCACTTTCTTGCCAGCAATCTTTTGTACTCTTTTGGTGTATTGCTGGGTCAGGTGAAGTCAGGTACAGACTGCAGTGTAATTCTTTTTGTCTTTATTGGTATATAATTAATACCAATATAATTAATTTTGGAAAGTTTATTTTGCTTGAGTCAGTTAAACATATAAGAAATAAGTAGGTTATGATAATGTGTGACGTATTATGAACAGATGTAAAACTAAACCATGTAGGTGGTTTGACTTTTTGAGATTAAAAATTATGCACAGGGAATTTCTTTCAAGTGTGAATTATTTCCAGCATGTAATCTGTCCTAATGTAACCCTGCCTGTACAGGTATGTGGTGGGGACAAGCCTTACATTGCACCTTCAGATCTGGAGCGAAGACACCTGGATCTCAAGGAAGTGGCGATTAAACAGTTTCGTTCAGTAAAAAAAATGGGTGGAGATGAATTCTGCCGTCGTTATCAGGACCAGCTTGAGGCTGAAATAGAAGAAACCTATGCAAATTTTATAAAGCACAATGATGGCAAAAATATCTTCTATGCTGCTCGTACCCCTGCCACACTATTTGCAGTCATGTTTGCTATGTATATAATCTCAGGACTGACTGGCTTCGTTGGCCTAAACTCTATAGCCGTCTTGTGTAACCTTGTCATGGGGTTAGCACTGACGTCTCTTTGTACTTGGGCATATGTTAAATACTCTGGGGAGTTCAGAGAAATTGGAACAATGATTGATCAGATTGCTGAAACACTATGGGAACAGGTTGGTATCTGTCTTTTGGTTTTTCAGTGACTAATCTTATCCCTGTGACTCCCCACCCCTCCTTCCAGTCCCCCATTCCCCACCCCCAGTATTTGCACACCTACTTTTCCTTTATCTGGAGAATGGTAAAAGGATATTTTCCTTTTTGTTTAGATGCATAATTTGAATATAAAGTATGAACTGTTTTTTCTCCCCTTTAAAGTTGTAATTATAGTGTGCTTTGGTTGGCTTACATCTGTAATATCCTTTGGATAGATTCTTAGTCATAGGCCTGATTATACCAGACAAGTGGGCAGGGCCAGAGTCTTTAAGGATTTTTTTTTTAAGAAAAGAAAATATAATTAGTGCAAGAGTTATGAAGGTCAGGAAAGAAGTTTGGAAGTGTAATTCTTTTGCTTTAGGAAAGCAAAAGAAGTTTCTTACTAATATTGGCAAGAACCAAGGCATGCTTATATTCCAGGAAAAATATTGTGTCTTCATTGCCTTCCATGAAGTTAGTAGTGATTTACTGATGTACTACAAGGAACAATCTTATAGGGAATTCTTACATCAAAGAAACTTTGTTTGACCTCTATACTGTGGAAATACTAATGAACAAAGCAAAGCACCACAAACAGAGAACCAGCTTTTCTTAATCATAATCCGTTACCTCAACCAGAATTCAAATCATGATTTTTTACCTCAAACCAGAATTCAAAGTTGGGCCTGACAAGTATCTACTAAGGAAAGCCTTGTTGTATATCAGCCAACTGTTGTCTGGAATTGCCTGTGTTCAGAAAATTTCATTTAAGGATGTTGTCATTAAAATGATCATCGTGAAATACTTGAGCATCATGTCAAGGACCAGAATGAAAACTACAGTTATTACCGATGGACAGTTACAAAAGGTGTTTTCAGATACCATTTCTGGGCTGATGAAGTGTATTGGGCTTATTTGAAGATCTAAGATATGCAGGTCCATGTTGGTTTGGCTTTAAATTCAAAGACTGAAGTTGATTGGATGTTGACTTTTCTATTAATAATGTTATTATTTTATACAGTGACCCACTATATTAATTTGGATTTTATATTTCTTCTTTATAGAAATGTTCTATTTATTCAGATCTGATTTGGAAGCTTGTGTCTGGATATTTGTAAAATTTAAATTTTTATATCAAAAATAATCTCATTCTTTATATTCACATAAATATATTTTCATATATTTCATATATTTCAATATTCATATATTCCTTTGATATCTTCTGACCGAAGATGGATTAAAAGCTATCACAACCTCAAAAAAAAAAAGCTATCACAATGTCACTTAAAATATTACCTACTTTAAAAATGTTGGACCATTACTAATTTTGTGCAGCATGAATTTCGATAGTTGTACATTGTCTTCTTTTGAAAACCACTCATCTCCCATGCAGCATTGATTTTAGGAGTTTAGAAGTGCCATTATTACAAAACAAGTAAATGGAAGAATCTAAAGTGTGTAAAATTATTTTCAGTATAGTTGAGGTAAGATGATCACTAGTCAGAAGATCTGTGCTGTGTCAACACTTGTCTAAATTTTTTTGCATTTCTCTTTTCTTTTGCTTCAGAGGAGTCCCAGGAAGGTGAGAAACCTACAAAGTCTCAAATTCTTGTAGTCTTAAGTTCTTTAACTTCAAGGCACTCTGAGTCATTCTCCTAACGAATCACTCCATGTTTTAGGTGTTTTCCAAACTGTTTGAAGTTACTAGACGTCGAATGGTTCATCGTGCTCTTTCATCAGCACAGCGACAGAGACTGTCATCCAACAATAACAAGAAGAAAAATTAGACAGTATTTTTAACTTTTTTCTCTATCCGAAGTGTTCACACTTACACATGTAGGACAATAAGCAGGACCGTCTGGGCCGGTCTGCATAAATGCTGTATACATACCAGATTTGATGCTGCATATAGGGTATGGAATTGCACATCCATCTCATAGGAATTGTAAATGGTTTGAATAGGAGGAAAGTAATTTTTGTTGCATTATAAAATGTCTAACTGCATTATTTGTAGCATCATAACTTTTTTTGGGAGAAGCACCTTTTTATTTCCCACATTCCTGGTTATTTTCTTCATTGCTTTGAATTGAATTTTTATATCTATTTTTATATGTAACTCTTTTTTTACCTCATGTTTTTATTTGTTTTGCACATTTCTCATACCACAGGTATTGAAGCCCCTGGGTGATAATTTGATGGAGGAAAACATAAGGCAGTCTGTAACAAACTCTATCAAAGCAGGCCTGACTGACCAGGTGTCTCATCATGCCAGATTAAAGACAGACTGACAGTTCATCTGCTCATGGACTCCACTCTTTCTTTTTTTCATGCTTGCTGTACAATGAGAACTCAAATAAAAATAAACCAAAGTTTACAATCAACTGTAGAAGTAGTTTAGATAACTGGCTTCACAGATGGCTGCCACAGAGTGTGAAATTGTTTGTTGGTTTTAAGCATTCTGTTCATGGCTCCTAAGGTATGAAGACTGGCTGAGGAGCATTAGTTTTCATGCACACTTGTACCATGTTTAATTCTTTTTTCCCCCTTTTTACATAATCTAATGTTAGTGAAATTTGTCTTATGTAAAGGATATTTCAGGGAAATATTTTAAGAAATCTATTTAGAGTCTCTTTAACACAGTGTCCCATTGAAATTTTAATTTTTAGAGAAGTTTTGAATCACTGTATCAAGAATCAGATTGGAATGACAAAGAAGCCTTTATTGAGCCACGACATTAAAAGTATATATTGCTTTACTGCCTTCAATACCAGTATTACATAAATGCATGTATCAGAAACTTCACAGAAATTACATGACAACTCTTGTAGCTAAGAAAGTGATTCTGAGGTGTACATTTGTCTTGCCTTTTTAAATTTATAAACCTGCCCTAAAAGGAGATGCATATCTGGGAAACTGAACTGTCTTTATGCAGTTTAGCCTTCATGTACATAAAACATGCCGTTAATTTATTGGGGGAGAAATTCCATCCAAAAATGTTGCCTACAGCTATGAGTTAAGAGTGTCTATACAGTGTGTAGCTTTTATTTTCTAAAATCACAGGTAGGGCATGTATATGGATTATAAATATATAAATACGATTTTGTATTAAAAGTTTTGTAGTTTATGACAAAACCTGGTTCTGTGGTAGGCTAAGGAGCACAGTCCCTGTGAAGGAATGTTTGTGGCTCATGTCAGTGTGTGAATGCATAGACAATTTGAAGTTTTTGATATATTTGTGATATTTATCTTCTTGAGCACTGCAGTCTCACCACCCTCCCCCCACCCCCTCCCCCCAGGGGAATTCAATGGGAATGTTTATCGTGACTTTGTCCTCTGTTGCATTTTAAAGTTCCTTCCTGTAATTTATTTTCAGTACATAATTAAAAATTTGTATATATAAAATGGAACTTGTGATTTTTTTTTTTAAGGAATTCTTCAAATATGTATTCCATTACATAAACCTATTTGTTTATACTGAAAAGAGCATGAGTGGGAAACACCCAAGTGAGAGCTGTAAGGTATCGTACCTCATACCTCGAATCTAAGCTTGTAAAAAGTTATTTTTCTGTGTCTGTCTCTGTTAGGGAAAACTTGTTGTGATTAGCCTAGGGGATTTATTAATTTTGTTTCTCTCTTTTTTGTGGTGTACGTAAGGCTAACATTCTGTAATACTTTTGTAGCCTTCTCTATGAACACCTATTAAAGCGTCTAGTTTGGTTTTTAAGTGAAGAGAACTCAGATGTTGAGTTGCATGGCCGAAAGCTCTAAATTTACTTTGGTTGATATATCTGCCTCCTGCTTCAAATCCTGTTTTTATATGGATTGTATTTGTTTCCATCTGTATTAAACTGCTACCAACTCATCTGTTCTTAAACAGAATCCACCTGAAATGTGTCTCTTTTTATTTCTTTTACCACCCTGTTTTATGAATGGAAAAAATAAAAAGTTTGTTGTATAATAGCAATTCTTCTGAAATTAAAGACAGGTTGGTTATTTATTTATTTATTTTTAAGCAAAAGTGCTGTGAAATCTAAACCATTGGATTTCTTAGTATTTCTTGTTGGAAGGAGTGTTTTCCCCAAAGATACAATTCTATAAAGGATTCTAAGAAAGTACTTTGGTTTCAGCTGGAAGACTCTGAATATTGCTACACAAGAAGCAATAAAAGGGAATAAAGACAAACTCAAAACTGTTTGCTGAAATAAGTTTTGTGTTAGTATATTTTCTGTGGTATAATTTTTTAGTAATTTATATTATAAGGTAGGTTTTTAAAAAAGAAACCCAATAACAAACAGTCTATCTTCCTAATTAAGACATAAATAATTTACTTTTGTGGAAGGGACAGTCATTTGTGACCCTACTATTGAGTATGCCTTGTATGTCTCTCATGAAGATAGCTAGTCATCCTTGCTTCACTGAACATATTCTACTTGTGAAGCTGAAGAGCAGTATTTAATTTTTGAGGGTTTATATTTTCGGTGAACTTTGAGCAGGACTTCCTTTAGTTATTTTACTCCCACAATTGGGCTAGCTACTAGGGACTTGACCTTGCCGTAGGCGTGAGTGCTGCTGGTGTTAGTTACATTGTTTCATTTTTGTGGGATTTAAAAAATTGTTTTTTGGTCTTAACTTGGTTAAGAACCTATTAAAATATACCATGAAATTTCAGAAAACACTGACGTTGCTGTTAGTGGTCCACTGAGGTCAAACGGCCTTATGGAAAGCTTTCTGATGAGCTGCTTCTCTGCTAGTGGGGGTTGCTTGGGTCTGCTGCACACACTTTTAGGTTTCAGCAGCTCCATTCCTGGCTTGAATTTTCCCGTACTTTGACCATAATTGATCTGTGCACCTAAATGTTTTTCCATTTGTGTCCTGGTTGTGGGGTGATGGTGAGAACCAGCTTGGAGAGCTGGCAGCTGTTCCAGGCAGCCATCTTACTTGGCCAGAGTTTACTAATCAAATGACTGTCTTACTTGGATTCAGTCTGGAGCCTCTGTCAGAGAGAATCCTTCCACTTGGCTTTTGGGCAAACAAAGCTACATCAGAGCTTTCCCAAGCAGGACAGAGAAATGCCACCTTCTCTACCTAAGTCTTCTATCAGATCCTAGGAATTTTTCTCTCCAGATTTGCAGTTTGCTGGAATTTAGGCTGAAGAATTGATCTACCCTTGACATACTTGAGTGTGATACAGCTCCTATTATGTTCTCTTTAGGTTTGTGACGTTTTCGATTCTTCAGTGCCAAAGCTAGCAGTTGACCAGGTCAGAAGTGCCTAAAGATTGTAAAAAAGCTTAGGAGAAGAGGGGATCATAGCCTTTGCATAGCTCAATCAAGCACTTAAATATACATTAGCACTTTTTGTACAACAGTCGTGTGGTAGGAAACCACTTTATCGAAAAAGGTGTCTCGGGTATCTCAGGCTTGCAAACCAGGATTCTGCAACTCCACACCTCCAAGGGTTTGAGTCAGTGGAAGGTTTCAGACACAGATGAGTAACATTCCTAACTCAAAGCTGTGTCTTAGCTGCATTCTGAAAAGTACTAAATGTGGAGAAAAAAGATTCTGTTAATACTGAAACAAGGTGAAAATTACCCATAATACTACATTAAAAACACAAGTCACATGAGGCAAGAAGTGAAAATCTTCCGGTCCTTTTGATACACCCCAGAGGTAACCGTATATTTGGTGTGTGTGCTGTGGAAATCTTTCCCTGTGCTTATTGACACGTCACTATACTGCATAAAACATACTCAATTTTTATTTTACACAAAAATAGAATTACCCTGTACGTGATATATTTTTTTCATATAACTGACATTCTAGGCCATTAAGTAATTCTTTAATGCTCACATGGTTGCTTTGACCCTTCTGAGGGTAAGAGGGGTTTTGAGGAGAGAGCACTAGACCTTGGATCTCTGCTAACAGTTTCCTTACTTTTTATGACAATTCCTGCCCTCTCACAGGATTGGTGAGAGAATCGAATATGAAAAGCAGGTAGCATAGAAAATTTGTACTCAGTTTTGCTTGTCTTAAGTCTCCATCTGCTGGCTCTATTTGGCCAATAGTCTGTCTGATAACTACTTCCTGAAGCTTGTCCGTAACGATTTTTTTTTTTTTTTTTTGGTGGGGCATGGGAGTAATTTGGGCTGTTATTTAAATAACAGTTATTTTTAAGCTTTCTGACAAATACGCTTATATGGCAAACAACACGGTCATTGTGGAGGAAAATGGGTCTATAGCTACTGACAGAGCAAGCAAGAAAGGTCATCTAAAATGGCATAGTTTAGATTTCCCAAACACAAAACGTGAAGGCTCCGTAAACACTTATGTAACCTAGAACTGGAAGAATACTTGAATTTCAACTCCAGGAAAAGGAGATGGACCTTGGAGTTAAAACGGAACTTTGTTCCCAGCACCACCACTTCCAAGCTTTGTGAACTTGGGCAAACACTTAGGTAACAGCTGAGCCTCACCTTCTTCATCTATAAAATGGAGATAATACCTACCTTTCAGGGTTGTGAGGAGGATGAGATGAAAACATATATCAAAATCCTGGTAGACATTCTTCTGAATCCCTTTTATGGGGATGATATTTGTGAAACGTGCATCTATCCTTCCAAACCATACGTACTTAATTTTACACCCTTTGCTTCTTGAAGAGAAAAAAACATGATGAATCTTGGAGGGTGGTGGTCATTGTTATTTTGTCTATGGAGAAAAGCAGTATCAGTAAGTTCTTTTTTCCTCAACTGGATTAAGCTCCTTGGAAAGAAGAAACCATACTTCATGCATCTTTTAATCTTTCATATTATCTAGTATTTTTGTATATGGTAAATGCTCAGTATTTTTTTTTTTTTTTTTTTAATGAAAGCTTCTTTCTTTCTTTATGGCTGTGTTGGGTCTTAGTTTCTGTGCAGGGGCTTTCTCTAGCTGTGGTGAGCGGGGACCACTCTTCATCGCGGTGCCTGGGCCTCTCACTGTCGCGGCCTCTCCCGTTGCGGAACACAAGCTCCAGATGCGCAGGCTCAGTAGTTGTGGCTCACGGGCCCAGTTGCTCCATGGCACGTGGGATCTTCCCTGACCAGGGCTCGAACCCGTGTCCCCTGCGTTGGCAGGCAGATTCCCAACCACTGCACCACAAGGGAAGCCCTCAGAGTATTTTAACATGGGCTGGACTGTTCAACTTCATCCCCTTCACACACCTTCTGTATTTAAACATATACCGTCCGCTATACATGAGCGAGGTGGTTACGTGGCAGCTATGGGCCCGAAAGTGTCAATGTTTTGCATTATTTCCCCTTGGCCTCAAGATGCGAAGGAACATGATCATTAAGTAAAAAGTATCTGGTATAATAACTTCGGGGTAGAGTGAGGTTAGGTTACCCTTAAGGATTTGGATTATCTTTAGAACTTTAGTATACTGATTTGATCTAATACAGCTTAAGTATCTGCTCTTAAGTCCTTAACAGAATTGGGTTTATAGACCTGTGCAGTAAGGAGATAAGGGTTTTTATATACATCGAGTATCTCTAGAAATGCTAGCACTGCTTAGAACAGAGGAGAGAGCAGTTCTTCCAGGGAGGATTGAAGGTTTCACAGGAGGCAAAACCCCCAAACTAACACATTTAGCATCTAAACGAAATACCGCCAATGCTGGTGTAATAATAACCTTGGGGTGGGTATTTTAATCTCCGTTTTGATAGAGGAGTCATCTGAGGCTCACAGAGGTTAGCCACTTTTTTTTTTTTTTTTTTTTTTTTTTTTTGGTGAGAAGATAAAGGATCTTTGTTTTTATTTCCACTGCCTCCGAGCAGGCTTATTCCATTTAGAGCATTACTTCTCTCCCCTTCTAGGGCACTGCATCAGAGCATGAGGGACAGAACAAAGAACCAGCCAAGAAGAAAAGGAAAAAGAAGTGAAATGCCTGAGTTAATGTGAACTTTGGGGCTTCTGCTTTCTTTTTACCCAACAAGCAACAATGCCCCCTTGTCCTACAGCCTGCACCAACGTTGGCATCTTGGTTCTGAACTCAATTGCACCGTCAATTAGAGGCAATCATTCTTGGCAGGTCCTGCTACTGAAAAATGGCTGGCCTTAGGCAAGCCCTTTTGTAAAAAGCACGGCTGAAAGCCTGAGTTTAGGAGCCTGCACCGCCCCGATGAAACTCCACGGGAGCAAATACAGAGCCTCCAGGCAGAGCTACCATCCAGGCTGGCTTCATTTTTCCAGGGAGCCTTTGGTGAGTTCAATTATCTGGTAAATATCCAGTGCTTCCCCCTCGGGAATCCCGTATCTGCTTTCCACCCCAGTTGGGTTGGAAGGGGTTTTACAATCCATGGTCACTTCCTTCCTGAGGCACTGGTCAATATCGGCTGTACTGAAGAAGGCGACTGACTGGGGGCAAGTCATTCAGACCCAGCTTGTAGGCGAACGTGCACCTGGTCAAGAGGCTGGCGATCTGCAGGGCGAGGGCAGCACAGTAGCGGTCCTCCTCCCACACCAGGTAGCGAACCTCATCATGGATGCTGATGCAGAAGCACCCGTCGATGGCAAACACCTCAAACAGCCACTTCATGGCCACAAGCACGAGGTGTAAGTAGTCCGCAGCGGAGCTTTGCACCGCTCGATTCACACAGCTGGTCATAAACTCCCCCTGGACAGCAGAGGGCTCCAGGGCTCGGCTGCTGCAGCGGCCCAGCACCGGGGTACTGGTGTGTCAGACATCGCAATGCTCTCCAGCTTATTGAACATTTCTGACTCTGTGTCCCCCATCCAGGCTTATTCAGCAACCTCCTCCCACTTCTTCCATTGTGATTTCCTAGAAGCTTCTCTGGATCTTGCGTAGATCCAGCAGGGAAACCAAGCCGTCCTCCATCCTGTCCACAGGGAGGTCCAACTCCCTCACCAGCCACTCGCCCTCATCTAACAGCCGATACCTGCTGTGGCCCTTGGTGACTGCATACATCTGTCGGGCCTTCTCAGCTGCCTCCTGCCGCGTGAGCCAGTGGTTGAACTGCATTAGGAGGCGCTCAGCGAAGGGCTGCCCCCCCCATAGATGCAGCCATAGTTGAAGACCTTGGTGTGCTCATGGGTGTTGCCCACTGTGGCAGCTCTCTTGCTGTGTAGATTGGTGCCCCTGCTCTTCCTGCCCTGCAGTGTCATCCACCCAAAGGCCGTGCAGCCATGCACGCCAGCAAAGTGGGCGTCTCCAAGCACAGCTGCAATCCACAGCGCCTGTGAGCCCACGTCAGCACCCACGAGGGCGTAGCCGGGTGGGGCCTGCACCATGGCCTTCAACTCACTGCCTACTCGGTCAGTTCGGGCGTTGCTGGCAATGAGCCAGGTGGGCTCTACAGACCACGTGATGGGCTGTAGATGGTGATGGTGCCAGCGGTCACCCCCTGGGGCAGGATGGCCCCATAGCGGCCTTCCTCATCATAATTTGGGTGCCTGGTCACAGCACGGGTCAGAGCTGACCTGGGCAGCCACACCACCATCTGGGACCTGATACATTTATGGGCATTCCTACAAAAAGAAATCATTTTGTTGATTTCCAAGGCACGGGGCCCACTGGCACCTCCTGGGCCAGCCTGCAGGGTGCCGTCCGCCATCTTGGGCAGGAAGTCTTTGGCAAAGGGGCTGCCAGCATTGCAGCTGTTACCATCCTTGTGAGGCAGCTTGAAGAACCAGCAGCCAGGGATATCCACATCATTGTAGGGTCCGTTGTCATGGTGATAAGCTGGCTGGCTGGCTTTTGGGCCACCAGCAGCAGTCAGAGCTAGGGACTGACCTGGAACTGCCACTCGCAAGTTCTCCATCCTGGCCTCGGCCTCCACTTCTAAGCGGCCCATTTCTCCCACCGTCTGCCACATGGCGCTGCTGTCAGTGAGCAGGAACTCCTCAGCCAGGTCTGCCTCCTGCGGCTCCAGCTGCTGCTTCCCCTGTTCAAGACAGTGCTTCCTGTACAGGGACTCGATGGCTATGTAGGGGCAGGCGCCCCCAGGGTCGGCCACTTTTACCAAAGGGTTCTGGGATTGGAAGCCAAGTCTACTGGCTTCAGAGTCCAAATAGCCAGGAACTGTCCACGCTATTGCACTGCTGTGAAAAATAAACAGTCCTGCACAGGCAGGGGAAGGGAGAGGGAAAGAGGTCAACAGCAAGGAGGACTGCAGCAGTGGGCCAGTTGGGCTCCAGGATGGGAGGGGGTTGTAGGGCAGAGATGGATGGGGTGGTGGGAGAGGAAGTTGTGAGACACCAGTCAGATTGTGAAGTGCCTTACGGACCCTGTAGACGGACTTGGCATGTAGATGTTAAGCATACACGGTGATTCTTAGAAAAATGGAAGTTCAGCAGGTTTTAATTGTCTAGATAATTTCTCAAAGTGTGGTTTTATGTATTTTTAAATCAATCACCCGGCGTGCTTGTTTTAAATGCACAGTATTGCCCCGCCCCGCACTGTACGATGAACTCAAATCTGTATGTCTAATAGGCCTCTCAGATCATCCTGACGCACACTGGAGCTGAAGGATTTGAGAAGTGTTTCCTAATGGGTAGTAGGGTGATCAATTTCTGCTGATTTTATACTGACTAGGAAAGTTCTGCAGACAGCTGAAATTATGTTCTTATGTTGTTTACCTAAGAGGGAGGTGGAGCCTGTGTTGGAAAGGACAGCTATTAACAGTAGATTAAAAGTATATTCTTCCAGGGCTTCCCTGGTGGCGCAGTGGTTAAGAATCTGCCTGCCAATGCAGGGGACACGGGTTCGAGCCCTGGTCCGCGAAGATCCCACATGCCGCGGAGCAACTAAGCCCGTGCGCCACAACTATGGAGCCTGCGCTCTAGAGCCCATGAGCCACAACTACTGAAGCCCGCGCACCAAGAGCCTGTGCTCCACAACAAGAGAAGCCACCGCAATGAGAAGTCCATGCACAGCAATGAAGAGTAGCCCCCGCTCACCACGACTAGAGAAAGCCCACACGCAGCAACAAAGACCCAACACAGCCAAAAATAAAATAAATTTTTAAAAAAGTATATTCTTCCATATTAAAGTGAATATTGTCTCTCCCAAATTACAGACCCATTTTTAACTTTAGACATTCTTTTAAAACTGCTGCTCTGGACTTCCCTGGTGGCGCAGTGGTTGAGAATCTGCCTGCCAATGCAGGGGACACAGGTTCGAGCCCTGGTCTGGGAGGATCCCACATGCCGCGGAGCAACTGGGCCCGTGAGCCACAACTACTGAGCCTGCGCGTCTGGAGCCCGTGCTCTGCAACAAGAGAGGCCGCGACAGTGAGAGGCCCGCGCACCGCGATGAAGAGTGGCCCCAACTTGCCGCAACTAGAGAAAGCCCTCGCACAGAGACGAAGACCCAACACAGCCATAAATAAATAAATAAAATTAAAAACAAAAACAAAAAAACCCTGCTGCTCTGCTTCCCAAGCTTTGGACTGGTTCTCTCTTCAACACTTTCCTCGAGGAACAAAGTAGTTTTAGGCACAGCTGATCATCACAGTTGTCTTATTTCATTTCATTAGGGAAATGTTTAAGAGTAAGATTTTCATAGTGTTCCTTGCTTCATCCACCTTTGAATGCAAAGAAAAGAACCCCAGGGCTAAATCGTAAATGTCTTTATGAATCAGCAGAGATTACACCTCCTATCGAAGTATAATCTTCAAAAGATCAAACTTGACTGTTATACATACATAATGAGTATTAGTCAAATTTATTCACCTCCTTAATGAGGAAACTGATAAGATGGCAAAGCTGGTTTGAAGCAGAATCGGAGGAACAGGAATTGTGCGGTCTACCAGGAAGGGTGTTTTGAAATGAGTGTGCTGAGTGATCTGAGCCCTCCAAAGTGAATAGCAAAGTCAAGCATGTAGCTCAGCGAGACTCAAAGTTTTGTTCTCAGTATCCCTTAATACTCTTAAAAGCTGAGGATCCCAATGATCTATCAATATTAACCTTATTAGAAACTAAAACACAAATGTTTAAGTATTAGTTATAGTGGACCCTTGAACAAGGTGAGGGTTAGGGTTACCCATCCTTCCCACAGTCAAAAATCCAGGAATAGCTTTACAGTCCACCCTTTGTCTTGGGTTCTACATCTCTGGGTCCAACCAACCATGGATCATGTAGCACAGCAGTTGGTATCTAAGGGAAAATACCCGTTTATAAGTTGACCTGCGCAGTTCAAACCCGTGTGTTCAAGGGTCAACTGTATTTTAAAAATAAAAATAACAAGCCCATTATATGCTAACATTTTTTAATGAAAAATAACTTCAGATATATTTTGAGAAAAAAGGCATTGTTTTACACTTTTGCAAATAGAACACTTAATTGGCTTATCAGAAGACAGCTGAATCCTTATATCAATTTCTGCGTTCATATGTTGCAATATGTTGTTTTTGGTTGAAGTATATGAGGAAAATTTGGCCTCACAGAGTTATGTAGTTGGAAAGGGAGGACCTTACAAAATCCCTAAAGTGTCTTGGGAACCCTCAGCAGTCCTTAGATTACACTTTGAGAACCACTGCCCTGGATTAAGAAATACCCTGGCAGGCATGTTAAACAAAGCACCAGTATGACCTTGAAAGGACATGCTGTAACTGTCTTTTGGTTATTTCCAAGTTTTGGATGATTTTTCTTAATACTTCAAGGCCTATGTCATGCTCCTGTCACCAGAAACAGACTGGGTCAGACAGACCAAATTCCACTTGTAAACAGTGGGAATTGGGACTATATTGTAAACTCATTTCTTTAAACAATCCCCCTAAATAAAAACATCTTTTTTTCCTTTCATTATAAAATGCAAGAAATTTAGAAGATATAAAAACCAATTATCTTGAATACTTTGAACTTCTTGGAGATAAACACTGATACCTTCTTCCTTTTTTTAACTTTTTATTTTATATTGGAGTATCGCCAATTAACAACGTTGTGATAGTTTCAGGTGCACAGCAAAGGGACTCAGCCATACATACACATGTATCCGTTCACCCCCAAACTCCCCTCCCATCCAGGCTGCCACATAACATTGAGAAGAGTTCCCTGTGCTATACAGTAGGTCCTTGTTGGTTATTCATTTTCTTTTTTTTTTTTTTGTTTGTTTGTTTGTTTGTTTTTGTACGCAGGCCTCTCACTGTTGTGGCCTCTCCCGTTGCAGAGCACAGGCTCCGGACGCGCAGGCCCAGCGGCCATGGCTCACGGGCCCAGCCGCTCCGCGGCATGTGGGATCTTCCAGGACCGGGGCACGAACCCGTGTCCCCTGCATCGGCAGGCGGACTCTCAACCACTGCGCCACCAGGGAAGCCCGGTTATTCATTTTCTAAAAGTTCCCCAGGTGATTCTATTGTGCACTTAGGACTGAGAACCGCTACCTAGTCTAACCCCATTTTCTTTTTCTCTTTTTTTAACATCTTTATTGCAGTATAATTGCTTTACAATGTTGTGTTAGTTTCTGCTGTATAACACAGTGAGTCAGCTATACGTATACATATATCCCCATATCCCCTCCCTCTTGCCTCTCCCTCCCACCCTCCGTATCCCACCCCTCTAGGTGGTCACAGAGCACCAAGCTTATCTCCCTGTGCTATGCAGCTGCTACTCTCTCACTTCATCCCAGCTTACTCTTCCCCCTCCCCGTGTCCTCAAGTCCATTCTCTACGTCTGCGTCTTTATTCCTGTCCTGCCCCTACGTTCTTCAGAACTTTTTTTTTTTTTTTAGATTCCATATATATGTGTTAGCATACGGTATTCGTTTTTCTCTTTCTGACTTACTTCACTCTGTGTGACAGACTCTAGGTCCATCCACCTCACTACAAATAACTCCATTTCTTTTTATGGCTGAGTAATATTCCATTGTATATATGTGCCACATCTTCTTTATCCATTCCTCTGTTCATGGGCATTTAGGTTGCTTCCATGTCCTGGCTATTGTAAATACTGCTGCAAGGAACTTTGGAGTGCATGTGTCTTTTTGAATTAAGCACGGGAGTGGGATTGCTGGGTCACATGGTAGTTCTATTTTTAGTTTTTTAAGGAACCTCCATACTGTTCTCCATAGAGTTTTTTTACATATAAGACATTTTGTATTATTTCTGGTCTTTACAACAGTGCTTGAAAGTTTTCAAGGATGACAAAGCTGAGGCTGAGAGAGGCAAAGCAAACTGCCTTGGGCACATAGCTACTAACTTTTTTCTATTCTATATCAGACGTCTTAGTTCTAAGATAGAATCCTCTCTAGCTAGTCTACGTGGGAAGGGATTCACAAAGGCTATTAGAAATTTGTGGAATTTCTGGAGAAGCTAGGTTGAGCTTCTCAGAGCAACTCTCAGAACCACACCTCAGATTTGACCATGTAACGGAGCCCAGCCAAAACACATGGACTCTGCTGTGGACGCTGGAGACAGTCCCGTCACCACTTGACTTCAGAACTGGCTGCCTTTGCTGGCCTGGACCTTCTCTGTTTTCTCAGAAAATTCACTTTCAAAACAAAGTCTTACACATGTATATCTGATTGGTAGACTCTAACACACCTGTTGTGTTAATTTCAAAATTTCAATGTATTTTTAAAGTTATTCCAGATGAGGGAGGTAGGATTTATACTTGGAGAATTATCCAAGCGAGAAGAAGCTGTTTGAAAGATTCGGGGTAGGGACAGATGTCCACCGCAGTCACCCTCTGGAGGCCCAACATCAATGTACACCCTCCCTCCATCCTTAAATCTCTAGCCTACAGAACACAATGCAACAATCCCTTATACAAAATATGCTACTCTTTCCTCAAAAGGGGAAGCCCCAAATTTCAGTTGATTGCATTCAGCTCCATATTCAGAATTTTGATGTTCATTCTTCTAATTTAAACACACTCTTTTCTTAATGCCCTGTTAGCCATGGATAAATTGTAGAATAAATCCACAGAGGCTATATACACTATATATCTGGGGAAGGGAGAGGGGAAAAATTTAACATATATTCTTATATAACGTAACTCACCTGCAAGGGGAAATATAAGGCTAGGGTTGATATTTACCCACTCCATGTTACCTTTGCCCTCAGCCACAACTTGGTCTGCCTTTACCTGGCGGAGTGACCCTAACCTTTATTCCTGAGCATCTGAGTTCTTGGTGGCCCTCTACTTCTCTAAGGTTGCTCTAGTCCTGCTAACTTGCAGCATTCTGTGGGGAGGTACAAGGAGGACCCCTCAGTTTGTGAACATTGCTCCGTCCTGTCTAAGGAAGCACTCCTATTTTCCCTAACACCCAAGATCAACGGCCTCAGCTGAAATGGTCGGCACTCCCCACTGCACCCCATCTTATTTGCTGGTTTAGTGGTGTGGTGCAAGGAACCTGAAATGGCCAAGTGCCAGTCTCAACTGGTAGTAAGATTCCCCTGGTGGAAACATTTCTCTTTCGACATTTTCTATATCACATCCATTGACACTTAATTATCTTCCCTTTAGAACTGTTCTGCATACACTGATTTTTTGAGTCATCAGAGAAGCCTAACCTTCAGGGTAGGTATGGAGGTATATCAAATGTCTAAATCTTAGCCCTAACGTGACTTCTTTCGTATTCAATAAATCCACCCCCAACTAAGGAAGATGCCTATTATTTTTGTCCTTGCCTTCACTAGTGTTTGAGAGATATACGGATAATGACTAGAGGGCTGGTAGCAGCAGGCGTCTCTGGAGAAAGGGATGAAAGAGATAACACAGAGAATTTTATGATATCTCAACCAGTCCTCCATCTTGGAAATAATCATATGGTCTTTTTTTTTGTGTGTGTGTGGTACGCGGGCCTCTCACTGTTGTGGCCTCTCCCATTGCGGAGCACAGGCTCCGGACGCGCAGGCTCAGCGGCCATGGCTCACGGGCCTAGCTGCTCCGCGGCACGTGGGATATTCCCGGACCAGGGCACGAACCTGTGTCACCTGCATCGGCAGGCGGACTCTCAACCACTGAGCCACCAGGGAAGCCCAATAATATGGTCTTTTAACCTTGTGGCTTTTAGATCCTAAGCTCTCAAAGACTTATTTCTTGGCAGTAAGCAACATTTAGAAAATCTATCTTTGTTGTTAAGTCTGAATATTCCAATTTATTATTTTGTTTAGCCCAGTGGAATTATTAGAGGACGTCAGTCATGCCCAGTTGCCACCAGTTTATTTCAAACACTTATGAACAGAGAATTGCAAAATATCTTTTTTTCCCCTTGGGCCTATACGCGCTTGGTATTATGCTTATGCAAACAGAGTATGTAAGCACAGCTTCCTTTCTTGTATGTGCAGGCATTTGGCACATATTAATGTCATGCCTGCTACATTCCAGCTACACTCCGTTCTGGAGACACAGTGGTGAAGCCCAGGCACGGTCTTTTTGCCATAGCCTTTCTATTCTAGTAAGGGGTGCTAGTACACACCATGTCTGGCTCTGTCTCCTGCTGCTAAATTAGGATGTCCTGTCATTTACCCAGAATACAGCAGGGGGCAGATAAAGTCCATCTTTCAAAATCATTTGCGGCAGCCCAGCATTTTAGATGGCAGCCCATTAGAATTGTCACTTCAGTTTTTGAAGGAAACTAGAATCTGGTTTTGCATTTTGCTCATTGCTTATCCGACTTTCGGTATCTCTGGTATCAAATCTGGGAAAAAGCCAAACTGCAGGTACATTTTCTCTTTCAGAGTAAATATTTTTGGGAAATAGCTGTGAGGGACGCTTGCTAAGTAAAGGAATTCTACTCTGAATGCTTTCAAAAATAAAGACTATTCAATGGATTTAACATTAATTCAATTTAATATTTTCTATAAATCTGAATTTTCATTTAAGTATTTGCTTAAGTTGAACTGTAGCTGTGTTTTGATTTTTGCTGAGAGGATGGGTAAAAAGACCATACTCATTAGCTAATCTTATTCCTATTTCAGAAATAGTAGCCACTCCTACATCCTTTTGGAGTGAATTAAGAGGAAATGTTAGAAATGTAGAGAAAGCAGATGCACACGCGCGCGCGCGTGTGTGTGTGTGTTTGACATACTGTTATGGCCACAAGAATGGCATCAGAGGGGCAGAAGAAAGGAGAGGACCAAGGATGTGGGGTGTTGCATTTTGGGCAAAGATGTCGAGAGAATATCCTAATTTTGGACTTTTTAATGGTATGTTAGGTTTGCTGGGTCCTTTAAAGCAATAAGTATTCAACTGAGCTGTGGAGCTAGACATTGGAATTTCCTATGAAAAGGAAAATCTGAGCTAAAGAGAAGAGAGTTACCTGAGCAGATACCTTTAATCAACCAGCACCTTACTGGATCTTTTATTAATCTATGGTTTCCCTGGGCCTCCTGTTCTATTACTTTCTACGGGACAAACACAGGAAAACTACACCAACTCCCTCTGGCAAAGGCTCCTTAGAGAGCCAGTGGGTGGGTAGAGGTGGGAGGGGAGAGGGCTAAATCAATTTCTAGTGAATCTGAGAGCCAGTCAAATCTTATTATTCTGTTGAATTATTTCTCTTCTCCTGTACATAGTAAGTTCTGTGGAACAGGGTCATGTTTATCTTGTTCACCACTGACTTTCCTGTGACCATGACATTTTTCATACACCAGTGCCTTAGGAGCAAAAATAACAGCCCTCCCACTGACCTCATTAAGAAAAGACTAAAGAGATTAAGAAGCGTGGATAATCCCAGCCATGAGTTATTTGGAAATTGTGTGTGTGTGAGATTTCCAATCACCTGTCCCTGTTCACCTGTGAGTATGATGAAATGCAGAGGTACTGAGTAAGAATAGCTAAGGAGTTCTGAAATGCCTTCGAAGTTGACCTAATATTGTAGGTTCCTTGAATTAGAAGGGCCTTACCCTGCCCCACCCATCCAGTTCAGGAACTCTGCAATGTCCCTAAAGGGAAGTCACCTTATTCTGCTGGAACACTCACCAAATCTTGAAGTAGTGATTCCATTACGAGAAAGCTCTTCTTCCTTTTTCTTTTTCTTTCTTTCTTTCTTTCCTTATTTATTTTTTTTTTTGGCAAGGGGTGTTTAAAAAATATAGAAAAGAATGTAATGACTTTCACATGCCCACTGTCTAAGAATAAACAAGTACTAATGTTTTGTCCTTTTGGTCTCAGCTGTCCACTGTTGGGATATAGTTCTCCATGGGTCTCTCACCTTTTTGTGCATTTGCGAGTGAACTACTGGGCCATCTTTTCCAGGGTGTTTGGATGGTGAACGACTGTGGAAGGTAGAGATGGTGGCTCCCTTCAGAATAAAGGGCAGGTTACTTATGACCTTGGAAGACAGAGTGTGTCTCGCAATGGAGCAAATGGCAGGTATGCTTAGTACCCATTGTGAAATTATCAGGTTCCTTAAACCCAGGGTTCTTCTCTCCTGTAGTCCAACCACTGCATGTGCAGGTGTCATCTGGTCCTCTTCACATTGCCCTTAGGAAATTGGCACCAAAATGCTGATCTGTCACTACTGCTATTGCTGTGAGTAACAAGATGCCTTTTGTCTCTGATCCAGGAGTTTCGTGCCAGCATCCATGAAACTGTTGTAGGTCACTATTTAAACCATCATAGGCCAGAGAAACAGGTGGAAATGGCTCCCAAGTAATATCAATATTAAAACTTGATGAGGATAGAAAAAGAAAACTAGAAAATTTCACGTATGAATGTAGAAGCTAAGATACTAAACAAAAATTAGTAGGCACAATCCAGTGAAAGTTACAAAAAGAATGAAAGGAAATTAAGCCCATGTTTATTTCAGGTTTATAAAGATAGTTTGAAATTTGGAAATTCATCAAAAAAATTTACTGTGTTAGATTGAAAGAGAAGAAACCTGTATTATTATAGCAGTAGAAAGTAAAAGCATTTGATAAAATCTAGCAACAATTACTAATAAAAATTCCATGTAAGTTAGGGATAGAATACAACTTTTTAGACATGCTGATGACTGTATCAAACTATGAAATAGAGAAGCCATTTTAAAATCTGGAACAAATAGCATTGACCACTTGTATCGTTATTTAGTATTGTTTTGGAAGTTTCAAATAATGCAGTAGGACAATAAAATATGTAAAACGTCAGAGAAAAACCAGTCACAAAGAGGCGGTATGAGCCAAGGAAAGATAGGAACTTGAGACGCACAGACGTGGATCAGAATCTCACTTTGGCTCCATTTTATCTGTGGAACTTTGGGCAAGCTATTTAATTTTTTACAGTTCAATTTTCTCTTCAGTGAAATAGGCATAATAATAATTTTTGGAGATCCTGCACGGATTAAATTCCCTGCTGTCTTGCTTTTTTAAAAATATTTATTTACTGGGACTTCCCTGGTGGTCCAGTGGGTAAGACTCTGCACTCCCAATGCAGGGGGCCTGGGTTCGATCCCTGTTTGGGGAACTAGATCCCACATGCATGCTGCATCTAAGAGTCCGCATGCCGCAACTAAACATGTCTCAGCGAAGATCCCGAGTGCCTAAATATTTATTTATTTAGGCTGTGCCAGTCTTAGTTGCGGCACTCAGGATCTAGGCCCCTGACCAGGGATCGAACCCAGGCCCCCTGCATTGGGAGTGCGGATTCTTACCCACTGGACCACCAGGGAAGTCCTCCTGCGGTATTGTTAAAGGGCCCAGCTCAGTGCCTGACACATGTTCGGTGTTCCACAAATGTTCATTCCTTCTGACACTTTCAACCTCTGAGAATTTGAAAAAGAATAAGGATTTGGATGTCTGCGAAGCCTGTCACGATAGCAACCTCTGTGATTAAGAATAAAACCAGTATAGAGATGCCTAATTCTTTTTGTTCAAGCTTCTTCCAGAAACCTGAGAACTTTCAACAGTGGCAACCCAAATTGATGATTCTGCCTCTTACAGAAGAAAATCAATAAACATTAGCTCCTCTGAAGCAGACAAATTACAGGAACAACAAGTTCCACAGTGTTTCATAATCTTATGACAAACACCATCCGAGTTCCTGGATGAGGAATCTTTTCTTACCAGGATCCCACTGGCCAGTCCCAAAGTGGGCTTTGTCTCCCTCTCTTGGTTTTGTCACTTTGCTCATATGATTTGTTTGCCCTTTTGCCTATTGTGAGCTTGGCCATCTCCTGGTTTGGTAAGTTCCCAGCACTTCAGAGGCAGCCCATGTCCACGGAGAGTCCTGGGAGGCCTCCTGATCTGGCCACTAACTATTGGGCCTCAGCTCTAGCGATAACAATGAAGGTTTATTTCTCTGGAACATTTTTAAAGCCTATGGCTCAGCCTTCTGTGCTCATCTGAGAGAAGTATCTTTGAGTCAGCTTAGGGAGACACCACTCCCACTGTCAACTCTGGGATTTAGGGTCTGTCCTGGGCCACAAAAGAGCCCTCAGACCTACCCCTGCCTCAGGCAAGTCCTCATGTATGAGCTGGGCCCCATGTTCCAATCTGAGTATGTTGTCCTCAGGCAGTTCTATTAGGAGTAGGGGTGCAGGGAATGTGAGGTTGGGGCACTGGTGGAGAAAGTTGGGCTGCTCTGGACATGTAGAGAAAGGTATAACTTGGGCTTGAGAGCAAAGGAAACAAGTCATGAAACTGACTCTGTGGCTCGATCATCTTTATTTATTTGTTTATTTATGTATTTGGCTGCGCTGGGTCTTAGTTGCAGCATACAAGATCTTTTTTAGTTGTGGCATGTGGAATCTTTAGCTGTGGCATGAGGGCTCTTAGTTGTGGCATGCAGGATCTAGGTCCCTGGCCAGGGATCGAACCCGGGCCCCCTGCATTGGGAGCACAGAGTCTTAACCACTGGACTACCAGGGAAGTTCCTGGATCATATTTATACATCACAGAAATGTCACTGGACTTGATAGCTCAGGCTCAGAGGGGTTAGGTGATTTGCCCAACACTGCACAGCACTGGAATCAAGACTGGATCCAGATCCTCTGACTCCTGGTCCAGTGCTCACTCCTTTCACTCAAGGTCCTGCTCCCCCCAGGTTTGCTTTGGTGATGCAGCAGGTAGGACTCAGCACATTAGTGGAGCGCTTGGAGACTTGGTTTGGTCACCACCTCAACACCTGGTGTGGTCACACTCTTCAGATCCTAAAGCCTTTCAAGGCTGGGGTGACGGGGTGGGACAGGAAAGGGGAGGAGGAGAAGCAGGAGGGATTGGGGGACCTGTCAGGGGGCAGGAAAGGCTGGGGCTCAGAACTCTAGATGATGTGCCAGAGGATGTCTGACTCACAGACAGCAGGGTGGGGTGTAGAGGATAACCAGACAGGCCCTCACTGTGCTTCCAGCAGGCCCATAGTTTAGGGAGGGTACAAAAGATGTGGAAGATCCTCTCTCTGCTAGCAGGACCTCTTCTGAGGTGGAATTGGCAGTGCTGGAAATTCCTGCCCAGGGTAGGCCCAGCTGCGTAGACCCTACTGCATGGCCGTGTCCAGTAGGTAACAGGGCCATCCCTGGGCAGTGACATGAATTTGACCTTGGGGAAGGGAACCCAGGGCAGCATCCTTTCCCTTCATACATCTACTTCCCTTTTGACTGGCCTCCCTCTTTTTTTTTTGCGGTACGTGGGCCTCTCACTGTTGTGGCCTCTCCCGTTGCGTAGCACAGGCTCCGGACGCGCAGGCTCAGCGGCCATGGCTCACGGGCCCAGCCGCTCCGCGGCATGTGGGATCCTCCCGGACCGGGGCACGAACCCGTGTCCCCTGCATCGGCAGGCGGACTCTCAACCACTGCGCCACCAGGGAAGCCCTGGCTTCCCTCTTGACCCACACCCTTGCTTTTTGCTGCCAAACGAGTGGTGAGGGCTGTGACGATAGTCACAGAGGATCACAGGCAGTTTTCGGGGTGTGCATTCACACCCTTTCCTGTCATTAGGAAGCATGCAGTTTCTTTGAGATTCGACTCACCACGTTTCTTGCCCTTGCCTTCTTTCTCTTGAAGCATGGGGCCATCGGGGTTCATTTCTGTTGTGGTGGAAACACAGGCGCCTCCTCTTTACCGTAAGAAGATCAACCCCGTGGACATGACGACCAAAGGCAGCTGATGCCGAGGCTCAGAGCTGGGGAGGCCACGGGACCGATGGCTCCTGAAGAGGACGCATCCCACGGCGGGCCGTAGCTTCCTGGCACCCACCTCTAACCGTCATGGAAGCCTGCAGTCACCAGCTCTTTCTATTTTTTTAAGAGGAGCTGAAAATCTAAATTGAAAAACTTCGGCACAAAATTGGCAGAACATTTCTCAAAGATACAGATAGAACGAGCAAAACATGATTTGATTTGAAGGCGGGTTCGTTTGTAACTTCTGAGCTACCTGTTCTTTAAAAGAATTCCTCCCAGGTATTTCACCTCTGGGTCTCTTCCTCAAAACCCATAATTTTAGTCTATTCTGAGACAATATCAGACAACCTGAATCGAGGGACAGTGTATGACATACCTGACCAGTAATTTTCACAATGGTCAAGGTCATGATAAACAAGGAAACACAGAAAAACGGTCACAGATTGGAAGAGACGAAGAAGACATGATGACTGCATGCCATGTGGGATTCTGGAACGTTAATGGAGAAATGGGTGAAATCTGACTAATGTCTGGAGTGTAGCTGATGTCAGGGTACCAATGTTAATTTCTTAACTTGGACAAATGCAGCGCGGTCAGGAAAGATTTTATCATTAGTGGACACTGGGCTTAGGGTATATGGGAAATGTTGGCACTACATTTGCAACTTTTCTGTAAATCTAAATTTATTCCAAAATCAAAAGCTTATTAAAAAGAAAAAGTCCCTTCCAGGCCTGAGATAACCTCCGGTTGTTATGGTTCAGAAAATGAAGCCAGGTTTCTAATGTCAAAACAAATGCTGTCCCACTGGTGTTCTCCCTCCCACCCTGTGAAGTGTACTTAGTACAGTGTCAAGTTCTCCTATCATTTTCTTTCAGATCAAATGGGAACAAGGACTCCTAAAATGAGTTAGCCCAGAAGCATGCAGGTGGTCAGGCAACTTTACAAAATGGCGTCTCTCTTTCCACTAGAAAGAGAAACTGTTTAATGGCCACACACACTGCTGTGCTCCCACTCTACCTGCCCTACAGTGACTGGAGTTTGAAATTCAGAGGCAGAGTTCTAGGTGCACTCCCAGGACTGACATTTGCCTAAGGGTACGGTGGTTGGACCTGCCAGCCAGGCTGTACCGCTGCATCACTTTCTAAATGGCTTCTGGCGTTGCGTAGTAGGATCCAAGAAGAGCCCCCTCCTTTCTAAGAAAACATTCTCAGCATCAGGAGCATTGGGGAGAGAGAGAGGGCTGAAGTGAGCTGTCAGAGAGAGGAAGGGGCCAGCATGGGAGTGAGAAACCTTGACAAATATTTTCATCTCTGTAGAGGAGTCAAGTTTCTCCAAACGAGTGGTTCCTCCAACTCCACAGGAATTGTATAACTCTGCAGTGTTCCCAGGCAATTATTCCTGCTCGCAGATCTGAGCCTCCCCTTTCAGGATCCAAACAAGTGACCACAAATCAAAGAGAGCTTGGACTCATTCCACTAATAGCATGGAAAGCCATTAGCTGAAGTTGTTTGAAAAGGGAAGTGGCTCAGATATCTCTGGTCTCACAAGAAAAGCTTCTGTAATATCAGATTATGGTTACCAAATGGCTTAGGGACTGAGGCATCATGTTTCTCATAACGAGAGGTTACTAACTGCACCACTGAACCAACACTCTCCCTTGCTCACTTGCACAAGATATGATGGAGAGTCCTTTCAAGTTGAATTAAGTTTAAATGGAAAAGTAACACACATGCTCCCAGCTAATGCTTGGGTTTAGCTCTGGTGGTGTGGGCAGAGAGGGTAGAGGGCTCCCTCTGTGGGTGGCCCCGGGGGCTCTGCAAGGCTCTCTTTGCCCCGGTCTCTAATGCTTGAGGTTCAACTCATGGGGATCATTCCTTGGGGTTAGGGCCCTGTTTCCAAGAGAGTCTTTGCCACAAATGTTGAGAATCTGGGCTGTTCACGATCATTAATCTAACAGGGGCCCCCACTTTCTTTGGGGAACTATTTCTCCCAGTCCCCCTTGCCTGTGGTTCTGAGGGGCTGCCAATCCCAGAACTCCACGCTCTTGGCCAGGGCTTAGGCATGTACCCATCCCTTGGGCCACAGTGATTGGTTCAGGGATGGCAGAATCTGGGCCAATCGGAGGCCCTGTTCTAAGAGCTAGCGGTGAAGTCATCCTAACTCAGGGAGGTTGGAGGGATGTTTGGGAATCTAGAGCCCCCCAGGCTATGTTTTCAGTCACGTAGAGAAAATCCATCTTCACTGGAGTAATAAAGCTGAGTAGAGGTAAGGAGAGCGGGGAGGCGGAGAGAGAGGGGAGGCGGGGAGAGAGGGGAGGCGGAGACAGAGGGGTCTTCATGGCGTCGAGGCCCAGTTCTAGGCCCTGAGAGCCCAGACATGTGTCTGGACGCTCCAGGATCTTTACAACGAAGCTGCGTCTTAATTAAGCTTGTTTGTACTGGGCTTCTACCACTCTCAAGAGAGAACATTCTAACGCTTTCATCAATGTGCCCATCTTCCACGGCTTTCCATAAACACCATTCCTGCACGGGCAAGAGAAGGCTGCCTGCCGGCCTGGCTTTAGAGTCTCTGAGGGCACACCGTAGGTGGGCTCCAAGATGTCAGGGGCCCCAGCTGGTCAAGATGGAAGGGAGATAAAATCAAAACACCTGGGCTCCATAGATGCGAAAGCGGAGGGCTTTTCTTCCTGGGGTTTCATCCGTTTTGCTCATTGGGTTTTCTGGTAAGATTCTTTTGAAGAAAGGGCTCTGCAGCTAGAATAGTTTTACGTTCACCCTCTTAGAGGATCTTTACCTGCCTCTCCAGGGCTAATGTTCTTTATGGTTTCACTTTCCTAGTCTCCTGGCCTGGGCATGATTCACGTTACAGGCCTAAGAGCTTGCTATGTTCACGGGCGGGGTAGGCCCAGGCCCAGGGGATGCGAGCTCCCACCCAGGCCCTCCCAGCGGCGTCCGTTTCTGTCCCGACTCTGCAGGCCCCGCCGAGATAAACCTGGAGTAAGTCAGTCTTGTGGAGTTTCCGCCTCAGCTGGCCATTCTCATCCTTGGATGCCCCATCCCAGTCGGAAAGGTATGTGTGGGCGTCCCGGCTGGTCTGCGATTCCGGACTCCTGGAACAATCCGGTGGGAAGGTGGCCGCTGGCCAGCCCAGGTGCCCTGAGGCCCCCGCAAGCCAGAGAGCCTGCTGTGAGTGTGGCAGGATGTCAGGCCGGAGGGGGAGGCCAGAGGACAGAGGGAAGCCTGTGGGGTGGAGCTCTGGAGGCTCGCCGAGACTGATGTTCAATTATAAATAATCCCAGGATTTGTTCAAAGCTCACCAGCAGCCCTGAGCGCCCGACAGCTGGGCAGAGCGGCCCATGTGACTTTTCAGATCTCAGAGGTGTGACAACCTCCCTGATGGCCTTTGCAGTGATGCTGGGGAGAGTGGGTGGGCGCGTTTGAGAACACAACTGAGAGACATTTATCGAACTGAAATCGAAGTTCCCACCACGCATGTTTACTGAGTTTTTGTGCAGGTATGTTAAAGAACTCTGCGCTTGCAGTGGAGAACTTTTAATTTGTACAGCTAATCTTTTAATTTTATTTTATCTTTTTAATATATTTTTTTAACATCTTTATTGGAGTATAATTGCTTTACAATGGTGTGTTACTTTCTGCTGTATAACAAAGTGAATCAGCTATACGTATACATATATCCCCATACCTCTTCCCTCTTGCGTCTCCCACCCTCCCTATCCCACCCCTCTAGGTGGTCACAGAGCACCAAGCTGATCTCCCCGTGCGATGCAGCTGCTTCCCACTAGCTATTTTACATTTGGTAGTGTACAGCTAGTCTTTATTGAGCACCTACATACATATTCTGAGCTAGGCATTGGGGTGGACGGGGAGGCAGAGAAAAATACGTCCTTGCGCCTGAGTGGGAGAAGCAAAGATGAGGCGAAGATAATTGCTAGAATCCTGGCCTTGCTTAGATGCTCTAGGATGGTTCTGGGAGCAATGAGGGAGGCCTGGAGGGGCCATTGCATTTGAACTGGTTCCTTTGTGGGTTTTTTTGGCCATGCTGGGCAGCTTTCGGGATGTTAGTTCCCCAACCAGGATCGAACCTGGGCCCCCTTCAGTGAAAGCGCCGAGTCCTAATTACTGGACAGCCAGGGAATTCCCTTGAACTGGTTCTTGCAAGAGCATGAGGAGAACTGGGCGGAGGACTGAATTCTGAGTCCTGGTGAGGAAGCTCAGGAAGTGAGTGAGAATCCTGAAGTCCAGCACACAGGAGCCGGTGGACAGAAAGAGCCCGACCAGAGCGAGGGGTCTGGTGGGAGGGCTGCGTGGCAGAGGTGCAATCCGGGCAGGGCCAGAGGGTCAGGGGTGGAGCCTGAAGCTATCCCCTCAGCATGGAAGCCAGAGGCTGTGAGCTTGTTTGTAAACCCTGTGGCTGGTGGTGGCTGGAAAGGACGTTCCCCAAGAAAGTGTGAGCAGCCTGAAAGCTGAGAGAGCGTGTGATGGCCCCTGAGGAGGCCCTTTTCCCTTCTGCGCAACCCCGGTCCCAACTGGCTTTGTCACTGCATGCTAGCCGTGGCCTGGGCCAAAACGTTTTGAAAGAGGTAGTTTTCAGGCAACATCAAGAAAGCCCAGAAAACATATCATTCGAAGAAAATGTACTTCTGGAGTTTTAATGAAGGTGGAGGGAAGACCGGGTGGAGTTCAAAACCATGTTTCCCCCCAAAGGAATGAAATGGTACATGGTGTCCTTTCAAACATTGCTGTGTTTTGGGAATGACGTGGGCTCTAGGGATGTAGGGGAGGGTAAAAATATCTCACTGTAATTTGAGGGAAAGTGTCCATTTTCTTCTTATTCCCTGTAGAAGTGAAAACAAAATGTGTGTGTGTGTGTGTGTGTGTGTGTGTGTGTGTGGTGCCGGCTGGAATATCATATGACATGACATCTGATAAAAGACTCCTGTTACATGTGTTATTCAATCAGTTGCCAGCAAAGTAATTGTTAAATCTTTCAAAATCAGCATTTCCGAGCCTCACAGCAAGGATTTTACCAGAAAAACAGGAAAAGACTTCACATCTTTCCCAATTCAGTCCTCCTAGCACTCTCTTCATTCCCCTACCGTTTTTTCTTCATAGAAAAGAAGACATTTGTCCAAGGGAGGAGGATTCAGGACACTGCATCAGGACTTCCTGTTCTCCCCTAAACCCCACCTTGAACAATTCATTTCTTAAGTATCCATTTTATTTTATTGTTTTAAATTTATTGATAGCTAGTGGGAAGCAGCCACATAGCACAGGTAGATCAGCTCGGTGCTTTGTGACCATCTAGAGGGGTGGGATAGGGAGGGTGGGAAGGAGACACAAGAGCAAGGAGATATGCGGATATATGTATATGTATAGCTGATTCACTTTGTTCTACAGCAGAAACCAACACACTATTGTAAAGCAATTTTACTCCAATAAAGATGTTAAAAAATATTTATTGGAATATAGTTGATTTACAACGTTGTGTTGGTTTCTGCTGTACAGCAAAGTGAAGCAGTTATACATATACATACATCCACTCTTTTTAAAGCTTCTTTTCCCACATAGGTCATTACAGAGTATCGAGAAGAGTTCCTTGTGCTATACAGCATTTCCCAAACTTTTAAAAGCCTTATGGACTTACTAGAAGCCTAACATTCCCAAGAACAGAACACGTGTCTGTTGAAAGTCCCCAGGCGCCCAGGGCTGGCGGGACATAATTGGTGGTGTAAGATATTGTCTGGCCATTAGATGTGTGGGAGTGATGCCTAGCGGGGGAATCAAGGATGGTCAGAATGTGGCCAAAATACGCAGAGCTGCAAAGAATGCTGGGAGCTTGGCTCCACTGCCCTTGAACCCTGGAGACAAGGCTGGCTCTGGGAACCCTCGGATCATGTGGGAGCCGGTGGGCGCCAGGAAACCTGGACAAGGACAGATCGGGAGATGTGGGTCCCTCTGGATTTAGCGCGTTTCAGTAAACCCCTAGCTCACTCCTCAAGGTCTGAAGATGGATGAAGTTCCTCCCAACCTACCCTTCTCTTTTCATTTCCTGAGCAAGATGTCACTTCACTTCTCTGGGCCTCATCTTCCTTGTCCAGTGAAGGGATTGAGCTAGATAATCTGTAGGGTCTTTTCAGCACTAACCTCCTATGCAGGGCTGGCTACCTAATTTGTTGGGCCAAGTGCACAGTGAAAATGCAAGACCCTTGTTCAAAAATGAGGGGAAAAGTGCCATTAAAGGTCCTAAAATATAAAGCTTTTCCTTTCTCCTGTGTTCTCTTTCGACTTATGATTTTTTTATTTACTAGTTAATGTTTTTGTAAGTAAAGTTAAAATTTAAGATTATTAGCGTGAATTTTACCATTCATCCTTATATTGTGCAATGCCTGTTTTTAAGTTATTAAATATAAGAGCATTTAACTTATATGCACAATCACTGAAATTACACAATTCATATTTTGTAGCTCACACATGCAGATATATTTGGTTTTTACCAGAACAGTAGAAACACTGCACACAATGAGCTCAGCTCTTTTCACTTTACTTCTTCTTTTTTTTAAAATAAATTTATTTATCTATTTATTTATTTTTGGCTGCATTGGGTCTTAGTTGCTGCACGCGGGCATTCTCTAGTTGTGGTGAGCAGGGGCTACTCTTTGTTGCGGTGCGCGGGCTTCTCATTGCGGTGGCTTCTCTTGTTGTGGAACACGGGCTCTAGGCACGTGGACTTAAGTAGTTGTGGCTCACGGGCCCTAGAGCGCAGGCTCAGTAGTTGTGGCACACGGGCTTAGTTGCTCTGTGGCATGTGGGATCTTCCCGGACCAGGGCTCGAACCCGTGTCCCCTGCACTGGCAGGTGGATTCTTAACCATTGCGCCACCAGGGAAGTACCCCACTTTACTTCTGATATGCACACATTCTACCTACACTCTCAACTTCCTGATGAGTAAGGAAGGACTGAAAGGAAAAGAACTATGGAAGTTCCTTATCTCTCCCCTTCCTTCTGCGTCACCATTTTCAGCGTAAATGGTGGACTAACACAGGCAAGTAACATAAGAAAGCAAAAATCTAATACAGGAAAATATCACCTGCTTCTATAAAAAGAAATTAAAAAGGAACCACCATAACATCTTGTAATGTACAAAGATATTATAAGAGGAAAGAAAGAAAGGAACAGGAAAAACAAATATCAAGGAAAGTACAAGCTCCAGAAAAATGTTACAGTCTAGCTGATAAAATCATGACATTAAAACAACATTACACACTCATTAGAATGGCCCAAATTCGAAACACTGACAGTACAGAATGCTGAACAGGGTGTGGAGCAACAGGAACTCTCATTCATTGCTGATGGGAATGCAAAGTGGTACAGCCATTTTTTTTTTTTTAATTGAAGTATAGTTGATTTACAATGTTGTGCTAATTTCTGCTCTACAGCAAGGTGACTCAGTTAGCTACAGCCACTTTGGAAGACAGTTTGTCAGTTTCACACGATTCAGCAATTGTGCTCCTTGGTATTTACCCAAATGAGTTGAAAACGCATGTCTACACAAAAACCTGCACACTGATGTTTATAGAAGATTTTTTCATAATTGCCAAAACTTGGGAGCAATGAAGACATCCTTCAGTAGGTGAATGGATGTGGTACATCCCAACAATGGAATGTTATTCAGTGCTAAAAGGAAATGGACAATTAAGCTATGAAGAGATTTAGAGGAACCTTAAATGCATATTATTACTTAGTGAAAGAAGTCAATCTGAAAAGGCTACATATTGTATGATTCCAACTATGACATTCTGGAAAATGCAGAACTGTGGTGAGAGTAAAAAATAGATCTGTGGTTGCCAGGGGCTAGTGAGGAGGGAGGGATGAATAGATGGAACACAGTGGATTTCTAGGGTGGTGGAACTATTCTGTATGATACTATTATGGTGGATACATGCCATCATTCATCTGTCAAAACACATAGGATATACAACACCAACAGTGACCCCTAATGTAAACTAAGGACGTTGAGTGATAATGATGTGTCAGGGTGGGTTCATCAACTGTAACAAATGTGCCACTCTGGTTGTGGATGTTGACAGTGGGGAGGCCACGCATGTGTGAGCGCAGTGGGTATAAGGGAACTCTCTGTACTTTCCACTCGATTTTGCTGTGGACCTAAAACTTCTCTAAAAAATAGAGTCTATTTTAAACAATTATGACAAAACATTTTGGAATTAATTTCAAGAGTAATCGAGAGCCCAAGGTAGAGATACAAAAGATCGGGGGAAATATGCTGCAATGACAAAAGTTGCTGAAATGTAAACAGGTGTAAGTGACCAAATAAAATTCACGGGAAGTTAGAGCCTTTAAGAGCCTTTGCTGAGTTAGAGCAGGAGGCTGCCAAGTCCCCACAAACGAGGATCCTGTCTCAGCCTTCTGGTGATAGGAAAGGTCTGGGAAAACCAGGGGAGGAAGAATAATGATACTTGAATTAGGCTGATTTGCTTTTGGATTCTTGCATCCACAGTGAAAACAAGGCCACGTCAGTCTCCTGGAAGATAGGTGATCCTGTGGAGGAGACCCGAGGGACTCCAGTTACCAGCCAACCATTCAGCTTCTTGCCTAACCAACCCAGAGCTGACCACCAATGTACAACATAACTTAGCCAACACTGTGAAACCATCCTAAGTTGTTGATGCACAGAATTTTAAGCTTAACGTGTTTCTATTATCTTAACACTCTGTATTTCGGGGCAGTTTATTCCACAGCAAGAGTAACTGATTCAATTCTGCAACTGCGGACTTCTTATCAAAACTCACATGGTTTCAGCCTTTTCATCTGTAATGTGTGGGTAAAATCAACTTGAGGTTGTAATCATGTTAATAAATGAACGTTTAAAACATATAGAACATAGTAGGGCTCCAACAATATTTTAAGTGAATGAATAAAAGGTGAGTATTCAATAAACCTTTTCCAAAAAAAAAGTATAATGATGATGATACCTGAGGGGACTTTCACCACACAGACTTCTGGGACTGGGGAAACCCGAGGTTCAGGGAAGCCATCAGTGAAGTAAGATGGAAAACGCTTGCCTTGCCAGGAACTTAACAGGACTGCGATCAGCCAGGCTGTTATTGCAGATCTAATGGAAGAGAAAGTGCTTCCACTGCTCATTCCGCAGCCAAACCACAGATCCTGGCAACTCCTTGCCTCTGAGGCAACAAAGACACATTCACAGGGCTTGGCTTCTTTCTTCTGAAATCTACACCTCAAGCTACAGAAGTCAGTCACGCGAGGCTAGCCTGCTGGGACCAGCTGGGAAATCCATCCATGGCTACTGCTGAGATCTCTGGCCTCCCTTCCCTCAGATGCCTCCTCCCGTGTGCCCACACATGTGAGTTCCGGGAATGCCTGCTAATGACGGGACTGAGAGTTTCTTCTGTTTTGCTTCCAGGAATTTTTTTTTGGTTTGAAGCTCTTGAACCAGGAGAGAGAATTACCTTTTACCACTTGAGAGACACCTTGTGGACAATCCATCAAGAATTCCGTAATATCCAGTGAACAGATATTTTGAGAGCCAACAAATTGTCAGGCCTTGTTTCAGGTCTTAGAGAGGCAAAGATAAAGAAGATTAGAGCTTCCTTTTCTTTTTATTATCCACCAGACCAAAGGAATGGCCTGGGGACTTGGTGCAAGGCAGGAAGTGTCAGAACAGCTGGATGTGGCTCCTGCCTCTGCCAGGTGATCACGGAACAGTCACTTATGGTTGTTGAGCCTCAGTTTCCTCATCTGTAAAGTTAGTGATGGGCCTAGATGACCTTGCTGCCCTGTCCACCTCTAACATTATATGTTGGCAAGCCTGTGGGCACCGGCAAAATCATCAGTTACTGGAAGAATCTTTTTTTTTTTTGCGGCACGCGGGCCTCTCACTGTTGTGGCCTCTCCCGTTGCGGAGCACAGGCTCCGGACGCGCCGGTTCAGCAGCCATGGCTCACGGGCCCAGCCGCTCCGCGGCATGTGGGATCTTCCCGGACCGGGGCACGAACCCGTGTCCCCTGCATCGGCAGGCGGACTTTCAACCACTGCACCACCAGGGGAGCCCTACTGGAAGAATCTTGTTTCCGTGTTCTCAGAAAAGCCTGGCCACCTGATTTTTCCTTTTATAATTATTATGTCATAGTTGATATTGGCAAAAGAACGTAACTGTCACACAGGTAATGATGAACAAGAATAGCAACAGGAAGATCTGTGGGCCTTAGAGATCACAGCCAATACCATTGCTTCAGCTTGTGGGCTCCTTTCCTGTACCACGCCCTGCCTACCCCAAGAAGTGACCAGCATTCTGAATTTTATTTCTATAAACTCCTGGTTTTAAAAAATAAGCCCATACATATACAACATCAAATAATATACTATTTAATTTTGCTTGCTTTATAAAAATGATATTATACTATACCATACCCAGGCTTCTTTTCACTTGCTTTTTTTCACTCAGTATTAATGTTTCTAAGGTTCATCCATGTGGCAAGGAGTTCATTATTTTCGCTATGGTATGTAACATTTTATTGCACAAGTATGAATAAATAATTGTTCTCATTCTCCAGCTACTTTGGACAAGGGTTGTCTGGTTGTTATTACAATATTGCTGTGAATGTTCCTATACATAAATGCTGTGCAAAAGCTTCTCCAGAGTTTATACTGAGAAAGAAGTAGAATCAAACGAACCTTAGGCACGTGTGCAAGAGTTTCTCTAGGGTAGAATTACTAGGCTATAAAGTATGTGAACGTTCAATTTATGTTTTCCAAAGGAGTTGGTCTAGTTTAGACTCCTGTCAACAGCGTATTAAAATTCCGATTGACTCACACCCTCTCCAAGATTTTGACAGTGTCCGACTTCTTAATTTTTGCCAACCCAGTGGGCGAAAAGTGGTATCTCACTGGTGTCTTAATTTGTCTCCCTGACTACTAATGAGATTGAGTGTTCTTTGATGTATTTATGGATGACTCAAGTTTACTACTCTGTGAACTACCTGTTTCTGTCTTTTGCCCATTTTTCTACTGGGCTGTTGGCTTTGTATTTATTCATTTAATTATTGGACTTTGAAGATTAAAAGAAATCCTCTTTACATATGTTTTATTGGTCATACATATTGCAAATATCTTTTCCTGGTTTGTGGCTTTTCTGATCACTTTCATCACGAATCCATTGTGAAACAGAAATTCTTAACTTGAAAGAGGCCAAATTTATAATTTTTTTTCTTTTGTAGTTTGTACCTTCATGTTTTAAGAAATCTTTGCCACCGTGAGGTCCTAAAGATACTCTCCTACATTTTCTTCAAATATTTTAGAGTTTTGCCTTTTACATCTGAGTCTGAAGACCCACCAGGATTTGATTTTTCTGTATGGTGTGAAGCAGGATCTGATTACAGGTTTTTTTTTTCCATATAGTAACCAGTGGATCCTGTACCATTTACTGAAGAATTTGTTGTTTCCTTAGTGATCTGCAGTGCCTTCTCCATCATATCTCAAGCACCCACCCCCATCTCCTCTTTCTGTCACTGTTTCTGGGTTCTCTAGTCTATTCCAGTGAGCAGTTTGTCTATATCTGTGCCAGCAAACACTGTCTTCATTACTTCAGCTTTGTAATAAGTCTCGATATTTCTCTTCAGGAGTGCCTTGTTTACGCTTAGATCTTGGCTTCTCCACATAAATTTGAGAATTACTGGTCAAATTCCTCAACAATTCTATTTGAATTTTTTTACAGGCATTGTATCCAATCATTAGAGCAGTTTGGGGAGAAGTGCATATGTATGAGGTTTCCAAAAGATTATATTATGGTCCTTGAATAGCTGATGGTCTAGTGGGGAAGACAGACATAGACACATTGGTATAATACCATGTGGTAAATATTATATAAGCATGAACCAGAGGAGGAGCTAGGGAAAGTGTTATAGAGAAGATAACATATGTGAAGGCTCTCAGTGAACAAAGATTCTGTATTCTGGCTTCAGATGTAAAAAGTCTGTCTATCCCATTTTGTCAGACCCCCTCAGGAGATAACCACCAAGGTTACCCTCATTGAAACCCTAGAAATTTTGTGATGGTTGCACGGTGGGATCAGTTTGCCCTGGACTTAAACCCAAACGAGTATGCCCCATCCCTTCTTTTCTCTGTATCCAAACCTGGACATCAGCACATGGTATCTCTTTCAGTATTATGTTCACCCCACAGCCTACGTGTTGGTTACCTTCATAGGTCTGACTTGTCTTTCCCAGAGAGACCTGCTTAGGGTCTCTTCAGTCTTTTTATGAAGCCGATTTGTTTTACAACTCAGTTTTACAAGTTCAACTTTCCATAGCTTTGCCTTCTAGACCATGTTTTCCTGGTGGTACGTCAAAAATCAATTAGTACAGAGCCCTGAGTGCCTATTGTGGGGCTAGGCAGTTTCAGGGCATGCAGAGCCAAGGGATATGGGGTCAGGCAGACCTGGGTTTGAGTCTTGGGTCTTTATTAGCTGGGTGACTTGGGCCAACCATTTAATTTTCCTGATTACGTGGTTCTTCGGGTATAACAAAAGATGATAATTCTGGGTTCAGATAATATATTTAAAGGATCTTGTACATATAATTTTTTTTTTTTTTTTTTTTTTTTTTGCGGTACGCGGGCCTCTCACTGCTGTGGCCTCTCCCGTTGCGGAGCACAGGCTCTGGACGCGCAGGCTCAGCGGCCATGGCTCACGGGCCCAGCCGCTCCGCGGCATGTGGGATCTTCCCGGACTGGGGCACGAACCCGCGTCCCCTGCATCGGCAGGTGGACTCTCAACCACTGCGCCACCAGGGAAGACCATGTACATATAATATTTTAATCAAAGGAAGAACAAAAAAAAAATGTTAGTTTCAAAAAACTAGAACAGAGCTGCGGTGCCAGGGTGGGGCGGAGGCGCCAACTATCCCCATGGCGGCTGCGCTGGAGCCCGGGGAGCCCCGGACGGGGAAGGTAGAGTTACGTCATGTGACATTGGAGTAGGAGGATTTATCTTGGTGACTTTAGGACGCTGGTTCCATTGTAGGTATAATTATGCAAAGCTAAGAATCCAGGAAAGACTTGCCAGAGAAGGAATTAAAAACAAGATTTTATATGAAAGTACCCACCTTGATCCTGAAAGAAAACAACAGCGGCAGCAGCAGCAATTGAGCAGCCTTGAGCACGGAACACCCAGACGCAACTCACTTCCGTGGGAACAAAGCTGAGATCAACTATAGAAAGCATTTTACGTACCAATAAGGCTTTCAATCAAGTAAATAAAGTATGTGTAAGTTGTAGTCTTTTTTACACGTGTATGAATATTTACAAACTTATTCTGGCCCTGTATCTACTGTCAGTATAGCACATAGTGCACTCGTACTTAAAATAAACCTCGTGTTTAACATGCAAACAAAAAACTAGAACAAAAGATGATAAATTGCTTCTGAGATCATTTTTTCTTCAGAGGAGCATATGAAGTAGTGGGAGGTAAGACCCTCCAAGAGGACATGTACTAAGGGAAAAGCACATGCTAATAAGGTCCAAAAAATCACGTTGACACTCTGCTTTGATCCAGAAAAGATTGGAGATGCCACATAAAATAGATAAATGAAAGCAAAGTAACAACTTAGAAGTGATGAAAAAGCAAAGCAAGATCAAGGGTGAGGCTTACAGTGAAGGTGGTAAGGAGGAAGTGCAGAAAAATGCACACCAGAGAGTCCATTCCACACGCTTGCCTTAAGGGGGCACATATTCCATGCTAAGCTTTCCAGTGGCCCCACCAATAGTCATAGTGACAACTTACAGATAACTACAGGGAATGCCAAGTACAGGAGAAGGATCAGCACGGAGATGGGCTGGATAGGGAAGGCGCCTTGACATTAATGAGGTTTGAGCCAGGTTTTGATGGACGTTGGAGCTATGGATTCCAGAGGGAGCCACCCAAGCAAAGTATATAGGAGGAGAATAAAGAGGTCGTCCTGGGGTGTAGGGATCCTTTTGGTTGGTCTCAAGGTAGGGCAGGCAGACGACTGAGGTCTTTAATACCAGCCTTTAGATTTCACACAAAAGAGAGCCCTAGCTCTCCCTGATGAGAAAATGACCTGATGGGAGTGGTATTTGGAGGAAATTACCCTGGCACCACACAGCTGCAATTTTCCCCTTTGCAAATTATAATTCATCACGGGCATTTAGGAAAACGCTGTCATGCATGTCTCTCCTGATATGGTTCACATCTGGCTCTGCCACTGGCAATACAAAGTATTTAGGAAATCTGTGCAGCATTAGTGTCTAATAACCTTTACTTTAAATACAGTGAAGCCGACCGCAAACTTAGAAATGGCACCCATTCCTCCAGAGTAATTTATTCCAGGTTCTCTTGTGACTGAGGAAATCCCTTGCTGTGGCTGCATCTAGTAGTCTGGACACTGTCATGAGTGTTGAAAACCAGGGAGGTTGAAACTAATCTGAGAAATAAGAGTAAACTGAGTGACTTTCACTTTCAGTTTGCTTTCCTTGCATGTATAAAGTTTTGAGAGTTTGAAATGGCTCTAGACTGAACAGCATTCTACATAAAATAGTACAATCACCAGGATTTTCTTTTCAAAATAAAGTTGTATTTTGTAGCATGTGGACATCATGATCACTTCAAATATTTGGATTTTAAACTTAGGCTTGAATTTTGGCTGAACAGATTTTTCCTCTGTTGTATTTTGAGGGACTAAGGAGCTCCTTCAGTCCTTAGAAGAAATAAAATTAATAGCTTCTTAGTTGTTCAATGACAGAAATCCATAGAAGGTAGGAACTAGTACCATAGGGGATAGGAAAATATCTGAGGGAGCACACACTTTCTCAGCCCAAGAAGAGCTCTGGGCAAAACTGTAGGCAATCTCTTCTTGACCCCAATTAGTTGTAATCCATGTGCAATCCATCCTCTGGGACAGCTGTTATGAGGCTATGCAGGCTATGTGGGGAAAGCGTGTCCTTGCTAAACTTTTGAAGGAGAAGGGGAAAGAGCAAGGCTTTATTGCTCTGACAGTCATGAATTCATATAATCCAACTGGTTGTTTTCTTTGGAGGCCATTCCCAGCTGACTCTTGTGAAGCAAGTTGAATTTGTTGAAGGGGGAGCAGTAAGATGAACGACAGACCCATCTTCCTTGATTTGTCCGTAACTCTCAGCTGGGAAGAGAATTTCTTTTGTCAGGGACAGAAACCCTTGGGAAAGACAGTCCTGATGAAAGGGTCTAGATTTTTAATTCTTCCACGCCTATGTGGATTGCTCCAGTTGGGATGGTCTCTGTAGGGAAGTGTAAGTAAAATCTGGAAGGGAAACAGAAGGTGTAGAGTTTTGTTAAGTCAATTTTTCTTAATGAAGTTCATTCATTCACTTACTTAACAAATATTTGAGAGTCTTCTGTGTACTAGCTGCTGTGCTTGGTGCTGAAGGTACTAGGGGATATAGAGACAAAGAAGATAAATCATGGCGCATGAATCACTGATGTGACGTATGGCAGGGTAACACTTCTCAAAGCGTGTAACAAATGATGATGCCCATTCCGTAAAATTCTCTTGCCCCCACCCAAACAAACAAAGTAGAGAGGGTGATTTTTTTCTCAAATAAATTTGGGAAATACTGTATACTCTGTTTTGGAGTTACATATTGTATCATAGAATAAAAAGGGCTTTGATAGGTTCTGCTCTCAATAACTGTGCTCTTCTTTGTTTGATCTAGCATTTATCAAAAGCCTCTAACCATGGAAATCCACCTACTGATACCTGGGGGACTAGTTTTCTGTGAAACACCCTTTGGAAAACACGGGTAGAGGAAACTCAGTGGAAATTAGCAAGTGTTAAAAACTCTCAGGATCACAAAGCTGGCTGTGGTTAGTGGTGGTCAAGGGTTGCTGCCACTGAGTGAAATCCACTGCAGAAGCCACTGGGCTTGTCCTCTGGGGCCACCAAAGACAGTTCTGTGCAGTACCAGGGCTCTCGCTGTGTACTTTCCCTGCAAGAAATGACCTTTCTCCACCCACCCACTCACCCCACTCCAATTCGTATGTTTTCACAATCCTGGCTCCAAATTCACCTTTGCCTGGGAGTATTCTCTAAAGTGGCATCTTTAGAATAAAAGAAAAATTACTTTTATTATTTTATTTTCTTATTACAACGGCAAAGCATGCATATCATAGAAACACTACGAAATGAGATGAACCAGTAAAAGGAAATAAAGCCCATCCAGAAATAACTACTGTTACTGTCTTAGTGACCATCCTCTCAAAGCTCTCCTCCACCCCTGACACATACACACACACACACACACACACACACACACACACACACACGTATCAAAATGGGATAATTTGACCTTGTTCACTTAGTACTCTACTGCGATGGGGCCGTCTTCTTCTCATTGAACTTGCCATGCCTCACACAGAAAGTGACACTCTGCAAGCGTCCCATAAATATGTGATGAACGAATGACCAATCCTAAGGTCTCTTCTAGCTCTGAACCCGTTTGATCTTTGTCATTCTTTTACTCTGTGAATCTTCCATGCATCCTCAATTTACCCTGTACTGGTTTTTTAAAAATTAGGAGACTTCAGTTTTTAGAACAGTTTTCAATTTACACAAAAATTGGGCAGATAATACAGAGAGTCCCCATATGCAGTCCCTCCCCACCAAAACCGTTTCCCTATTATTAACATCTCGCATTAGTGTGGAACATTTGGTACTGTCAGTTTTGTTTTGTTTTGTTTTGTTTTGAACCACTCTAATAGATGTGTATTAGTAGCTCACTGTTGCAATTCCCTAATGATATATGACGTCATCTTTTCATGTATTATTTAAAGTCTGTATTTTTATTCAGTGAGGGGTGTGTTCAGATATTTTGCCTATTTTTTAATCGGGTTGTTCATTTCTTATTGTTGAGTTTTATGTGTTCTTTGTATATCCAGTGATAATTTCACTGGATACAGAACTCTAGGTTGGTGGCTTTTCCTTCAATACTTTAAATATTTCACTCCATTCTTTTCTTGCCTGCATGTATTCTGAAGAGAAGTCCAATGTAATTTTTTTTTTTTTTTTTTTTGCGGTACGTGGGCCTCTCACTGTTGTGGCCCCTCCCGTTGCGGAGCACAGGCTCCGGACGCGCAGGCTCAGCGGCCATGGCTCACGGGCCCAGCCGCTCCGCCGCATGTGGGATCCTCCCGGACCGGGGCACGAACCCGTGTCCCCTGTATCGGCAGGCGGACTCTCAACCACTGCGCCACCAGGGAAGCCCCCAATGTAATTTTTATCTTTGATCTTCTACAGATCAGGTTTCTTTTTTTCTTAAAAAAATTTTTTCTCTTTGGCTTTCTGTAGTTTGATATAGATTTTTTTGGCTATTTATTCTCCTTGGTATTCTCTGAGCTTCTCTGGATCTGTGGTTTGGTCTCTGTCATTAATTTTGAGACTTTTTCAGCCATTACTACTTCAAATGTATCTTCTGTTCCTTTCTCTCTTTCTTCTTCTTCTAGTATTTCCACTTCACATTTGTTCTACCTTTTGTACTTGTTCCACAGTTCCTTGATATTCTGTTCCATTTAAAAAAATCATTCTTTCTCTTTGCCTTTCTTTTTAGAGATGACATATCTTCAAGCTCACTGATTCCTTTTAGAGTTTCCATTGCTCTGTTTACATTACCCATCTGTTCTTGCATGTTGTCTCATTTTCCTTGAGAGCCCTTAACATATTAATCATAGTTGTTTTAAACTCCCTGTCTGATAATTCCAAAAACTGTGTTATGCCTGAGTCTCTTATGCTTCTTTTGTCTCTTCAGACTGTGGTTTTCCTTGTTTTCTAGAATGTCATCTCCTTTTTTTGCTGAAAGCTGGACATGATATATTGGGTAAAGAAACTGAGATAATTAGGCTTTTAGCATGAGCTGTGCTATGTTTAATGTCTTCTGCCGCTGTAGGTGCCAGAGGCTCTATTTTCTTCTGGTTTCCTTGTTGTTTTTCCTTCTCGTGTTGTCTTTATGTCTCCCTAAGCACTTCTTAAATAGAATCTGTGTCTTGCAGCTCTCGGTTGTATGCCACTGTAATTGTAGTGGAGCCCTGCTGGTGTAGTGATTGGATGTGGGTGGGGGGAGGTGTTTTATAATTTTATGATTAAATGTCAGGTTTTTAGTGGGCCTGAGTCCCTGGGCTGTGGCCTTCAGAAATGTTCCTTAGCCTTCTCCCTCCCCTTATTTGAGACAAGAAGACTAGAGGGGGTTAGAGGTGGCTAATTTCCCTTTTCTTAGGTTGATTTCTTTTTTTATTATTATTAATTTATTTTTATTTATTTTTGGCTGCATTGGGTCTTCGTTACTGCGTGTGGGCTTTCTCTAGTTGTGGTGACTGGGGCTACTCTTTGTTGCAGTGTGTGGGCTTCTCATTGCGGTGGCTTCTCTTGTTGCGGAGCAAGGGCTCTAGGCACGTGGGCTTCAGTAGTTGTGGCATGTGGGCTCAGTAGTTGTGGCTCACGGGCTCTAGAGTGCAGGCTCAGTAGTTGTGGCGCACGGGCTTAGTTGCTCCACGGCATGTGGGATCTTCACGGACTAGGGCTTGAACCCGTGTCCCCCGCATTGGCAGGCAGATTCTTAACTACTGCGTCACGAGGGAAGCCCTCTTAGGTCAATTTCTGTTAGAGTACAGGTCTTACTTATGGAGAATGCTCTGGACTTACGTCACAAGGGTTACTTTTCCCCTGGTATAATTAAAAATTGTTACTTCCCTCCTCCCTCTGCTGGAAACAGGAGGGAATTGTCCTCCAATCTTCACTGTGAGAACCTGGTAGGAATCTTTGAGGTAAAAACCATGAAAAGGTAGCCTAACCTCCTTCCCCCAAAATCTGCCCCCAACCCACACCAGGGTTTCTAAATCTAAAATTGTCCACACTCAGCCTCCATTAATTCCTCAAAATTACCATTAAAGTGTTCCTACTGGTCACTGCTTCTAGTGGCTTCTGCTTCAGGTAAGCTGATCTCAGCTTTCATTTTCCATATGCACCTGTCTCTCCAGATTTCAAGATGGTAGTTTGTCCTGTGATTTAAATTCTCTGATGTTCCTAAGAAAAGTTGTTGGTTTTCAATTTGCTTAGTTTTTTTTTTCTTGTTGTGAGTACAGGACTGATGACTTTCAAGCTCTTTAAATGTCAGAGTTTGAACCAGAAGGTCCTCTAGATTTTCACTTGATTCACTTAATGGTCATTTATTGAGCACTATCTGTTGCTAGGACATTATACTTAATCTAGTGTGGGACACAGGCATAGCCAGTCCGAGCCTCTAGCCTCAGGGACCATCTGAGGTTATTTTCTTTCTTTTTTAATAAATTTATTTATTTATTATTTTATTTTATTGGCTGCATTGGGTCTTCATTGCCACGCGTGTGCTTTCTCTAGTTGCGGTGAGCGGGGGCTACTCTTCGTTGCGGTGCGTGGGCTTCTCATTGCAGTGGCTCCTCTTGTTGCGGAGCACGGGCTCTAGGCACGTGGGCTTCAGTAGTTGTGGCTCGTGGGCTCTAGAGCGCAGGCTCAGTAGTTGTGGTGCAGGGGCTTAGCTGCTCCTCGGCACGTGGGATCTTCCCAGACCAGGGGTCGAACCTGTGTCCCCTGCACTGGCAGACAGATTCTTAATCACTGCGCCACCAGAGAAGTCCCTGAGGTTATTTTCATGGTGTATACTTTGTCTCTCAAACTGGGCCAAGGTTCCCCATTCCTGGTCTGTGTGTTTATATTCTGGCTTCCTCAGGCAAGTTTTTCTCAAACAAGTCCATAGATCTACATTCTCAAGAGCTCAACAGTTCTCCAAGAACACTTTAAAATTTCATGTTACCATTTTAATTATAACATAAAATTTAGGATAGTTTAAGGATATTCTAGAACAGGGGTTGGCAAATTATGGCCTATGGACTAAATCTGGCCCTCTACCTGTTTATTTGTATAACAAGTTTTATTTTTATTTATTTAAAAAAATATTTACTTATTTGGTTGCACCAGGTCTTAGTTGCAACATGTGGGCTCCTTAGTTGCAGCAGGCGGGTTCCTTAGTTGTGGCATGTGGGTTTCTTAGTTGTGGCATGCGAACTATTAGTTGAGGCACACATGTGGGATCTAGTTTCCTGACCAGGGATCGAACCCAGGCCCCCTGCATTGGGAGCGCGGAGTCTTATCCACTGCGCCACCAGGGAAGTCCCTGTATAGCAAGTTTTATTGAAGCACAGCTATGCTCATTTGTTTATGTAATGTTTCTGGCTGTTTTCATGCTACAATGGTGGAGCTGAAAATAGTGGAGAAAGTGTATGGCCCACGATGCCTAAAATATTTACCATCTGGTACTTTGCAGAAAGAGTTCACTACCTTTGCTCTAGAAGATCTTTAGTTGATTATGATCACATGATATCAGCATCAGTGCTTGTGTCTATGCTCATGAGGTCAAATGAAGATTTCAAATTAGGTTTTTTTGGAATTCGAAAGTAAAAAATTGGAGAGTGAATTGGATAAGCACATGAGAAATTTGAGAACAAATCATGCAACGTGCAAAAGAACCTGCCCTGAAGTAGACAGAACCGGATTCATGTTGGGGGCCCATGTGTGTGTCTGTGTATGTGCTGACTTGCTGCAGCTCAATAACGACAACTGTAGTGGTCATGGCAATGACCACATTAAAAAACCCTTTTAATTCCATTTCTAATTTCTGTCCCAGAAATAATGAAGTTGATATCCATTTCATGCTGCTTCCAGTAATATCACAATGCTAATTTGTCTTCAATGGAAGACAATCATCCTTACATAATTAGCAGGTAACACCTTATTAAAATCAGCATTGGAGAGTTGCCTGCTGACAGAGTTTTCCTTAAGTGTGAGATCTCAATATCCTAAACCAGCAATACCATATCCTAATCCAGTTATACCATTTTGTACAATATACTTATGTGTATTCTGGGCAGGAATTCCAGACTCTCCCTCTCAAGGAATTTCAGACTCTCCCTCTACCTTATAGGCCCATGACCCTGGGTGTTCTTTATCATTCTGCCTGCTCCTGTCTTGGGGCCGTGAGGGATACCTGGATGGGCTCTACAAGCACCCCTACCCCTACCCTAACCAAGAGCCTGCTCTTGAGGCAGTCTCTGTTCTAGACTCTCTTTTCTTCTTGTTGAGATTCTTTTTGGTGTCCTTTCTTGCCTGAGAACCTCTGTTAAAACCCATTGTGTTACACAGGTCTAATATCATTGATCTTCTCGAGGGAACAGGTGTTAAGTCTTGGTCAGTTTCCTCCTTAGAAGTATCTTGGGCCCGTTAACATTTCCCATCTCCTTCCCCCAGAGCTCTGTACCAAGCAGTGTGCTTTGGGAACAGCAGTCCTTGTGATGCCACAAAAATACCCTGTTACATTTTTCACCCAAGACAACAGGGACTCTCAGAAGTCCACTGTGTGTGATGGATAAACCGTGAGGAAGACTCTGGGTAGTGAAGTCAGTGTAGTGCAGACGTTCTTCTCACCCCTTTTACAGGTACAGAAGCCAGGAGAAGTCAGTTGTGCGCTTCTGTCCTTCTGTGGGATGTAAGGGTCCTAATGTACAATTTAGCTAGATGCGATTTGAAGACATTTTTTAAAAAGGGCATAAAGCGCTCTAAGGCAATGTTCATTTCTGGCTTTTTTTGTTACAGCTTTATTGAGATATAATTCACAGACTCGATTAAAGTGTACAGTTCAATGGTTTTAGTATATTCAGAGTTGTGCATCACCACAATCAATTTTTGAGCATTTCATCAACTCAAAACTAAATTCCATATCCGCTAGCTGTCATACTTCAGTTTCTCCATTCCTCTTGCTAAGCTAAATGTGACACTAAGCTAATTTACTTTTGTCCCTCTATATTTACTTATTCTGGACAATTCATATAAATGGAATATTATAATATGTGTTTTGTTATGCGTGACTGCTCCCTTTCACTTAGCGTATTGTTTTCAAGGTTCATCTATGTTATAATATGTATCAGTACTTCATTCTTCTGTATGGCCAAATAAAATTCCATTGTATGGATATAACTCATTTTGTTTATCCATTCATCACTTGGTGGACATTTGGGTTGTTTCCACCTTTTGGCTATTGTAAATAATGCCACTATAAACATTTATGGACAAGTTTTTGTGTAGATACATGGGTTTAATTCTGGATTCTCAATTGTATTTCATTCGTCTATATAGCTGTCCTTCTGCCAGTAACACACTGTATTGATTACTGTTGATCATGAATTTAAAAATCAGGATGTGTAAGTCCTCCAAATTTGTTCTCTGTTAAGTTTGTCTTGGCTGTTCTGGTTTCCTTTGTTTGCATGTGAATTTTTAGCATTCAGCTGGGTTTCTGATAGAGGTTGCATTGAATCTGTAGATCACTTTGGGGACTAAACCATATTAAGCCTTCCAGTCCATAAACATGGATGTTTTCTCATTGATTTAGATCTTATAAATTCTCTCAGCAATGCCTTATAGTTTGCAGAATATAAGTTCCCCTGCTGAGTGCTCAACATACATGAGACACATCAACGGTATAATTCCTCAACCACATGGCCTTTCCTCCCACGTGGTCTAGAGAGTACAGACCATAACTTAATTCCAGTTTTCTTCTCTACTTTGCACAGAGGAGGTGCTCAATATGGATTTGTTGAAAAAATAACTAAGGAACGAATAAATTCCTCACTTTGCTTCCTGTGCCCTGGAACTAAGAGCAGCAGGATCCTTTTCAGTTCGTTAACAACCACATCGCACAAAGCAGATGCTGGCTCGTAGCAGATGTGCTTCCAATACAGATGCGTTGATGTGCTGCTTCTGGAGTCCTTCATTTTGACCAAAAAAAAAAAAAAAAAAAGGGTCCTTGTTTATATCCACAGTTTTTCCCTGGGACGAGCCACCTCTACAAGCGTCTCCAGATAAGGAGGGGAGGTTGCCCCTGAACCCCAGGCTTTTACAATTCCATGCAGTTTTGCATGCACAGTCCTGTCTGCTGAGCAGGGCTGGGACAGCACAGAGAAGGTCCCAGGATGCTGTGGCATGCAGACCCACAGATGTGCGATCGTCTCAAACCACGAAGCCTCTCAGAAAATGGGTGTGGGGTTTGCAGGCTTGGTCAGATGCACAACCAGAGCTTTTGTCTTCAGTCTCCTACCAAACCTTTGCCTTCCTCTGGCCAGTCCACCCCATCTTTGGCCCCCAGGCAGCCATCCCTGATCTCCGGACCTCAGCCCCCTTTCTAAACCTACCCGATCTCTCCTCCCTGAGAAAGGGCCCCAGAGAGGGTTTGCTCCACCTCCTTCTAAATGTTCAAAATCAGTTAAACAAATGGAACAGATACTAGTAAATAACTGAGTGTTTTTGTAATAAAGGATAAAGGGAAAAAATGTGTTCTTCCACCCACCCCACAACATGGTTCCTGGTTCCTCAGCACCAAACCAGCAGTAGCTGAGTTGAGCCCTGTGGAGTACTGGGAACTAGATCTTAAAGAAGACAGGGAGAATCTTTGTGGGGATAGGGCAGGAAGCACCTACTCTGGATGCCAACCCCAGCCCAGTGCCTGTGGGACCTTAGGCAAGTTAAGGTGAGTGAATCAAGTTAATTAAACTCCCATGCCAACCGTTCCTTATCCTTAGAGGAGGGAACACCTGCCTCACCTAGCCTTCTGTTAGGATTATATGGACAGTACTGGCACGTGGTGAACTCAATCACTGTTATTTTCTTTTCCTTTCATGGAGGTACTGAGGATGGCAAAGAGACCGTAACTCAGAGTCGGGCACAGGCAGAAACTGGACAAATATTTATGAAATTCCCAGCAAGTACAGGAGCCCAGGGTCTGGTGGAGGATGCAGACGAGCACACAGGCAATTAGAGACAGGGTAATAGTGACCATACTATGAGTAAGATTGGGTGCTTGTGAGGTCATGGAAGGGGCACCTACTCTTGGTGGTACAGGGAAGGTACCTATAAACCTAGGTCAGAGGATTAACACGAATTACTTGGGCCAAGTGTATGGGACAGTATATTGGACAGAAGAAACCATAAGTGTAAGTACCTGGAAGTGAGAAATCCTTATGCATTAATGGACTGTTGGTAATAAAAATAACAATAATAGCAACATTTGTTGTGGACCTACTGTGTCCTAAGCATGCTGCAAAATTCTGTATATACACTGTGTTATTAATTCTCACAGCTCTTTAAGCAATGTATTATTAGGCGTACAGATAAAGAAACTGAGATTCAGAATGATGAAGGAATCGTTGTAAGATCGCAGAGCTGACGGGTGGTGGTAGAGGCTTTCATCAAGACTCGTTGGGTACCAGAGCCAGTGCTCTCTCCTAACCTCTGTACAGAGCTGCCTTTAGAAACTGGCTGTGGCTGAGAAAGAGCTTTCTGAGGATGCTGGGGTGGCCATTGCTCCAAGCAAGGCTGTGAAATCAACAGTTAGATGAACAAAACAGATCTCACTCCGCCTTTCACCCGACTTGGCCATTTTGCAGATGCCCCTTAGGTCAGTGCAAATCACTCCCGTGTTTGACTAAAGAGCAACTCTCAAGGACATTTCCTGTTAGAGGTGTGTTGGGAAAGGCTGCCTCACAAAGTGGGCACTGCCCAGCTCCAGGGGGCTCCAGGCACATAGCTGACATTGTGAATGGCACTCTAGGGCTTTGCAGAGTGTCAGCCTTGTGAAATTCAAGTCACCTGGCATGCTAGGATTTATTGAGAAAGTGAATTATTGGCACGATTTTGGAGTTCATCTGTTTTTCAGAGTTTTGTAGAAATACGTGTTTTGCAATAGAGTTTGGCTCGGTTCAGGGCATAGTAATGAAGTTAGGTGAATTGCGGGGAGCGCTGGGGGAGATAGTTCCCATAACTTAAGTAAAAACATTTTCAGTCTTCAAATGAGAAGTACACTTGACAGACATAGAAAACAATTGATGCTTACAGAGTTTCATCTATCTTGACATCTTACACTATTAAATTTCCTGCCACTATCTTAAAAAATAAAGACTCATTGTGATCACATGAAAAGATGTTGAACATTACTAGCCGTCAGGGAAAGGCAAATCAAAATCACAATGAGGTACTACTTTGTATCCACTAGGACTGCTATGATCAAAAAGACAAATAATAACAAGTGTTGGTAAAAATGTGGAGAGATTGGAACCTTCATATACTGCTGGTGGGAATGTGAAATGGTGTAGCTGTTTTGAAAAAGTCTGGCAGCTCCTCAAAAGGTTATATATAGAGTTACCATAGGTTAAACATAGAACTACTCCCAGGTACATATCCAGAAGAAATGAAAATACATGTCCACAAAAAAAAAACAAAAAACAAAAAACTTGTACATGTTTTTAGTGTTCAATTATGTTCGGAGCAGCATTATTCAAAATAGCTGAAACATGGGCACAATCTAAGTGTCCTTCAACTGATGAATGGCTAAACAAAACATGGTGTATCTATACAATGGAATATTGTTCTTCAATAAAAACAAATGAACTAATGATGAACCCTGAAAGCATGCTAAGTGGAAAAAGCTAGTCGCAAAGGATTCTATATTATGTGATTCCATTCATATGAAATGTCCAGAACAGGTAAGTCTGTGCAGACAGAAATTAGATTGGAGGTTGCCTGAGGCTGCATGTGAGGTGGGGAGAAGTGGGGAGTGGCTGCTAATGAGAACAGGGTTTCTTTTGGGGACGATGAAAATGTTTTATTTTTTTAAATGTATTTAGTTTTTCCTTTAAAAATATTTTCTTTTTTTAAACATCTTTATTGGAGTATAATTGGTTTACAATGTTGTGTTAGTTTCTGCTGTATGACACAGTGAATCAGCTATACGTATACATATATCCCCATATCCCCTGCCTCTTGTGTCTCCCTCACACCCTCCCTATCCCACCCCTCTAGGTGGTCACAAAGCACCGAGCTGATCTCCCTGTGCTATGCGGCTGCTTCCCACTAGCTATCTATTTTACATTTGCCAGTGTATATATGTCACTGCTACTCTCTCACTTCGTCCCAGCTTACCCTTCCCCCTCCCCGTGTCCTCAAGTCCATTCTCTATGTCTGCGTCTTTATTCCTGTCCTGCCCCTAGATTCTTCAGAGCCGTTTATTTTTTTAGATTCCAAGGAGGCAAGAATATACAATGGAGAAAAGACAGCCTCTTCAATAAGTGGTGCTGGGAAAACTGGACAGCTACACGTAAAAGAATGAAATTAGAACACTCCCTAACACCATACACAAAAATAAACTCAAAATGGATTAAAGATCTAAATGTAAGGCCAGACACTATAAATCTCTTAGGGGAGAACACAGGCAGAACACTCTATGACATAAATCACAGCAAGATCCTTTTTGACCCACCTCCTAGAGAAATGGAAATAAAACCAAAAATAAACAAATGGGACCTAATGAAACTTAAAAGCTTTTGCACAGCAAAGATGAAAATGTTTTAATATTGACTGTGGTGATAGTTGTAAACCTCTGTGAATATATTAAAACCATTGAGTTGTATTCTTTCAACGGGTGACTTATATAAAGTTATTTTAAGAAACAACCATTAAGGGACTTCCCTGGCGGTCCAGTGGTTGGGACTCCGTGCTTTCACTGCAGGGGGCATGGGTTCGAGCGCTGTGGCCAAAAAAAGAAAAAAAAGAAACAACCCTTATGGGCAGTGGTGGGGTGCCATGGGCTTATGGGCAGATTTTCCTCTCTATTCCAAATCCATTCCAGCCCCATTGGGCAGGTGGAATAAGGGATCCATATTTACCAGGTGAGAAAGCCAGACACAGTGAGACCATGGAGCTTCCCCAAGCTCACAACAGCTTTGCAGAAGGTCTATTAGGCATCAAGGTCTTTAAGCGACCAGTGCAGGCACATTTGACAGACCTGTGGTTTTCAAGCCATACTCTACAGAGCCTCTTTAGGGGACCCCATTGGTGGGGGCAGTGGGTTAGGGTGGACATGAGGAGTAGGGCTGCTGATCAGGTGAGCTCTCGTCTCCTACCTGCTTTGAATCAAAGCACTTCTGGGTTTAAATTGACATATTGGGCTTGCACATATGCCTTCTTTGAAAAAAAAGAAGTTTCTCTGCCAAAATCCATTGCCCTTAACTCCGTGGTTCTCAGATTGCAAAGACAGTAAACCGAACACTTTCCTCGACCTCAGCGCCCAAAGTGCTCATTTATCTTTAGAAAAATGTCCATAATTCAAACAAAAAGTGATAACTCAGGCTGCCAAGCTCTTGTTGCTTTGGTGGTGTTTCTCTGCTGAGGAATGCACCCACAAGGTATCTGTTTCAACAATAATTGCCAATGAACGAGTGAGAAATATTGCTCTTGGCCAAAATATAGTCTGTTGCTAGAAAACAATACAGCTAAAGCGTTTATGAAATTATCAAAAAACACTGTCACTTAAGAATAATATTGTACAGGATGTCCTTGTCCCCAGAAACACTCCCATCATCATCCAAGACTGCCTTTGGAAGCAAAAGTTGTTTCCCAACAAAATCTAGGTTTGTTCGCAATTTGTCTTAACAAGGAATGACGTAAGTTTACCAGACAAAAGAGTTCCATTTTTCGTTCCCTATGTTTAATCTGCACGGACAGAAAGCTGTAAATATCATAAGTGGTTGTTACCGGCTGGCTTCCGAGGGGCCCCGTTCGTTAAAGACCATGGTTCGCTGGTTTCTTGTGTGTCTTCCAAGGACCAAGATGCTTGCTCATCATCACTATGAGGTCTGGCAAACAAAAGCCGGATTCCCAGGAGCCTGTGTGGAAGGATGATGTGATCTTTGACCTCCACTAGCAAGGCCCGGAGGGAAAGAGGCAAAGTCAGGCTCCGGTAACGTTTAATGACAGATCTTGTTAGGGTTAAAAAAACAGCTCTGGCGTCCAGCTGGGACTTCAGCTGGGGAGGTGCTCAGAGGGCCTTCAGAAACAGCCATGGGGCCCCATGAACAGCTGCCCCGGGTGCCCGCTAAGCAGTCTTTCTGAGCCTGCTCCTGCTGAGAACCCCACCCCCAGTCAGTGTGAGTCAGGGGGGAGAACCATTCATTTTTTCCCTATTGCCACCAGCAAGTATCACCCCTCTGGATGCTATGGTGAGGTTCTGACAGCAGCAAGGCACAGATCCTGGTTTTTCTCGTATAAAAATAAATATCTAGAAAGCGGCTGAGATTAGTGCCCTTATAAAAGAGACCCCAGAGAGTTCTCTAGCCTCTTCTACCATGTGAAGCTACAGTGAGAAGACAGCTGTTTATAACCCAGGAAATGGGCTCTCACTGGAACCAAACCATGCTGGCACCGTGATCTTGGAATTCCAGTCTCTAGAACTGTGAGAAATAAATTTCTCTTGTGGATAAGATGGCAAGTCTGTGGTATTTTTGTTCTACAGCAGCCCGAGCTGACTAAGACAACACCTTACATAAATGTTTTCAGCGGGGTGTGATTAACGTTTAACTTGCAGGTTGAATGGTGTGAGATGAAGGTCTAGGATGTAGCACTACCTTGAAATATTCAAACTTCAGGTTGAGAGAATCATGCCATAAACAGAAGGCCTTCATTATCTTCACTTTTGAATAATTGCTCTCTGCCATCATATATGTTTTTGGCACTTCTGAATAGATATTAACGACCCCTCTTTTTCATGCAGAAAAAAGGAAGTGGCGTGGCATGCCCTAGACATCTCCAGATTTGGCACTATGGTCCTCACTAATGTGTGCAGCAATTTGGAATTTTTCTGCCAAGATTTGAGCATCCCAAGACCTGGCATCTGCTGCCCCCTGAAGCAGATCCATGGCTCTTGATTCGTCCTTGCGTGCAGCGACTCTGGGAAATAAGGATGGCTCTGTGGAAATAAACATAAAGAGAAGGGTAAAACTCCAGCAAAAGTTGAAAATGTAGTGAGGTGAACTGAAGATGTTCCAGCGGACCTGTGATTCCAGAGGAAGTGTGATATGGGAGCAGGCCTGTAGGTGCACATCCATTTTCTGATATTTGGGGATTCTTGAAGCTTTGGATATGTTATTCTTAGTATCAAGTGTTTGTTACAAAAAAGAGTGTGACATAAGACATGCTTTTTAAGACAATTATTGATTCACATGCACTTGTAAGAAATTATACTGAGAGATCCCATGTGCCCTTTCCTCAGTTTCTCCCAAAGGTAACATCTTGAAAACTATAATGCAATCCTATTACCAGGACACTGACAGTGATACAGTCAAGATGCAGAACATTTCCATCACCACGAGGATCCCTCATGTTGCCCCTTTATAGCCACACACACTTCCCTCTCACCCTCACCCCCTCCTTAGTCCCAGGCCACCACTAATTTGTTCACCATTTCTATAATTTTGTAGTTTCAGAATGGTATATAAATGGAATCACACAGTATGTAACTTTTAGGGATTGGCTTTTTCCACTCAACATGATTCTCTGGAGATTCGTCCAGGTTGTTGTGGCTATCAGTAGTGTATTCTTTTTTTTATTTCTGAGTAGTATTCCATCATATGGATGTACCACAGTTGTTGTTGTTTTTTAAAGCAGTCATCCATTGAAGGATATCTGAGTTGTTTCCAGTTTGGAGCTATTATGAATAAAGCTACTATAAACACTTGTATACAGGCCTTTGTGTGAACATAAGCCTTCATTTCTTTGGGATAAACGCCCAAGAGTGCGATTGCTGAGGTTTATGATAGATTAGTTTTACAAGAAAACTAAGTGTTTAGCTTCTTAGAAACCGTCCAGTTGTCTTCCAGAGTGGCTGTACCATTTTACGTTCCCACCACGAGTGTCTGAGTCATCTAGTTTCTCCACGTGCTTGCCAGCGTTTGGCATCACTGCTGTTTTTTATGTTAGCCATTCTGATAGGCGTGTAGTGACACCCCATGTGTGACTTACTTTCAACCCGTCTATAGGATGTTTGAAGTGAGTTTCTTGTAGACAGATTAGAGTTGGGTCATGTTTTTTAATCTACTCTGCCAATCTCTTTTAATCGGTGTATTTAAACCATTTACATTTCATGGGATTATTGATGTTTTAGGGCTTAAATGTGCCATTTTGTTTTCTGCTTATTCTCTGTTTTTCATGTCTTTGTTTTCATTTTCTTGCATTATGAAATGCTTGAATATTCTAAAGAATTCTATATTGATTTATATGTAGTATTTTTTTTTTGTTGTTGTTGTTTTTGTTTTTGTTTCTTGTGGTACGCGGGCCTCTCACCGTTGTGGCCTCTCCCGTTGCAGAGCACAGGCTCCGGACGCGCAGGCTCAGCGGCCGTGGCTCACGGGCCCAGCCGCTCCACGGCATGTGGGATCTTCCCGGACCGGGGCACGAACCCGCGTCCCCTGCATCGGCAGGCGGACCCTCAACCACTGCGCCACCAGGGAAGCCCTATATGTAGTATTTTAAAGTATCTGTCTTTTAAAGTGGCTTGTTCTAGGTGTTCCATTATGTATATATAACGCATCACAGGCTACTAGTGTCATCTTACCAGTTTGAGTGAAGTAATGAAACTTTACTTCCATTTATGTCCCTTTACCTTCTTATAATATAATTGCCTTAAATATTTTCTGTATGTACATCTAGAACTTCATCAGACAGTGTTATAATTTTTCTCCAAATATCAAACAATTTAGAAAACTCAAAAGAAGGAAAATCTATTATATTTACCCACATTTTTACTTACTGAGTTCTTCCTGCCTTCCTGATGTTCCAAGTTTCCTTTTTTTCCCCATTTCCCTTTTGTTTAGAAGACTTCCTTTATCTATCCATTAGTATAGGTCTTTGAGCAACAAATTCTGTTTTCCTCCATCTGAGAGTGTCTTATTTTTCCCTTCATTCCTGAAAGACATCTTCATTGGATATAGGATTCTGTGTCGACAATTCTTTTCTTTCTACACTTGAAGTATATTGTAACACTTTCTTTTGGCCTCCATGATTTTTGAAGAGAGAAATGTGTGCTGTCATCCTCATTATTTCCTCCCTATAGATAAAATGTCAGTTTTCTCTGGCTGCTTTTAAGGTTGTTTTTTTTGTCAGAAGTGGGTTTGTGTCTTTTGCCAAATCATATGCATTTTATCCCTTGGGCAGCCACTCAGTGGCCCACTGGAAAAGAAACTTGAGATGGAACCGTTGAGTTGGTGTTTTGTGGACAATCGTCTAGGGCTCTTCTCTCCTTCCTGGGTGGGTTTTGTTGGGGAGGCTTCTTAATCTGAGAAACAGGAACTCTTCCCAAGCATCATTTCTGTAGGATAGTTATGGCTGCTTTCAAACTTCTAGGCAACTGAGAAAACCAATGATTCTCTCTGGGCCACATGCCTGGAGGTCTCTGCCTAATGGGAAACCTGGCCAACCTCTGGCCTCCACCCTCCTGGCTGGAATGTGAGTGAATGAACACTTGGGAACTGGAGAGGTTGACAGTAATGTTGTGCTAGAAAGCTGGAGGATCCACTTGTGGCCTTTTGGGCACTGGTAGCTCATCACTGGTTCACTCTTTCTGAAATCTATTTTCTCACCATACTTTGGAATCTTGCTTCTGCCCTCCCCCTGCCATTACTCTGCTAACATCTTAAGTCCTAACTACTAAATCAAACAGCCTTTTCTCACACTTTTCTCATTCTCCTGGAGCTCTCCGGATCACTAGCCATTAGCCACTGTTCAGATGCATTAACCCAATGAGGTAATGTCCATTTGTAGCCCCATTTTACAGACAAGGAAATGGAGGATTCGAACCCAGAAACTCTGACTCCAAAGCCCATGCTCTTAACCACTGTGCTGCGTTTTTTTAAAAATTTTATTTTATTAAAAAAATTTTTTTGGCCGTACCACGTGGCTTGTGGGATCTTAGTTCCCTGACCAGGGATCGAACCTGGGCCCACAGCAGTGAAAGCACCAAGTCCTAACCCCTGGACCGCCAGGGAATTCCCTGTCCTGCACCTGCAGTTGCTGATCAGCTGCCCCTCTTCTCTCTATGAAGCATTCTTCTGGGTTGGCTTATGTGCATTCATTTCTTGATCCTTTTCTATCTGTTTTCTTCTCTATTTTTCTTTTTCCAACACCTATGGGTAAACATTCCCCAAGATTCTTTCTTTAGTTTTCTCTCTCCTTCCTCTTTATCATTATCTATGACTATTGTAATGAGTGACAAATGCATTTATCTCCAGTAACATCCTGTCAACTCCTAACATAGATCCACATTTCCTCCTTGCTTAATATCTGTATTTCCACAAAAATTATCATTTCTAATTCTGACTGCATCATCTAACCCCCAAACTTGCTTTCTGTAGGAATACATTTTTTATTAATGTATAACAGAAGTTTATTCACATTCAAGGAATTTTCACAGAGGGAACACACCATTGTAACCAGCACCAAGATCAGGAAACAGAACATTACCAGCACCCCCAGATATGCCCCTCCTGCCCCCTTCTAGTCACTACCCCAAATAAACACCCCCAAATAACCACTATCCTGATTTTTAACACAATAGATTAGTTTTTTCTGTTTTTGAACTTAAATGGAATCATATTTATGTATTTTGTGACTGTCTTTTTTCATTCAGCATCATCTTTTTAATATCATTCCAAGTTGTTACATGTTACATTCTCATTAATAAATAATATTCCATTATGCAAATATACCGTATTTCTTAAAATCCATTCTGTTGTTAAAAGGCATTTGGGTAGTTTCCAGTTTCAGGCTGTTATATGAATAATGCTGCTTTAAACATTCTTGTAAGTTTTTTTGGTGGACATATGCTTTTCTCTTCTGTTCTGCTTAGGAATGGAATTGCTGGGTCTCTGGATACGTGTTCATTTTTAGTAGATATTGCTGAACAGTTTTCCAAAGTGGCTATACCAATACCAACTGACCTTTCTACCGGCAATGTATGAAAATCCAATTGGTCCACACTTTTGCCAACATTTGGTATTGGCTGTTTTTTTTCTTTTTAATTTTAGTTATTTCTGGTAGGTGTGCAATGTTATCTCATTAAGGCTTTAATTTATATCTCCCCAGTGACTAATGAAGTTAAGCAACTTTTCATATGTTTATTGCCCATTTGCAAAGCATCCTGTGAAGTACCTATTCATGTCTTTCTGTCCATTTTTCTATTGGGTTGTTTGTTTTTTTCATATTGATTTGTACCAGTCCTTTATATATCCTGGAGATGATTCCTTTGTTAGATACTTCAGCCACTCTGTGGTTTGCTTTCCATTCTCTTAATGGTGTTTTTTGGATGAACAGAACTGTTAATTTTAATGTAATCCAAATATTCATTTTCCCCGTTTCTTGTTATCACTCCTTTTATCCTGTTCAAATGTCCTTTTATTCTTGACTTCTGTATTTCTAATAATGGTCTTTCCATTTCTACAGTCAAGCAAGTTTGCCATTTTGGAGTCCCTTTGATTTGTTTCTCTCCTCTGGTCCAATTTAATTAGTCACTATATTAATTTGATGCTACCTTAAAATCAATTCTTACAGACCTGTCATTCTTTCAGCCACCATCTCTGTTCAGGCCCCACTTAGCTCATCACAAAAGCTTCTAAGTCATTCTTCCCACCTCTCAGCTCTCCTTTGGCCATATCGCTGCCATAGTAATCCTGCTTACACACAACACGATATCACTCCTTGGCTCAAGACACACCAAAGTACCCTAATGTATCCAGAATGAAGTCCAAACTCCTTGCCTGCTATCCAAGACCTTCCAGGATCTGACCTTCCTTGCTCACACGTGCTTTCACACAACCTGTGCTCCACTAATGATGCACTATTTGCTGTTGTTCTCAGTGCTCCTGCTTTCTTTCTCTGTGCTATTATATCCAGAGTTTCTTTATCCCCAGCAGCTTTTCCTGGTGAGATGCCACCATCCTTCTAGGCTCAGCTTAAGCACTATTTTCTCTATGAGATTTTTCCACGACCCTCTCTTATAATACCATATTTGCTTCTAGTTATTGCTATCTTGTGCTATAGTTATCTGTGTATGTTTTGTTTCCAATTCTAGAGTATAAGATTCTGGAGGATAGGGACTCTGTCTTATTCATCTTCTTATCTCTCTACAGGGCATTCCACTGGGTCTTTCACATAATGAATGAAAAAAGGCAGTCACAAAATACATAAATATGATTCCATTTACGTTCAAAAACAGAAAAAACTAATCTATTGTGTTAAACATATATCAACATATATTGATTCATTTATTTATTATTAATAAGAAATTAGTAAGAAAGTAATAATAATGACTACAATTTATTGCATATAATGGTAAGTACTAAACATGCATTATCTCAAATATGATGGAGTTTAGAGGATTAAATGAGATATTGAAAGTAAAGACCTTGAAACATAGTAAGAACTCAGTAAGTGGTAGCAATTATTATTATTCTTATTCCTATTTAATGGGTGAGAAAATTAAGCAGGTAGGTATTAAGTCACTTGCTCAATGCTGCATAGCCAAGTGGAGTTGGGACTTGAGCCCAGCTGTCTACTTTTGCCTAGTTTCTTTTATTCAGCATACTGATTTTGAGATGCAGCCATGTTGTCGTATGTATTGATAATTCATCCCTTTAACTGATGAGTAGCACTCCACTCTATGGAGAGACTATAATTTACTAACCCGTTAACCTGTTGATAGATATTTGGATTGTTTCCAATTTTTCGCTTTTACAAATAAACCTGCTAAGCACATTCATGCATAATCTTTGTGTAAATATATGTTTTTATTTCTTTTGGTTAAATACCTAGGAGTGAAATGGCTTTGTCACATGATAGGTGTATATTCAACTTTTAAGAAGATGCCAAATTGTTTTGGCAGTGCTCATATCATTTTATATTCCTATCATCAGGGTATAAGAGTTTCAATCCCTTAACATATTCACTCATTTCATATTCATTCATTTGGTGATACATTCAATCTTTTTAATCTTAGCCAAACTAATGGGTGTGTAGTGGTATCACATTGTGGTTTTAATCTGCATTGTTATACATATATCACAACTGATGACTAACAATGTTGAACATCTTTTCATGTATTTATTGGCTATTTACATCTACTCTTTGGTGAGGAGTCAGTTCATATCATTTTTTAAAAAATAAATTTATTTATTTTTGGCTGTTTTGGGTCTTCGTTGCTGCGAGCAGTCTTTCTCTAGTTGTGGCGAGCGGGGGCTACTCTTCGTTGCGGTGCCCGGGCTTCTCACTGCGGTGGCTTCTCTTGTTGTGGAGCGTGGGCTCTAGGCGCGCAGGCTCAGTAGTTGTGGCTCACGGGATCTAGAGCTCAGGCTCAGTAGTTGTGGTGCACGGGCTTAGTTGCTCCGTGGCATGTGGGATCTTCCCGGACCAGGGCTCGAACCCTTGTTCCCTGCATTGGCAGGCAGATTCTCAACCACTGCCCCACCAGGGAGGCCCCAGGCTGGTATACTTTTAATATTTTAAATATCGAGGCAAGATAGTACCCAAAGATTCTTGCCTCCTGAGAGTCATACCCATAGGTAGTCCCCTCCCACATCGAATTGGGCTGACCTGTGTAATCACTAGGATATTGTGGATATGATGGTACATGACTTCTGAGGCTACGACATGAAAGTTCCATCTTTCTCTCTCTTGGATTATTGCTCTGGGGGAAGCCAGCTGCCATGTCCTGAAGACACTCACTCAGCTCTACGGAGAGGCTGAGCGGCAAGGAACTGTGGCCTCTGTAATACAGCAGGCACTAATTTGCCAGACATGTGAGTGAGCCAGCTTGAAAGTGAATCCTCCAGCCCCAGACAAGCCTCCACATGATATCACAGCCTTGGTCGTCATCTTGACTGCAACCTCATGAGGTTGCCCACAGAGACTATGTGGTATAATAAAAGTTAATTGTTGTTTGAGCCACTGTGCTTTGTGATAATTTGTTATGAGGCAATTGATAACTAGTACAACTAGTTAGGAAAGCTTGAGAAATTTTTTCCTAAATGTTATTATAAAAACCCTTGTATAGGGCTTCCCTGGTGGCGCAGTGGTTGAGAGTCTGCCTGCCGATGCAGGGGACACGGGTTCGTGCCCCAGTCTGGGAGGATCCCACATGCTGTGGAGCGGCTGGGCCCGTGAGCCATGGCCACTGAGCCTGTGCGTCCGGAGCCTGTGCTCCACAACGGGAGAGGCCACAACAGTGAGAGGCCCGTGTACAGCCAAAAAAAACCCCAAAAAACAAAAAAACCCTTGTATAATCTTATTTAACCCAGTGGTAAGTTCTTTTTATGAGATGATGTGACTATTTTTGCAAGACATGAGTGATTCTTGTCATTTTAAATGAGGTGGCAAATGAGCAGGTATTACTTCTAGTTTTGCTGGAGAAAGAGTTGAGATGAACAGTCTGAGATGCGCCCTCATCCTCATCTCTATTAGGAGATAGGGCCAGGGCATCCATAAAAGTGGTCTCTTTTCAAAGTCCCAGGCACTAAATGAAGACCCAGAGAACTTCAGGGTTTCATGTCTCTGTCTCAGAAAATGTTGGACAAAGCAAACAAAAATCTGATTCCATTTCTCCATTGTTCCATGGGAGCGTTCTGATGTGGCAAAAAAAATCCTTCCTTTGTGCCACATATCAGCATTGAGAATGATTAAGGTGTAGACCCTTGTGAGACTTTCATTTAATTACACATGAAGCTCCATAGAATTTCACCCACATAACAGTGGGGTTGTTTTGTCGAGTGTTCAAGACCTAAATTTGCCGTTGGCTCACCCCCAGCGCAGTCATGCGATTAGTCACGCAAGGAGTCACAAAACCCCTTGGCCATAAAGAAATCCTAGCTGGCGGCCCCACCAGTGCTCTTTTCCCAAAACACGTCTCTGGAAACTAAACTCAAACATGTGTGTCAATTTGGACTTATTTTTCGTGTTTGTTTTGCCCAAAGCCTGGACCATGTCGGAGAAGATGGAGACACCTTCACGGCCTGTTAGTCACATCTCACCAAAGCTTCTCAATGGGCTGTCAGACAAGAAAGGAGCCTCATGTAGCCACCTTAATCAGCATCCCCCATCTGTGAGGTCATCGGGATATTTCAAACAATTTTCAGCTCTCATTAGTTGAGCGTGTTGCACAGGCAAGTCCTTATCTTTTGTAACTTTTGCTGCCACATCCTGAGAAAGCCTCTCTGCTGAATGACACGTTCCCCATGGGTCAACCCCCAGTAATGAGTCACCAGTTGATGTGCCCTTTGCACTCACTAGCAGTATATGTTGATATTAACCTTTTGTGTTGTGAGATGTCGCTTTTACCTTTGGCTTCTGCCATGTAAGTCTCATTATTTCTAATAGGCTGTGGCAATTAGGGTCTTGGGGCTGTTGATCGCAGCCATTCGGAGCAGGGAAGGGGTGCTAGGGGAGAACAGTTGCTTTTTCTTTACGTGAACAATGTGATGCTTAGCTCAGCCCAAATCTGCACACAGCGAGGCAGTGGTGGACCTCCGACCGTGGATGGGAAACTCCTCGTCGAGTCCCTTCACATGTTCTCTCCTCGAACTAGCTTCTGGCTATTTTCAAACCCCTTTTGTGCAGAATGACACGTGTGGCAGAAATTTCAGCACATTGGATTTGGCCTAATAGGGAATTCATTAAACAGAATTATTTGGGAAAGAAATGGGTGCGTTCAAAGAGGCCTTTTTTTTTTTTCCTTTCTTTCAAAGATAGTTGTCTGGAAAAGGAAAAGGGTGACACTGACAACCAGCCATCTTGGGTGGTTCATGGGGCCTCTGAGGAGGCAGCATGGAGCCCAAGTTACCCAGGAAGGCCCCTCGGACTTGTGACTGGGAAATCTTGACTCCTGATGGAATTCCACGGTAGTGAGAATCTGGTGGGCCTCTCATGGCTGTAGGTAGGTTAAGAAGCTGTTCCTTCAAGGTCAGAACGATACCCAGGGGGTAAGGGGATGAATGGGGAAAAAGTCCACAGTAGAGTAGGGACAGAAGGAAACCAAAAATAACTAAAAGCATAATATAGAGTCAGCATTCACATTCTCTCCAGTTCTTTGACCTGAAGTGCTTTCTACATTTTAAGGAAAACAAAACAAAATTAAGCCCGCATTTTATGCTTCAGACAAGATGAGACTGAAGTCTCAGCGGCAACAACTCAGAAGAAAGATTTTAGCTTCTTTGTAGGCAGTGGAGCTTGAATGTTTTACATCAGGATAAGATTTTTCCAAATGAATGCAAGAAAAAGCCCCTATATTAATCTGACTGTTTACGAAAATAACATTTGGGAAAGCCCCTCCAATAAATTAAGGACATGCAATGTCAGAGACCCTAGGGCCTGCTGCTGAAATAACCACTCTTGGTGATGCAGCAGTATGGTCTGAGAGCCCCTTGCTGATTTATTCTTTGCTCTGAAAAATGACACATTTAAAATGTAAGTTTGTTTCAGTTGGATTGGTCCACAGTATAAACGTATGGCAGTTGTGAGGTGAAGAGTTCAAAATGTATGACCAATAATAACTGAAACTTAATTCTTCCTTGAATAAGTATAATAAGAAGTCTCCAGAAGAAAGCCAGAAGAAGCTCTCTTCCTCTTTTTTTCCTTTCTTCCTTCTTTCCTTCCACAAACATTTAACCTGCTTGTTCTATGAGTAGGTGTTGGGCTGGGAGCTGTTGACAATCACTAGTGAATGAAGCATAGCCTTATTCCCAGAGGACTTCAAATGGGAAAAATGGACTGAGGGTGCCAACTTAAGGCAACACAGAAAGAATGATACAAAGAATGGACAGGACAATAAGATACCAGAAGAGAGGTAAGAGTACGAGTTAGTGCCAGGCTCTGAGGTCCTATACCTTATTATCACACTCTTTTTTGCGATATGCGGGCCTCTCCCCGTTGCGGCCTCTCCCGTTGCGGAGCACAGGTTCCGGACGCGCAGGCTCAGCGGCCATGGCTCACGGGCCCAGCCGCTCCGCGGCATGTGGGATCTTCCCGGACCGGGGCACGAACCCGTGTCCCCTGCATCGGCAGGCGGACTCTCAACCACTTCGCCACCAGGGAAGCCCTATGCCTTCTTATTTGCATTCATAAAGTGCTTTTTCCAGTCTACTTTCTCTGTTGCCCATCCCCCCATCACAACTCCATTGTTGGGAAATTGGCGTGTGACCCACATCCAGGGACAGGATACAATTGAGATTTTAGGGGAGTTTAAAGGCGCTTATGTATTTATGTTGTTGACTCTTTGGATTTTCTTTCTTGCATCGTTTTCCTCCCACTTGGAGTCCTACTCCCCAGGCCTCTGGAGCAGTACAAAGGGCACGGAGCTGCCTCACATGGTGGAGCGTCTTGTTCTGGGAAGGCCAGGCAGGAATAGGATAGGGCACAGGGAATGATGATTTGGAGCAGCTGCTGTCAGCCTCAGGGAGAAGAGCTCTCTTTCCTCTCGTTTCCTGGGTTCATCCTTCCTTCCTTTTCCAAGTTGTTAAGACCATAGCGCACTGCCCCACCCCCGCCAAGGTGAGAGTGTGAGCCATAGGGAAGAGGCCAAGTTGGCTACTATGCTGTTGTTGATCTGGGCTGTTCAAGCCTTCTGGGCAACAGAAGTCCTCCCTGTTTACATGTCTGGCCCACATCAGCACGGCTAGGGCTCAGGCCCTAGGTCCAGTTGGCAACAAGGAATTTACATCATTTTGGAGCCATCTGTCTTCACAATTCCCCCATGAGCCTTTGGAAGCAGTTGATGGATTAAAAAAAATGTGGATTTGGAGTTCTCCTCTGACTCTCTAGCTCTTTGCATTTTGAAAATGCAACCCAAGTCTTTGTAATTTATCGCGCATCCACACAGAGACTATTGACTCTGTCAGAACAGCATTACAAGAAGGGATGCTCCTTACTTGGGTTTGCTCACTTTGAACACCAGAGTCTTAATTACGATTGTTCTATCTGGTCCAGATTATCTATCTATCTAGCTAGCTATGTATCTACCTACTTACCTATCTATCTATCATCTATCATTATCATCATTATCAATCTAGCCATCATCTATCCTAGTTTGCTAGGGCTGCCATAGCAAATTACCACAGACCAAGTGGCCTAAACAACAGAAACTTATTTTCTCACAGTTCTGGAGGCCAGAAGTCTGAGATCAAGGTTGATTTCTTCTCAGGACCCTCTCCTTGGCTTGTAAGTGGCCGCTTTCTCTCTGTGTGTATCTGTGTCTCAACCTCTTATTCTTATAAGGACACTAGTCATTTTAGATTAGGGCTTGCCCGAAGGACCTCATTGTAAGCTAATTACCTCTTTAAAGATCCTATCTCCAAATGCAGTCATATTCTAAGGTACTGGGGTTAAGACTCCAACATATGCATTTTGAGGGGACACAATTCAGCTCATAATGCTTTCTATCCCTCCATCTACCTTCCCATCTCTTCCACCCATTATCTATCTATCTATCTATCTATCTATCTATCTATCTATCTATCTATCTATACAGTCATCTCTCTCTCTATCACAATAGCTAAAGGGGACTTGAGAAGATAATAAAAATGATTGCGAATGACTGAACCTATGAACAATTAACAGATGAGAAAACTGAAGCTCAAAGAAGGCAAGTGACTTTCCCAGGGTAACACACCCAGTATCTGGTGGAAGCTGCACTCAATCCTATATTTTTAGTCTTTAAATCCAGCATTTGTTCCCTACAATGTTGTAAGTCTTGGAATAGCTATTGAAATTTTCCCCTCTTATATCTCCCATTAGGATCACATAAGTGACACTTATTAAGAAAAAATTTCTAAGTTCAAGAAGAGAGGACATGTGGGAGTGGGTGAATTACGGAGCTGGAGCTGGAAAGAATTCAGTGGCGTGACTGTGCTACTCATACTGTTGTCAGCTGTAATTCAACAAGAGCTCTTATAGAGAAATTTCTTAATTTATGACACAGAGAATTTAAAGTTACCCCCCAGGTACTATGTCCATAAATGGCCAAATTATATGGGACCTTTTTCTTTGGTATGTTTATAGTTAGCTTGGGTCAATATACAAGGTTGAAGTATTTTTTCAGAAAATAAAATTATGTATGTTATGGTAAACTACTATTTGGAAATAAACTCGGTGGTGAATGAGCTCTTCACAGCCACACGGGGACCATGGATGGCAGCAAAGAGGTGATCAGCCCTCTGACCTTGGAAGAACTCTAAGGAAGAATGCTGGCACCTTACAGGAGGACATCATTTTCTCTGTAGCTCTTCCCACAATTAACATCTGTTCTTTAGAGACCATAAGACGTTTTTCAGTTTAATTTCAAACTACTTCTGACGACTGAGAGAATTTCACAGTTTTACAACCTGATCAGCAGTCTAGGCTTTCAATTATTTGAAGACTTGAGTATTTCATGAAGAAGTATTTTATTTTATTTTTTATTTTTTTTAAACCTACCCACTTAAAAAAATTATTTATTTATTTGGCTGCATTGGGTCTTTGTTGCTGTGTGTGGCTTTTCTCTGGTTGCGGTGAGTGGGGGCTACTCTTCGTTGCGGTGAGCAGCCTTCTCATTGCGGTGGCTTCTCTTGTTACAGAGCACGGGCTCTAAGTGCCCAGGCTTCAGTAGTTGTGGCACACGGGCTCAGTAGTTGTGGCGCATGGGGTTAGATGCTCCGCGGCATGTGGGATCTTCCCGGACGAGGGCTCAAACCCGTTTCCTATACTGGCAGGCGGATTCTTAACCACTGCACCACCAGGGAAGCCCTGAAGAAGTATTTTAGATAGAACGTTCACATTCACTTGTATTTCAACCAGATGGTTGCACGGGCAAAATTCAGTGGTGCAGCATCTCGCAGTGAACAGATCCAACCTGACAGTGGGTAAACATTTGATCCCTGGGTTTCAAGTTTTAAAGTTTCAAAGTGAAAAATAAATCTTGTATTGAAATGACTGATTGTGGAATCTAAAGGGCCTGTGAGCATGCAAAGGTGAGAGAAAGTAGGGTGTTTGGGGCAAGGAGGGAGGTTGTTTGGGGGTAAAGAAGATAACTTCTAAGGGACGGGCAGAGGAATGCAGGACACTAAGGCGTCTGGGCTAGATTTCATTCTGAGTCAGCACTTGTTGGCTTCATCTGAGTCCTGGGGCAGAGGTGCAGCTCACAGAACTGAATTCGTGGTTATGCAAAATCTCTGAGACTTTGGGAGGACCTAAGCCCTGCTTAGGATTATTGATTCAGAGAATGATCTAGGTGTTTGTGTGTGTGTAGAAAGTGTATGCTCTCTGTCTGCAGAGGTAGGTCGGTGACATATGGTTTGGGTTCCCTGTGACTCCAGGCAGCCAACAGCAGGAAGCAAGTCCTGGAGTGAGGGTGGCAGTAGTGGGGACCCCAAAGTAAGAAAGCATATTCTTCTGACTCTTCTCACTTGATTGTGTGGGACAATCCAAATGTTTCCCCAGTTGTTTCTGGGAGTCCCAAAGAGGTATTTCCTGAGTCTTCTCAAATTATCTCAGTCCTACCTGGACCCACCTTCTGACCTTTTCTCTACCTCTGAATCCATTTGGTAATGTTGTCCAAGAAGCCACATGAAGACTGCATTCCAGTGGGTGGTGGCTGAGAGGACTTGTGTAAGAACACACCTAAGTTCCAGGGGAGACTCCCAGGGGGACTTGGGGAGGCTTTAGGGTCAGAGCCAGCAGAGAATCATGCTGTGCATCTGTTTGTGTAACACAGGCAATCTGTCACTTATTTCACATATTGTCACTTATTCTATATGTCATTCAAGGCCCCGGAAGGATAAATCGGAAAACGACACTAACAACAAAACTAAAATAAAGAGACAAACAAAACAAAAACTTTGATTTTGTAATAACCTATAAGGGAGAAGAATCTGAAAAAGAATATATATATATATATATATATATATATATATATATATATATATACATACACACACGTATATATGACTGAATCACTGTGCTGTACACCTGAAACTAACATGACATTGTAAATCAACTATATTTCAATAAAATAAAACAAACAAACAAACCAGGGACTTCCCTCATGGTGCAGTGGTTAAGAATCTGCCTGCCAATGCAGGGGACACGGCTTCGAGCCCTGGTCCGGGAAGATCCCACATGCTGTGGAGCAACTAAGCCCGTGCACCACAACTACTGAGCCTGCGCTCTAGAGCCCGTGTGCCGTGACTACTGAGCCTGAGTGCCACAACTACTGAAGCCTGCGCACCTAGAGCCTGTGTCCTGCAACAAGAGAAGCCACCGCAATGAGAAGCCCGTGCACCACAACGAAGAGTAACCCCCGCTCGCCACAACTAGAGAAAGCCCATGCACAGCAACAAAGATCCAATGCAGCCAAAAATAATAAATAAATAAATTTAAAAAGCGAAACAAAACAAAAACCAACAACTTTGAAACATGGCTCCTGTTCTCCAGGAGCACATAATCCCAACGGGGAGACACACACACACCAGGGCAACATGAGTATGTGTGCAAATAATGGTGCTAGAGTCTCTCTGACATTACGTCCTGTGGGGCCATGTCAGGAACGACTCCATGGAAGAGGTGAAATTTTTGTGATGGGAACCATACTTTGAAGGATGAGTAAAATGTGGACAAGTTCAATTGCGAGGAGAAGCTCCCTAGCAGAGAAATGGATGTGACAGAGACATGCATGAAGAAAAGTGAAAGCCAAGTCTGGGGACAGTAGAAAGATCAGTTTGCCAGGAGTGGACGGTCAGTGTAGACAATCCACAAAGCTAAGACTGGCAAGGTAGATGAGAGTCATGTTATGGAGGGTTTAAAGGAAGGTAGAAGGATTTGGGATTTTATTCTGCAGGCACTGGGGAGCCACCAAATGTTTTCAAAAAGGCAAGAGATATATCCACTGGAGATTTTAATAAAGTTAATCTAATAGAGGAGTTTAATATGCTCTTATGTGGGAAGAAGTTGGGAGGGTGATGAGTTAGAAGCCTTTAGCAATAGTCCAGGTGTGGGCTAATAAAGATATGCTAAGGTGATAGTGGAATATAAGGGAACATATTTAGGAAGAATTGTCAAAGTAAGACCATTCAGCAAATATTTTCTGAACATCTGCTATGTGCTAAGCATAGACTAAAAACTAGAGAGTCCTAGGAGCAAGGCGGATAAACCATGCTGTTGAGGGGCCTACACCCCAACATGTGGAACACAGAAACACACAAAGAAATGAAATAGATAATATTCCATAACTATAGATACCAAGGAATCACTTAGGATGCTTTCAAGTTACAAAATATCCAACTACAAGTGGCCTAAAGGATAATCACTCACACACACACACACACACACACACACACACACACACACACACACA